>NC_136936.1:22554167-22629167 GCF_949987615.1 Pollachius pollachius
CAAGTGTGGTAGGGTATGCAAATGAGTGTTGTAGTGTGCGCAAGAGGTATTAGATGGGTGTGTGTGCACGTGCGGTGTGTGTTTGTGCAGTCTGTGTCTGTGTGTCTATTTCTGTCTCTGTTTCTGTGTCCGTGTGTGTTAGTGTAAGTGTGTGTGTGTGTACGTGCGTGCGCGCGTGTGTGTGTGTGTGTGAGTTATTTTGGACATAAAGCCCTCATGGACATCAGATGGAGACGGGAGGATTTGGCCAACTTGAGAGGGCCAGCAATGAGATGGAAACACTGGTGATGTCACGTACTTGAGCGTGGAGGAACCAAGAAGTCACGCATGACCCACGTCACCAAGGAGAGCCCAGCACAGAACGGATTAGCAGAGGGTTGATGTGGTCCACTTGACTTCTTGGGATGAACAAAGTCTCCTGAAGTTTAGCGTGTACTTTGGTAAATGGTCTACCATGCTTTCTTAAAAGTGCATAGCAAAAGGTTTATCACTGGGAAAAAAACAACGGTTCTGCGAGCAACAATACTGTTGTTAAAGTTGATAAAGGAGATTCCCATTCAGGGGCTTAATCATAATAACACTTATTTACCAGATCTGAAAAGCCATACTAATAGTAGCAAGCACTTAGGGATGCCACTTACTATTTATTTTCATAAATTTGGGATTATTGGGAACAGTATTGCAAGTGACAGCCCTAAAGAGGACATTTGCCCCCCTCCCCAAGTCACTACCCCAGAGATGTAAAGGATGCACATCTGACCATTGAAGAGGCATTCACTTTAGTGCTATAACTCTTTTGACAGCTGATTCAGGAGAAATAATTTATATATATGATGAATCATACAACATTCTGAGAAATATAAACCAGTGGGGAATGTTGACGTATTGTATGTGGGTGTTATTAGATATGGCATCAACAGGGCTGAGAAGTTACCAAAAATGTAAAGTCGACAAAGTTCGATTTGCGATTAGTCAACAAAATGGACAGATCTGTTGGGGAAAAGTGTACATTGATGATGCCAGGATAAATCGTATGTCCCCATGCTGCAAAGGTAATTTGCCCAACGGCTTGTTTTCTTGGGTCAATACTCTGATGATTCTGCAGATTTAGAAGGCAAAATAGCAAAGCACTTTTGAAAATGAGCCATAGGATTGATATTTTGTATGATCAGCGCTGTCTTATGTTGTTAATGTAAAGTGAGATACATGATTGGTCCAGCAGCAGAGCAAATGTTTCTTTGTTTTAGATATTCATCAAACAAATCAACATCGACCATGCCATGCTAGTCTATCAAGTCGAGCCGTACTAAGACAAAAACGACATGGACTTTTGTATATTTGTTCTATGGTGGTAGTAGTGCTCCACCTAGTGGAACACTACTAGTAGTGCTCCACCTAGTGGAGTGGAGTAGTGCTCCACCTAGTGGAGTAGTACAGGAGGTGTACTTTAATAACAGGCAATATCTACGGTGCCTTATTTGGAATTTAAAAACCTTCATATTCAAAGGGTAATACATCGATTATTATAGTCTAAATACTATTAACTAACACTTTTATCCAAAGTGACAACAGATATAGGTTAGCAAGGAGCAAGTAGGGCTAAGGTGTCTTGCTCAAGGAGGCCTACATGTATGCTATGTGAAGGGCAGAACTCCTTTCATCCAGAGTCTAACTTCCATCACTGAAAAGCTCAATCAAAAAAACATTGAAGAGAAAATAATCCTCAATGTTCTTCCCTGCAGCATATACTTAACAAAAAAATTGGTACTTACAGTGATTATCACTGCTGCCGGAAACAAGCCTTACTCAGGAGAGAACCCTTGTGATGGATAAAACAATGTGTAGGACATTATGGCCTGAGTAATAGGTTCATCGATACAGCCCCTAGGATCCAAGTAAGGTGACCTGAGAGGCGGTAAGGAGCTCCTCCCTGTCGAGAGGCTCCTCCTGCAGGCTGCGAGGTCTGTCCGTCTATCTGGGGTTCCTCCATGAGACCCTGACCCTGATCAGACACATGTAGGGCCTCGTCCAGCCTCTCTCTTAAGGGACAGCGTAGCTCCAGGATCGGTCTACCTGTTAGATGGCTGACCTTTCATCTCATTGTAGTACTTTGTTATTTTCTGTTGACAGGGTCTTGACATTGATTAGATCAAGGAAGAGTTGCAGGCGTTGTCATCACATTTGAAATAATTATGCTTAATTTCTCACAATGAAACGTCACGCAATCACTATGATCATCTGATTTAAAGTCTTAATAACAACTAATGAATGGGTTGAATGCTGTAGTGCAAAGTGAGGTTGAAAATATGATTTGGTTGAGCCACATCGTTTAGGACGTAAAGAAATGTTAAATGGCTTAAATCAAGTGAAGGGATTTGAACTTAATGGAGTAGAAATGTACACCACACCATTTAAAACATTTTAAATGGTGTGGGTGTTGTGTGTGTGAGTGTGTGTGTGTGTGTGTGTGTGTGTGTGTGTGTGTGTGTGTGTGTGTGTGTGTGTGTGTGTATGTGTGTGTGCGTGTGTGTGCGTGTGTGTGTGTGTGTGTGTGTGTGTGTCAGTGTTTCCCACACATTGACGAGACTATGGCGCACCACAATAGTCTCATTTCGGCCGCCATAGTTTCAATATAAAAAAAATAAAAAAGACAAACTCTTCATATCTGTGTTACTTTGTTTGGGTTAAACCCAGAATCAATGAATTCAATAGTATTAATAATAATAATAATAATAATAATAATAATAATAATAATAATAATAATAATAATAATAATAATAATAATAATAATAATGATAATAATAATGATAATGATAATAACTAGAAAATGCATTTCCTGCAGAAAATCTGGTGAGTGCTGTAGTACAAAGTGAGGTTGAAACTATGTTATAATAAAGCCACATAGATTAAGCCGTGAAGAAACGTTAAATGACTTAAATCAAGTGAAGGGATTTGAAGAGTTCAACAGTCAAAATGGAGTAAACAATGTGAATATGCACACCACTAAAAAAATGTAAATGGTTGGAATCAAATAAAGTGACAGCTGAATGAAAGCGCAAAGCATTGCTAAAAATGCAGAAATGTAAAAGGAATTGAACTGAAGAATCTGAAAGGTCAAAAAAAACCTAAATCAAAAACTGACAGAAGCTGAATTGCATTATCTGAGGAAGCAAAATACTGAAATACATAGTTACAAAAGCTGGAATCTAAACTGTAATACCGTCACAGCTGGAACGTAGTAGTAGTAGTAGTGGTATTAACTGTAGTTGTAGTAGTAATGGTAGCAGTAGTAGTAGTAGCTGAAGTAGTAGTAGCTGAAGTAGAAGTAGTAGGATAGTAGTAGCTAAAGTAGAAGTAGTAGTAGTCGCTGAAGTAATAGTGGAACTAGCTGCACAAATGATATTCCTTATGAAAGGTATGGTATTGATTGATGTTTGTAGTAAGAATTATAACAATCCCGCCTTTTTTTTTTTTTATCAGCCGAAATTGCAGCAGACCCAAGAGACTGGTGGAAATATGCCCGCTGCAGGTTAGTAATACACATTGCATCTATGCAAGCAAGCAAGCAAGCAAACTACCAGGATCAACTCAGAATGTACTAGATTCTACCAGCGATACAAGCCTGGTGCTCTTTTGAAAAACATCATGACCAGAGCACTTTTAAAACACAAGGACTACTCATAAAGTTTATAGTAGAATGATTTACATCTTCATGGCAGACAGGTGTCAGGAATGCTGAGATCAGCTCTGATTCCCAATATAACTACAGTATTGTTAAAACAGGTTATAGGAAACAACCTCTGGCACATCTGGTCGAGAGTGAGGGAATTAATGAGTCAGCCAATTATACAGGAAGATGATTAGGAGGCCAGATTGAATGAGCCTGGTTGGGCAGTTTAAGCCAGGACCCCTACTCTTTGCCCAGTGCCCTGGGATCTTTTATGACCTTGGTGAGTCAGGACCTCGGTTTCACGGCTCCTCCTTCGTAGCACTTATGTGCCATTCATGCGTCCTGGTAATAACAAGACACCTCGTCAGTGATGACGCTCATGCTTACGTGTGTTCCCGACAGTGACCGTTCATGGGCACTTCGTTCGGAATCTAAAAGTTATTCTTCGTCAGCGGTATATATCACTCCAACAGTACTACCGCCACCATCTGGATGAGGAACACAGGTTCTCTGTTTGGCAGTGATCATGGAGGCCGTAAGAAATGTATTGTCATTTGTGCATGCAAGCAACACCTTGACCGATGGTTGATTATTTTATATTGAGTAAAACTTTCTCACGGGTCAAAACTTTTGCCTTGTTCATGCGCGTCAATAGTAAAAAAATACCTCACAAACTGGGCAACTCTTGCCGCCTTCAAAACGCTCTGAGTTCCCGGTAGGTTTGGAAGTTGTGGACCTCTTCGGACACTCTGTTGGGTCGGAGTTCACTTTGATCGTTTTTAAAAACGTGTCGAGTTGGATTTGAAGCTATGGTTAACACAAAATAAGTATCTTGTCTTCTCAAAAAATAGCCTCTAACTGTAGCTGCTTTCACACATACACGTAAAGCCTGCTATAAGCCCGCTATTCTACCGAGGGGCCGTATATGTATAACCCTATCCTGACATTGGTATCCTGAATACAAAAATAAAACACTACCCTTGAGGTAGTATTTTAGCCAGCTAAAATGTTAATTACCTTATATGTGAATAAGGGGTGTTACGATACACGTATTTGTGCCGATCCGTCAGGGTACAGGCACTTCTGGGTGGTTACAGAGGTGGGCCGCGGTGCGTTAATGTGGCGTACATAGCGTTAATATGGCAAATGTAAAGGCTTGTTTTGTGATGTGGAGTTCCCCCCGGACCGTTTTGCCAAAGTATACTATTCCGACTCTGTAATCTGACTCTGTAACTACGGAGACCCCTCGAGCATTCGCAGTTCTCCGTCGGGATGTCGGATACGCAACGCAATTCACCGCCGGTCGATCTTATACGTTGAGTACAAACCATGTAAGCAATGTTGTAAATAAACTTCCAAAGCTTTTCAAATCTTATTTGGTGTTTTATTGGTCCTTAATGTCCAAAGTAAACAATGTACAAAGTAAATAAGGTGCAAAGTCTAACCGGAGAAGTGATTCCGGAAATAATTTTGTTAGAGGACCAATGACAGCCCTTGCCGTCTCCGTTGCGTCAACGGATAGTTAAAAAATATTGGATGCGCACGTAAGCCACGGAGACGGTCTCCGTGTCTACGTACAGGCCTTTAACATGCAAACGCATTTGAAAAGGCACCATCCAGGTGCTACTATCACCGAAAAATAAACAAACTGTGCAAACCCAGCTCACGACACTATTTCAACAACTCTTGTCTGGGAATTCAGAAATGCAAAAGCCATAACCTGGGAATTCAGAAATGCAAAAGCCATTGGTGTTTTCATTGCTGCTGATCTACGGCCATTCTCGGTTGTTGTATTTTTTTTTTAATTTTCCCCTTAACTATGAACCGTACCGTCCTGTACCGTACCGTGACTTCAAAACCAAGGTATGTACCGAACTGTGACTTTTGTGTACCGTTGCACCCCTAATGCAAATGAGGAGTAGAATGTCAGCATTTCACACCATTTGATCGGGCGTGTTTATGGCGCTTCGGTCTGCATTTGCATTTCTTTTTTTGAGTGGCACCCTAAACGATAATCAGCCTGTTGCCTTTTGTTCGCTGAATGGTTAAAAAATATTTAAATGCGGCACTGCTTTACAGAGTCATTCGTGGTGAACGCTAAATGATAGGTCTTATTGTAACCCTAAAAGTACACATCATACAATCAATTACAATACATGAGTTCACAGCTGCACACGTATATAGAACGTTTTTTATTATTATTATGTCACACCTTTCCTACTGTCGGCTCCCAGACCTTAGGCGAGGAGCACAAGGGGAGACGTTCCCTCCAGGGCTAGTGTTCTCTCCGGGTAACACCCTTCACTTTGACCAGAAACGGGTCTGCTTATAGGTCGGAATATTGTCGGAATGAAGCAGCAACTGATTCTTGACAAGCTGAGTACTTTATTCTTAGTTTCACTAACTTTTCAGTACACGTTTGCACAGACACAACCGGACTTGTTCATTGCTTCACTAAACTGACACACACTACCATAAGTTATGAACATAACTATGGATCTATGAGACCGAACGATGACCGTCACTATGGTCTTAACCGTGAATGATACCATCCTTCCACCTAACTTTCAAGACTATAATATCAACAGAGTCGTATGACTGACCTTAAGAGGCGGGGCTTGGAGTGCATAAAGCACCCAGGGGGGCACGCCTCTTCCTCCTGCCTGGAACGCCTCAGCCCGTTCCAAGCAACAAGGGATAGTGACGGTCATCGTTCGGTCACATAGATCCTTAGTTATGTTCATAACTTACAATGTATTTTGACCTTACTCAGACCGTCACTACGGTCTTAACCGTGGATGAGACATATCAACAATGTCGCAAGGAAGAACATTCCCCGTTATCAGTCCGCTCGGTGACAGACATGAGAATAGTGAAGCCCATTGTTGCTGACGCAACATTGACTCTATAAAATCTGGTGAAAGTGCATGAAGCAGCCGCACATACAGTATATCACCTAGGGCAACTTCTTTTTAATGAGGTGGCTACAAGGCCACCCGGCATTGGGAGTCCCTGCATGGTGTAAGCCTTGGAATTGGTCTCCACCAGCCAGTGGAAAAGATGCTGCTTAGACACTGGGTGGCCCAACTGCTTTTCATCATAACACAAGTTTAGTATGTGCCTGCCTCAGCTGCTGTGTACGATCCACATAAGCCCTCAATGCTCTTACTTGACACAATGTATGAAGAGCAATTCCTCCTTGGCACTCTGGATCAGGGTGAAATGCCTCCAGTTCAATAGCATGATTAACTGTGTCTGGCCTTACCACCTTAGGTAGGAAGCATGGACTTGGCCACAGAGACACCGCTGCATTCTCAGGCTTCCAACTCAAGCACTCAACACCAACATACAGTGCATGTAGCTCACTCACCCTTTGAGCTTAACATATGGCCAAAATAAATGTCGTTTTTTGTGCCAAAAGCTTTAAATCCGCCTGCTCTAGCGGTTCATATGGGGCAATAGTCAAAGACTTCAACACCAAAGGGAGGTCCCAAGTCGGAGCTCTCAGGCTACTGCCTGGTCGCAGATGGTTAGCACCCTTGAGGAACTGAGACACCATGAGGTTCTTTCCCACAGAAAGGTCTCCAACTGTCTTGTGAAATACAGAAATAGCAGCAGCATAGACCCTCAGGGTGCTTGCTGCCCTCTCCGAGTCCAGTAGGGACTGCAGGAAGAGGAACACCAAAGCCACCGGACAGGTGACAGGGTCCAACTCCGTATTTTGGCACCATGACGAGAAAAACGTTTGGTAATTGGCTCGTGTGGAAGGTGCCCTGGCATTATTTATCTTCTCCAGGACAGCCTCGCTCAAATCTTGAGAGATGGACTGGAGGGGCCTGGCCCAAAACTGCATTACAGCCGGTTCGGATGCCAGATTTGGCCCCCTGCCTGAGAGAGAAGGTCTGCCCTGTGAGGTAAGGGCCAGGGTTGGCTGTAAAGAAGACGGACGAGGGCCGGAAACCAATGTCTCCCTGGCCCGCGTTGAGCCACTAACAGGACCCTGTAGGAGCCCTGGGCAATCCTGTTTAGCACATGGGGTACCAATGGAAGTGGAGGGAAAGCGTGTAGTAACCCTTCCGGCCACTCTTGAGGCAGAGCATCCAGGCCTAAAGGGCTGCACGGTTCTCTCAGGGAGAACCACCTCTGGCAATGGATTGTCTCCCTGGATGCAAAGAGATCCACTTTGAATGTTCCAAAGTGAGCTGACAAGTTCGCCACAGCCTGTTGGTGTAGTCTCCACTCCCTCGGGGGAGGCCCGGACCTGGAAAGGAGGGCCGCAGCTATGTTCAAAACCCCAGTTATGGAAACCGCCTTGAGTGAGGCCAGACATGGGAAAGCCCAAGTCAGAAGCCTCCGAGCCACCTTTAAACAGGAGAGAGACCTTGTGACGGCCTAATGTTTGATGTTGTACACCGTGGCAGAATTGTCCGTTCTTACAAGGACATGCCTGCCATGTATGAAGGGAATAAGAGCCTTGAGGCCCAAATAAACTGCCCTCAGCTCCAGCACATTGATGTGTTCTGTGTCCCAAGGGGGCCGCCAGAGACCCCTCACTGCCTTCCCAGACTGCTCCCCAGCCTGTCTGGAAAGCATCTGTAGAAACTATGGTTCCCCTCGAGGGCAGATTGCCCAAGGGGGCTCCCTGTGTAAGCCACCTGCTGTCCCACCATGGGCGCAGAGCTCAAAGACAAAACTGTGTTATCCGGAGCTTTACATGCCTGTCCCTGTGTGGGTTTAGGTTGAAAGCATTCAGCCACCACTGAAGGGGCCAAACCCTGAGGAGGCCCAACGGGATCACCACCACCACTGCCGAAATTGACCCCAGCAGTCTCTGAAGGTGGATAAGTTCTAAGCGCCTGCCTAGTCGAAAGATGCGTAGGGCCACCTGAATTTTTGCCACTCTCTGAGGGGTGAATGATGCCCTCATTGTGTGGGAGTTCAGACAAAGTCCTAAAAAGACTGTGTCTTGCCTTGGCTGGAGGTTGCTCTTCTTCAAGTTGACCTGGAAGCCAAGAGACTGAACGTGGGACAGGAGTGTCCCTGAGTCCTGCACTACATGCTGGCGAGATGGAGCACAGACTAGCCAGTCGTCCAGACACAGCATGATCTTTGAGCCTGCCCTCTGTAGGGGCATCAAGGCAGCTACCACCACCCTGGTAAATACCCTGGGAGACAGGGAGAGGCCAAATGGGAGGACTTTGAACTCGTAAGCTTTGCCTCAAAAAGGCAAAGTGTAGTAACTTCCAATGTTCCTGACAAATAGGGACGTGAAAATATGTGTTCAGCATCTTGAAGGTTAAAATTGTCATAAATGTATTTGAACCTCGGAGGTCATTACATTCACCTACAGCACCTTCAATGTGAAACCCTTAGATGACGATGTACGACGTCCTCCACTCATGTGTTTACCTGCTGCGGCCAAGTGTTTCTCGTCACACCTCCACTCCTCTTCCTGCTTCTGCACTGCCTGTTTCTATTGGTCCATGTAATCAGACACACACACACACACACACACACACGCACACACACACACACTGGGAATGATTGGGCCTAAATGCACACACTGTGTACATGGGGAAGATTCAGGCGAGGGCGGTATTGGTCCTGGCCTGTGAAGGTGCTTAGAGATAGAGTCCTCTCCTCAGGGAAAGAGCTAGGAGATTATCCTGTCTCATTAGTGAAGGAGCTAGGAGATAACCTTGTCTCCTCCCTCCTCAGTAGTGCTTTTTTAGATGCCTAATCAATGCTTTCTAGTTTAGTTTCCCAGGCTATATATATCATCTTTAAGCATTAGTGTTTATTTCGATTCATTCTTTAGCTGAAGCTCAAATTAACTTGTCTAGTTTTAGTATCCAAGAATATTGTGTTTACATTGTTTACTCCATTTAGACTCTGATCAAATCCCTTCACTGGATTTAAGCAATTTAACTGCTTTACATCTTAAACCATGTGGCTTTACTAAAACATAATTACAGCCTCACTTCGCACTACAGCACTCATCGCAGTTCGTTTTAGTACGCATGTTATACATCTATATTTCATGAGAAAGAAATCTGAATGATGTTGAAGAGGTCTTTTACATTTGTTTAAGTATTTTAGCCAGTGGAGTTTGTGACAAGAATCCACCACATTTTTTGGGGAACAAACACTACCTGAGTGGGGAAATGAAACGCAAAACTGAAAATAATGCATTGAATTGACATTGTTTAAAATAATCTAGAAGGTTTCCCTACCCAACTAACCAAAGTGGCAGCTCCCTGAATAAGGTCTATTGAACACATGTCATGCCCTGAATGTTTTTCAACTGCTCAGTGACCAGATGTTGATGTTGTGCGTGTTGAGTCTTCCACTCATTAAAAGCCACATTCAAAAGAAAATGATTAGATATAACCCCCCTTCAGACAGATTTTAATTAAGAAAATAAGTCCTATACTGACTTTCTAGAATTAAGGCTGTGTAGTTTTATTTCTACGACAAAGGGGAGGGGGGAGGGTTCCAAGACAATCTAGCTTCTAGTGCATCATGTGATGATCTCTCATAATAGGAGCGATCTCAGGGGACCCTTACCTAATTTATTGAACTTTGAACCCTTGGAAGTCTATTCACACCAAACGCGAAGGGGCGACACGACTCCATACAAAGTCAACGGAGAGACGCAAATCGCGCAAATTTTTCGCTAGAGATAACCTGCGACAAATTTTGATTTGTCGCAGGTTATTGTTAGGTTGAGCGCATTCACGATGATTTGCAGCGCAATCAATTCGCTCGAGTTGAAAAATGTCAACTTTGCCGCGACATTCGTGTGATGACAGCCAATCAGCGTTCAACAGCGTGGCCACTGAGGGACATGTATAACGTAACAGCCAATCAGCGTTCAACCGGCCAACCGTTCCCTGCAGTGCAGTCCGGGGTGAACTGCAGCAAATTCGCCTTACAAAACTTGCACAGCGACAGTTCATGATTTGTCGCGGGACAAAACTTGGACTAGATAGTTGTGTGGGGCTGACGGTTGTAAATTGGGCCTTTGTTACCAGTGAAGGCTCAACCTGATGATGATGTACTTACTTTCACCTAAAAAGGGAATGTGTTAGCTCAATTGTGGTATGAAAGGGATGCTTCAATTACTTAAAGAATGTACTTTGAGGAAGTGGGAGAAATGCCCCAGGTGATAACTGAAGCCTGTGGATATTGATGTATATAAATGCGTAGAAATGTCAGGGACATTTTAATTTGAGGGGGACAGTGCGGCACCCTGGGTTTAGGACAGTTGTCATGAACATTGAACTGGTCTTCGACAGGAAAAACATAAGACGCTGGTAACTCCAAAAATAGCAGAACATCTAAATTCAATTAGAGACAATACTTTGATTATTTTTACAGATGGATCTAGAGATCCAGTTAGTGGGAGAGCTGGGTTTGGGGTGTTTGTGGAGCAGCTTGGGGTGAAGAATGGCCGGCGCATCTCATATGGGAGCTCTGTTTTCACATCTGAGTTAATGGCAATCCTATGGGCTTTAAGGTGGATTGAGGAAACCAGACCTAGATAGATTATCATCTGTTCTGACTCTGCAGCTGCTCTGGAAGCCTTAAGAGGGGGGGAAATCTAAGGCTCGACCTGATATTATTACTGACATTCTAACTGTGTTTTTTAGAATTGGGATTAGATCTAACATCACCTTTTGCTGGGTTCCGGGACACGCTGGGGATGGGGGAAATGAGCAGGTGGATCAGATTTCAAAACAGTGTTTGAGTAGAGCGGTAGATGTTCATGTATCCTCGGGGAGAGTGGAGCTCAGAGAAATAATTAAAGAAGGCTTAATGACAGAGAGGGTGAGAAAAATAATATCAAATTAAAAAAAGATGTACTTGCACTTTTCAGTCCCGTAGGGATTCAGTTAAACTGTGTAGATTAAGGCACATTTACGGGTCACAGTGGGCTAAATCACTTTTTATTGATTGTAGGAAACATGTGTCTTGTATGTAGAAATATAGTTCATCATCAGACCTGTGGAGGGCAGTAATACGCTGGACAGCGTCCAACCTGCCGGAAACTGACAACAAGAAGAAAGAAGTGCATGGTAAGCTGTTGCCTGAAACGGAATGTATCCTCTGTCTTTTACAGGTGAGTTGGTGTAGTTTTGTGCATAATGAAGCTATAAATTAATATAATGGGATACAACATGTAATGACACGGAAAGGTTAACTTAGACATGCCGTTTGTTTAATGCAGACGTGATGTGTTTGCGGGCTACTCAGTGAAACGAAATGTATTCTATGTATTTTACAGAAAACCTTGTGAAATAGATCTGTTGACGTGAGACCAAGAAATCGACCTCATCATTGAGTCCGTTATTACAGCTAATATAATTTGACGATATGCCCATTTCCTACCCTTTGAATGGTCTTTGATGTATTGTTTTCTTCATCTTCTCATCAGACCTAAAGCCCCTAAAAGAAACAAGGCGGTTGGAAATTCCCCTCCTCTTACACCACCCATAGATTCTAGGCAGCATAGTTCCAGGCAAAATTTAGGAAATACGATGTTTATAGCTGACTTTGTGACAATCAGCAAACCCTCTGACTGTTGTCAAGTTTAATATCAATCTGCCAAAATGAATAACAAAGAAAGAAATTAAATGTTTTTACATCATTGGAGTTGGCATGTGTTGGATTGTGCTTGTTGTGCTCAGATAATTTTGCGCTGGTGTTCGTTCAGTGTCTTCAACCTGGTCACCCGCTTGAGCTTTGATTCTAGGGAAATCTGGGCTAGAGGAGACATCCCTCTCCAAAATCTGTGTCTGCAGTTAACATTTTAAACCCTCTGTGTCAATGTTACATACATGCATTTAAATCGTTTCTTTCACTACACTTTTCCTTTCGTACAAATAATATATAAAAACATGACTTTATCTTTTTTCCCCCTCTCTGCAGAAGACTGTGATGACTTTCGGGACCGCAGCCCACAGTGCGGCGCAACCTCTGAGAGTCTGCATGTAAACGCCCTTGGCTCCTCCCACATGGCCAGTCACAGCGAGGAGCTGAGGATCCTGGGCGTCTACGGAAAAGGGGAGGGCCCACTGGCGCTGGACGACCATGACACCCTCTTCAACGCGTCTGAAATGGAGGCCCTGAACTCCCTGTCTGCGGACCACAGCAAGGCCACAGGCCTGGAGCGCGGCGAACAGGTTGGTCCACTGCGAGGAGCTGACTGTGCAGGTTGGAAATAATCTTCTCATTCACCATCCAAAAGAGAGGCTTCTTCTGTTACACCTCCAGCACACACCCATAGAAAGCACACACCTTTATGATTCAATGTGTCATTAGTGGGGATTAACGATTACATTGTATTAACTATTCTGTGCAAATGAAAGAATATGTCTTATGTGTGTTCCTTCTTTATGTCGAAAGCAGCAGACCCCAGACACCATTTCAATCAAGGTTGAAGAGGATATTGGTGGAGGTATGCCCGCTGTAGGTTAGTAATACACATTGCTTCTATGCAGGCACGGATACTGGACGACCTGGATCAACTGAGAATGTACTAGATTCTACCTGCGCTAAAAGCCTGGTCCTCTTTTGAAAGCGCATCATGACCAGAGCCCTGATAAAACACGAGTCAACCTTGGGAGTTGCATTTTAAAGGTAGAAAAAGTCAAGAGCCCAGAAGGGTTTCAAGACAGATGCCACATGAGCTGGTTTATCTTTCTCAAACATCAATAAATTCAAAACATATAAATGTTTGCGATATAGAGTGCAATTATTCTTTTTAAAGGTCCTTCTGTTCTGTATTATTCACAAAACAAGCAATAAATCATTCTATAGTATGTCCAACACAACATTGGAAGCATTCAACATCAACTGCTCTTTCCTTTAGGCCAGGCCTATCTGTTGAGATGAATTGATGAATGAATTGATATTATGACATATTAATATAACTATTGAATTGTAAAAGAAAAATAAATACAAATCTTACTGATCGGTCAGTAAAAGTAAAATATATATATATATATATATATTTAAAAAAATGGAACCCCCCCTCAGCAGTACACATTTTAAACACTGTATCAATGTTACATACACATGGATTTAAATCATTTCTTTCAAATGTACAAAATACACACTTTTTTTCCCCCCACTCTTCAGAAGACGGCGATGACTTTGGAGGCCGCAGCACACAGAGCGGCGCCACCTCTGAGAGTCTGCATGTGGACGCCCCTGCCTCCTCTCCCATGTCCAGTCACAACGGGGAGCTGACTGGGCATCGGGGCGGCCGCAAGGGCCGGCCCTGTGTCTTGTTTAGCAAGGGTTTTCCCGACAATACCAAGATGACCATCCACATGCGTACCCATACCGGCGAGAAGCCATACGGGTGCGACCAATGCATGAAGCGCTTTCAAAACAAAGGCTACCTGAAGATCCACATGAGGATTCACTCCGGGGAGAAGCCCTACAGGTGCGACCAATGCGTGAAGAGCTTCGGACAGAAAGGCAACCTTGACATCCACATGAGGACTCACTCCGGGGAGAAGCCCTACAGGTGTGACCAATGCATGAAGCGCTTCGGACAGAGCTCCAGCCTGAAGACCCACATGAGGACTCATTCCGGGGAGAAGCCCTTCAGCTGTGACCAATGCATGAAGTGCTTCAGTCAACGCTCCAACCTGAAGCTCCACATGAAGATTCACTCCGGGGAGAAGCCCTACAGGTGTGACCAATGCATGAAACGCTACAGTCAAAGCACCAACCTGAAGCTCCACATGATGTCTCACTCCGGGGAGAAGCCCTACAGGTGTGACCAATGCATGAAGTGCTTCAGTCAAAACATCAACCTGAAGATCCACATGAGGACTCACTCCGGAGAGAAGCCCTGCGTGTGTCGGCAGTGCGACGCCAGCTTCAGCGACCCGAGCAGTTTGCGTGTGCACATGCTCAAGCACACGGCCAAAGGGGTGCTTTGACACTGGGCAACGGAACGCTTTGATTGACACCTCTATCCTGTATTTGTTGAAATGACTGCTGTAGGTTTTTTTCATCCCGATAAAGATGCTTTCCAATTTTTGATTTGCTTTCTGTTGTCAATAATTTACGTCAGTTTGATGAGAAATAAGAACAAGACACTTTTTTTTTTTCTCCCCGCACCGCTGGGTGAAAACAAGCATTATGGGGCGTTTCCACCCAGCAGTGCGGTGCGATTAGGTCATGGACCTAGGATTAGGTGCGGTAGGGTTAGCGTTTCAACCGCAAAAAGTGGGGTCCGGACAATGGCCGCACCTATTTGTCAGTACTTCCCTGTGGGGGTACCAAGCAGTCTGAAAGGGTGCCGAAAAGTTTTAGCTACACACGCCGTCCGTTGATTTTTCGACAGAATCGTCACTTCCCTGCGACGGGGATAATGCCGCCTTCAATACGCTCTTGAGTTTCCGGGAGTCTCGGACCTTAAGCTCGGGGTAAAGTGCTTTGAACACTGTTGGGTGTTTAACAGAGTTTACGCTCTGAGTTTCGTGTGGAAGTAAAGCAACCCAAGTCCTCTGAGATCACCACACAACAACGGCTGCCCCATTGGTAGACTAAAGTGAACTTGCAGCAAGCACTAAGAGGTGAACTTAACATTTGCATAACGATACATAGCTTACAATTATAAACATCACCTGATAAATGATCGCTCATGTTCAATCAAATGATTCAGCAAGGATAACAATTATGGATGCCCGCAGGGCATCCGTAATTGTTATGAAGTCTGGTCTAACGAACAATCTGTTTTTCTGGTTTTATGTCATAGCCGACGAATTTCTGAGGAGCGTTTCCTGAACACTCATTTCGGAAGAAGGGAAGTGTTGCGTAAAGACGCATAGGGGACATATTATACCACCAGGTGACTGTGATTAGCCTTACAAACCGTTTCGAAAATCTGCCCCATATGACATCACTAGTACGTGTCCTAGATCTGTGCTGGATAGATCAGTCTACCAGCCTACCCAGTGGACTGAAGTAAACGTTGCTCATCTATCCAGCACAGATCTAGGTGGACACACCCACTAGTGATGTCATATGGGGCAGATTTTCAAAACGGCTTGTAAGGCTAATCACAATCACACCTGGTGGTATATGTCCCTTTTAAGCGTTTCCGAACCTCGGAGCTGTTTTGAAGGCGGCATTGAAACAAACACCATACCCACGAGGTATTTCTGGACTACGTCTGTTTATTGAAAAAAATGTCGCGCAGACGTTTGCCGTCCTACATTGTTGCCCTTTGTTGAATGTGTTGTTCTTTTTCATTGAATTTATTAGCCGGCTACACGATGTCGGGCTGCTATGATGCCCAGGCTATCGCCATCCGGTAACCCCCGCCCTACCATAAGGGCCTCGTGCCCACTGCACCGTCCGTCAAAGGACGTCGGAAGGCGTGGCTGACGGATGGGGGAGCTTTCCAGGGTCGCCAGAGCCCGAGTAGTATCACAGTGCTTAAATTTGCATACGCGATCTGATTGGATGACGGATCCGTCACTGCCGAAAAAGTTGAACATTTTTCAACTTTTTTACGGCGCCGACGGATCCAACGGAACAGACGGATCCACAATGCATTGTGCGTCTGTCCCCATTCAAAGTCAATGGGGATCCGTCAACGGACGGTGCAGTGGGCACGAGGCGTAAGGGTAATATCGTCGGTGGAAACGCACTACCAGACGCATTATTTTTTTCGGGAAATGGTAGGGGTAAGTACCGCCTTTTTCGCCTCTGATTGGTTAGAAGGGCTCTCCTCCGATTGGTTAGGGTCAGAGTTAACGCTAACCCTAAATTTAACCCTAATCCCCCAAACAGCTAGGACTAATCGAAACACGATCTAAAGGGGAGCCCTTCTTACCAATCAGAGGCAAAAAAAGGCGGTACTTACCCCTACCATCCTACGAAAAAAAATATTTGCCTACCGGACTTAATCGTACTGGACCTAACCACACCCGACGGTGGAAACGCGCCATTAGATTATAATCTATAATATAACTTTCAAACAGGAACATTTAAGGAGGACGAATTGTGCCCACAAAATAATTAACGTTTAATATTTCACCCATAAAACTTGTCAAAAAGAAAATAACTAACCAATTTTATTGCAGGGTTACCGTTAGGGTTAGCTATATGATGAAAGATGGATAAAGTTTAAGATTTATTATGGAATGGTCTTGAATGTGTCATGGGTTGGCTTGTTTCGCCTTAACACTGTTGATTTAGAAACGGTATAGTGTTTTGAGTCACCAGAGGCAGCCCCAAGGGATAACTGTTCTTGTTATGCCTGCCATGCAGAAAATACAAAGTGGTTCTTTCAAAACTTATCGGATGCTAATTTATTAGGTCAGTAAATTAGATTAAAATTGATAACATTAAACATGATGAATTCCAGAATTAACATCTTCCAGTATTGATAATATCCTCAAATCAAATAAGTGACTACGAGTGATGATTTGAGTACCATTTGTGCATTTATAAAACCATAGTTGTTTTTTGTTCTCTTCTTACGGAGCAAACCATCAATGAACCAATTTCAAGTTTCTTCAAAAAAGTTTTAAAAGTTAGTCATGAAAATAAGTAATGAAATAACAAGGCAGAGGACTCATGTTTTCCCTTAAACTCTACATGTTTAATACTGACTACATATTAAACAGGAATTACTAATCCAGCATTGTGAGGTTTATTTCCCCGGTCTTTCTCCCTTCTCAAACAGGCAGTTAATGTTAGCATCAACCAACGACATTTCAACACCCTATGCTCTTAAAGAAAAGGTAGAGATTTAAAGTGGCCATGTGCTGTTGTATTTCCGACCAATTGCATTTAGCGTAAAAACATGTTCTGAAAAGACAATATTTAGAAAAAGCGGTGTAGAAAGGTTTACAATTGTTGGTTTCTTAATGACATTGCTGTCAACTTGATCTGAATGAGGCAGAGGTCAAACTCAAGGAACAGAGCCCTCCAACCTAAAGGAAGAATGTGTATAAACTAAAGGAATGTAAAGGGACATAAAAGAACATTTTCTAACAGGAACCAAACATTTCCATCAAATCTACAGCGCCATCTCTGGCCATCGCTGACTATTGTTCCGTCCCTCTCCAGGTGATGACTCCTCTTCCTGCCCAGGGGCATGGAGAGCGAACACCCGGCCACCGGTTTAGCTTGGTCCTCCTGAGGTTTGTGGATACTGTGCTTGGCTACTCTTTAAGACACTATCAACAGCACCATTATAAAAAGAAGTGGAAATGAAACAAAATAAAAAGAAGGAAACCAAAGCCCTGGACGATGTGTCGTCCCTGTAGTGCCCGGCGCTCCGGTGGTCCGTGGGGACCGCCCCTCAGCCGGGCCGCTTGTAGCAGGCCTCCTGGTAGGACGAGGCGTCCAGCATGGCCAACATGTCCCTCCTCACGAACGACAGGAAGTTCTTCAGGGGACACAGGGGCCGGGGTCCGTGGCGCTTGTGGGCGCGGCAGAACGCCGTGTGGAAGGTCACGTCCTCGCCGTCGTACAGCAGCCGGACGAACGCCTCGCCGCCGGGCGTGCCCTTACCCTTGCCCTTCGCCGGCGGCTTGCCCCCCGCCGCGGGGGGGCTCCTCCACAGCTCAAACACCACCCTGGCGGCGAAGCGGGGGAAGCGGGCCTCCTCCAGGCCCAGCGCGCTCAGCAGCGGCGCCACCGTGACGTCGTGCGCCGCCGCCAGCGCCAGCGCCACCTCCGCGCCGGGCTTGGCCCGCGCCGCCCGCTCCATGCGGGCCGCCGTGCGGTTCAGGTAGGGGTGCATTGCCAGGACGGCGTACTTGCGGTACAGCCCCACCTGCCGCTTGTCCGCCTCGTCGTCCAGCTGCTGGCGCCGGATGACCGAGAACTGCTCCATGGTCAGGCAGGCCTTGGCGCCGCCCCCGCCGGCCGCCGTCTGCAGGCAGGGGAACGGCAGGCCGTGGCACAGATGGCACAGCAGGGAGTCTATGGGGTTGGCGGCTCGCAGCTGGCGGTTAGGTAGGCCAAGGGCGCGCGCCATCTCGGCGTAGGTGCTCTCCAGCTGGGCGTCGCCCACGCGCAGGCGGTACTGCCGCCGCTGCTCCTCTTCCAGGTAGCGGTTGCGGGCGGGGCAGTCGCAGGCGGCGCCGCAGAACAGCGTGCTCCACTGGTGGCGCACCGTCACCTTGGGCCAGTCGAAGTCGGGCAGGAAGCCGAAGAGGAAGGCCAGGCCGCTCTGCAGAGTGCGGCTCTTGCCTGTGGTCTCCATCCAGAGTTGCCGTGGCGACCAGCCCGAGGGGAGGAGGCTGTGGCGCTTGTAGGCCTGGAGGAGCAGCTGGCCGTTGCGCAGGTGCTGCACCACGCCTGGGGAGGAGAGAGGGAGAGAGAGCGAGAGACGGAGGTGAAAGGCCTCTCCAACTCATGACCTGTTGACTTATGAACCATGCCGGCCTACACCCACTACACATACAATGAGACTAATACAACTGGTGTGTGCCAAGCACACGCTGGCCACACCCATAGAGCTTGGTTTGGCCAAACCAGAGAAAGGTTTTTCACTCCACAAACAGGAAGTTCTGTGAAGAGGATACTCCCAGGTTTTGTCTGTATACAAAATATATTAGTTAACTAATAAATAATAACCACTGAATAGTTACTTATTAAACAATTAAAGTAGAGACTAGATATAATCTTTTGATGACCCTAATTTTAAACTAGGTGACTGTATGACGAGGGAACAGTGAACTTCTACCTATGGGGAGAGCTACCCCCTGTAGGGCTCATGGCGGTGAAGCGGAGGACCCACCTGTCTGCGTGAGCTCTCCCATCTCACAGGCGCTGTGGTTGGGCAGGCGGGGCACGGAGCCCAGGGTGGACTCCCAGTGGCCGCGGTCCCCGTTGGCCATGTGGCTGATGAAGGCGCTCAGCTGGGGGTGGGAAGGCTTCCTGGGGGATGGTTGGGGTTGGATGATGGGTGGGGTTGTATGGATGGATGGAATGGGTGGGGAGATGAACAGTACGGGGTTACCTTCCATTTGGCCCAATTGTAAAAAAAAAAAGAAGTTGTTTTGGTTGTTTGTCTCGAAACAACCAAAAGTCCCCCAACTTTCTCAGTATTACGTACATTTCCGTGCCACCAGGTGTCGCACTAACACAGCACTCCCCTCACAGACGCTGCACAAAGTGTGTGGGTGGGAATAAAAAATGATAATCTCCCATGTCCATACAGTTCACATGCAGTGGCATGAGAGGAGCATTCAGACCCAATAGATCAGAGACGATTGAAGATTACCCGGTAATATGTTTTCTGTGCAGGGGCTGTGACACAGTGGTCTCAGATTAAAGACCTAAGAGGCCAAACGGGGGACTAATGCGTGTGGGCACAGGCACTGGCGCATTTGGACACACACACACACACACACACACACAGCGTTTCCATGGAGATCAGAGATTGGACTGGATATACAACATTCCACTTCCATGGCTCAGCTTTAAATAATGACCTTGAAAACACAGAGAGACTACTCTCTTGTACACAGCCACACAACTAGGAGCTATAACATAATTAATTTTCTTTAAATCAATACAAAGGCCACTACAAACCAGCGTGCATACTACTCATCTGTGACCTTCTCCTTGAGACCTCAAGGCATGCTTTTATCTTCGCTGTAGCTCACTGTAGCTCAATGCACACACACACACACACACACACACACACACACACACACACACACACACACACACACACACACTTCAATATATTACCGGGCTAGTCCCCACAAGGCTGAATAGGTAGAACAATCACTAGCATGCAGCCGCAGCAAAAGCCGTTATGCGTTTCCTTTTCCGTGGACTGGAAATTGGCTGATCCATATCTTAATTGGCTCCGCTGGGTGTCTGGCCATTGGAGGGAATGTCGGCTGGCCAGCCGGCTCACACTAAGATCCCCCCCAGCTGCCCTATTAAAATGATTGTTGCCAACTGCAGATTATGGAGCGCAATTACATTAAACAAGGGATTAGCATCACTGGCATACGACCGGGAGGCCGATTAGTCAGCGTGTGTGTGTGTGTTTGTGTGCACGTGTGTGTGTGTGTGTGTGTGTGTGTGTGTGTGTTTGTGCGTGTGCGTGCGTAGTACACCGTAAAATATTCAAGCCAGCCAAATGAGAAGGTGAATATGGAGCCGCTTGGACGACAGTGACCAGCCGGAGAGAGGACGGTGGGAGAATGACAAAGTTCATTTTGAGTCCCTGTATACAAGAGGGAGAGAGACAGAAGAGAGAAAGAGAAACGAGAATGGAAAAGTCTCTCAGCTGTGGAGGGCTCAGTTAACCGCAGACAGAGACCGTGGGCGAGAGCAATCCCAATACAAGCCTCGTGTAATGTCACCATCCTGCCCATCCCCCTCGCCATCTCTCCTCGACCCCTTCTCTCCGTCTCCCTCCTCTCTCCTCACCCCTCCTCTCTCCTCACCCCCTTCTCCCTCCTCACCCCCTCCTCCCTCCTCACCCTCTTCTCCCTCCTCACCCCTTCTCTCTCCTCACCCCCTCCTCCCTCCTCACCCCCTCCTCCCTCCTCACCCTGTTCTCTCTCCTCACCCCCTTCTCTCTCCTCACCCCTCCTCTCTCCTCACCCCCTTCTCTCTCCTCACCCTCTTCTCTCTCCTCACTCTCTCCTCACCCCCTTCTCTCTCCTCACCCTCTTCTCTCTCCTCACCCCCTCCTCTCTCCTCACCCCCTTCTCTCTCCTCACCCCCTTCTCTCTCCTCACCCTCTTCTCTCTCCTCACTCTCTTCTCTCTCCTCACCCTCTTCTCTCTCCTCACCCCCTCCTCTCTCCTCACCCCCTTCTCTCTCCTCACCCCCTCCTCCCTCCTCACCCTCTTCTCTCCGTCTCCCTCCTCACCTTAAACCACACACTCTGCATGCGTATTTAAATACATGTTTGCATGTGTGTGGGTGAAAGTACGATTGCATGTGCATCGCCATAGGCAGAGAATGTATAGCGGGGCTAACTAGACGTCCCTGTCGTGCTTAGCCAGAATTGCTCAGGAAGTGTGTGCTGCTCAAATTGAGCGAGATGAACCCATCAACAGCTATGCTCCAGCGCTCTCCGCACACACAGATATATATATATATATATATATATATATATATAGCATCTGTGTACAGCCATCTCCACCAGTAGCTCACCAGCCCACCTGCTGATGTATCACACAGCCAATGTGTCAAGTTCTGATTGTAGGAGGAAACAAGCAGACAAAGCGAATGGAGAGAAAGTAGGGCATACCTCACACCGGGGTTACTTAGACACGAGCATCACTCATTTAAAGTCAGTGGTGCGCTACACCCCGTCCAACGTGTCAGGGCAAGTGAGGCATCCTCCAAAAAAGACCTTGTCCCTCAAGTAGAACCAAAAGTGTGTGTGATCCAAAAACTACAATACCCAACATTTGCATTTTTACACTTTAATATCCTGTGAAGTACTGGTACTGGGCCTCTTTATAATTTATACTGTTTGTTTTGTTAGCCCTGATTGTCTTTAATTAAGCATTTACTTTAGCGTCTATTTCTGTTTTCATTAGAACTTTGTATTTTTATTGTGTTGTATCTTATCCTGTGTTCCTGTTCCACTGCTGCTGGGCTGTTGGAACAAAGGAGTTTCCCCTCCGGGGGATTAATAAAGTTGTTATATGTATCTAGAAGCGGAGGATTGTGCGCACCTGTTGGGGGACAGCGTGCAGTCGATGGTCGGACGCTTGGTCTTGGGGATGGAGTAGAGGGGGTAGCGGTCGCCATGGCGAATCATGACCTGAACGGAGAGCAGGGTGTAGTCGGCGGGACTGTGACCTGGAAGAGGTAACAGTACCGCTCGCATCAGAATCATAGTGGCTGTCCCACCTCGTCTTCCTCTTCAATGCAAGGATTCAACGCCACCATCGTTGTGTGTGTGTGTGTGTGTGTGTGTGTGTGTGTGTGTGTGTGTGTGTGTGTGTGTGTGTGTGTGTCCTTTCACATCCTGAGCCATCAGTGCAGTTCAAGTACTGTACAATGTAATGCAGCCTAGTCTGTGTATGTCAAAACAGGCCTCTTTGTGACCGTGTTTGAGAGTTTATTTCTTCAAAATCCACTTTAAAATAATATTTTTTGCCACATGCAACATATATATATTTTGTATAGTTACAAACGACATGTTTTGTAGTTTGTAACGATCCAAACACTGTAGCTTAATTTAGCTTGCCGTTATGTTTGGTAATTAGTCCCCGGCATGGCTATGTAACCAGGTGGATAGGGTTAGACTACACCTGCTTCATATTGGGCTCGAGGCATAGAAGGAAGTCAATCAACTGAAATTACTTGAGTTCGCAATTAAAACCATAATTTTGGGATGCTTAATGCACCCCTTAATAACATAAATACAGGTCAGTTGTGTTGTCTTAAGCTGTTTGCCCCAGCGCAGGAATCTTTTTGACTTTGTTCAGTGGTTCGGATTTGTCTGATCCCTGAGGGCAACATGATCTTTGTTTAACCTTAGAGTGGGATTGTTACAATGGAAAACACCAAAAGGTATGAATCATTCTGTTCGGGCATGGTGGATAGTGAACTCAGAACTGAAGGATTCCAGTGAGCAGAGTGAATACTAATTGGCGCCTTGGAATTCCATTCACATTCACATCTACATTCCGCCTTTCAGCTTCATCCAAGTTATATAACGGATCAACGACAGCTGATTCATTAAGGCTTCAGGACTCTCTTACCCTCCCAGGCCTGCTCCGTGCGGTTGGGGGTGTTGCAGTAGCCATAGGCCTCGGCAATGGGGTCCAGCTCCGGGGCTTCGGTGTGGGGCACGGGGATCACCCTCTTCCTGCTCTTCCCGAGGCCGGTGCCCGCCGCTCCCCCCGGGTACTGCTCCTCCTCCAGGGGAGTGGTGGGCATCAGGTTCACTGAGGAGACAAGAACCAGGAGGAAATATAGGTCTGAGAGAACTGAGGAATAATAATGATAACAAGAAAATGCATTTCCTGCAGAAAATGTGGTGAGTGCTGTAGTACAAAGTGAGGTTGAAAATATTTTTTAATAAAGCCACATAGATTAAGACATAAGGAAACGTTAAATGGCTTAAATCAAGTGATGGGATTTGAAAAAAATGTCCAAAAGTCTAAATGGAGTAAACAATGTAATCATGCACACCATTTAAGAAAAAGTAAATGTTGGAAACAAATAAAGTGACAGCTGAATGAAAAGCACAAAGCATTGCTAAAAATGCAGAAATGTAAAATGAATTGAACTGAAGTATCTGAAAGGTCAAATGTATTGCCCTGCACTGCGTGCGTGCGTGCGTGCGTGCGTGTGTGTGTGGCTTTAAGAGAATAGCGAGCCGGTGCATGATTAAAAGTAGCCCAATAGAGCGGGCAAAACAGCCCAATCTGGCAACGCTGCCTGAACGTCTTCCAGTGTAGATTTGTTAAATGGTTTGAACGAAAGTAAACGGTTGAAAAATGATTTAGTTACGATGTCTTAAGAAGTGTGTCAGAATGGGCAGACGGCTTCAATGGGACCAACTGTAGAATATGACGGTTTGAAGCTAAAACTGTGATTCTGAAGAAAGCTTAAATGATATCGAAATTCCGTTTAGATATTATTGAAGATACAAGTGTGTAGATCTGTTCAATGGTTTGAACGAAGATAAACGGTTGAAAATGTATATAGTTACGTCTTTAACAATTAAGACGTAACTACAATGGATGGACGGCTCCGCTGTCCTCCCATTGACTCCCATGTTAAAAAAAGATAGTATTTTAAAAGTAGAATATCTTAAAAAGTACAAAATATTTAAAAAAAAAAAAATCGATTCGCAATTTGTGATTCCAAGCTATTCTGAGCATTTTAAAATTTGAATAGAGTCTCTAGGTGAAAAGTTGAGGAGGGAGATAGGTCCCAAAGTTTGTAGAGAATAATAAAGAAAGAATAAAACTTATGAAGAACAATAGTTGAGCGCTGCATGCAGCACTCACATAATAAAGAGGATAGAAAGAATAAAACTTATGAAGAACAATAGTTGAGTACTGCATGCAGCACTCACCTAATAAAACTTATGAAGAACAATAGTTGAGCGCTGCATGCAGCACTTAACTATTGTTCTAATAATAATACATGGCACAGGTGTGTCAGTGCAAACAACAGTCGGTCTGACTACAAAGGCAGGGCATCAGGAACTAATGTTAGGTTTCAGGGAGGCTATAGGGCGTTAGAGTTTTGTCAGCAGCTCGTCTGTCAGGAATATGAAATAAATCTGGGGACTGTGCTGAACAGAAACAGAGTTGGTACATCTAACTGTGAAAATTGCCTAAGGAGACTTTTGGATGGCACAATGGTGCATTTTCTTGTGTTACCCCGAGTAAGAATGGAACTTGGATGGGCATAAAATGGGCATGTTTGCTTAGTATTTCTTTTCACTCAACACTGGAGGCATTGACTAGCAAGACAAACGGTTTTCCAGTAGGCTATATGCCAGACGACATCCACATTTAAAATCTCTCCCCGTCACATTAGTGCTTTTACTGAATGAATCATGCTGAGATCACTGTGCAATTTCCTCGTCAAATGTCCTCTTGTTTGCTCCCCTCCCGACTCTCTACAACCCAAAAAGGGTAACTGTATATTGTTCAAAAGGCTTGTTTGAATTAAGTAAACATGAAGGCATAAACTGGAAAATAAAAAGAAGGGTCTATAATTCAGACCCGTTCCCCCTTCCCCCCCACACCAATGTTGCCCTGGAAACCAGAGAACATTTTGACCCCCGCAAAAAGAAATGCCCTCATCATTTACCAGGAGGTGTGGGAAGGGAACAGCTCCTCTCATTCAGGAACGAAACGGAACACAGGGAAGAAAAGAAAATTGGGGGGGGGGGGGAGACCCTACTGGCAGTGTCGGTACAAAAAACACAGAAAGCGGTCTCCTTGCACTTCTCCTCTCACAGATTTGTATGTAGCAGGCTCTCCCTCACACACGCACAAGAACCCCTGGCTACTGTGAAAGAGCCCCTGAAATAGGCAAACATTGCGTGTTACTGCGGGAGTGAACTGTAAAGTAGACTGGCACCTGCTGCCCCACATAATAGACCACAAGCGCATCAGGAATCGTCTTGCCACGACACCAACACCGGTACGGCACTGCAAGCTCTTTGCACAAACACACGGTGGGAGGATTCTGCATAGCAGCCGGCCACTCTTCACCGTCTCCCTCTTTTGCGTTGCCGCACAGACGCGCTGCAATATCCACCCTGTGTTTTTGTCTGGCCGAACGGAAAGGTAAATGACCCATCTGCAGCTCGGTGGTGGTTTCACAGTAGAGCTGAAGACGGCATGGTTTGGCTGTGGGGCTGGATATGGCGACTCCCACTCCAATTCCAGAGGAACTAAATACTGAAGCATCCTTTTATGTCCTCAGCCCAGTCAAGGTGATGGCAACTCAAATGAAACGCTGACATGAAACTGCCTGGGACGATCTGAATATCTAGCCTTACACAAAAACTCTGAACAGAGAACTATACATGATTAAGTCATGAACTGGTCCTACGATCATTTCCCTGACCCTCACCACTCCAATAAGGAAAACCAAAGTTGGAATTGTCCATTCTGGCTCAACATAAGACTCATCATGGCAAGTCTTTACAATTTCATCAGCCGCATTAGTTGCGTTCTAGTCAAATGAATTAACATAAACCCAAACAGGCAACCAAAGATAAAAAGTGGATGTTTACAGTAGATATCAGAGAGTGATCTTAATAGTTGTATTAGATGCCCCCATCAAATAGCTACGGAAGTGTTTCCATCTCCATGATTCACTCACCAGCGACAAGGACCAGGAGAAGGTGTTGGGCAGCGATGGAGAGCATTCTGCAGACTGTGGGCTAGTGAGGAGTGCAGCCACACACTGAAGCCCATTCACTATTACAACCTGTTCCCTTCGGCACCCAGTGCACCCCTTGCCAAAAACACAAGCACACCCACACACACGCAAACATGCTCATGTCCGCTCTGGCTGTGCAGCCTGACTAAAGCATGGTCCACTACATAATGGGGCTTTTGTAACGGGCTATGACAACATGTACACAGCAGCTACCACGATTAATACACACGGTACAGAAACGCCCAACATAAACCCTGAGACCTTTTCAGGAGAGAAACACTGAAGACAAGATATCTGCTGAAAAACATTGAGGAGAAAGGCTAACACAAACAGCAAAGGGCAAAGAGGAAAAAGAGAGGCAGATGGCTGATGGGCTTCTTCTTGTGTGCTTTTAAAATAATCTTTATCGCAAAGACACTCACTGTGTGGCTTAAAAGCATACTCACATCCTAACCTTATCTAGTTATAAGGCAACACACTTCTGTAAAACATTATGGTTGCTACGGGAAATGAAAAAGATTATTGCAAACTGTTTCACAACTCATCACGTAGTTGCTCGCACACTTACTACTTGCTGCTGTCAACACTATACAGAGATATTATAGAAGAACGACCTAAATACAGTAGGCTTTGTTCGTTTGGTACCGGGTGCCTTGCAAAGCAGTGACTGCTTGCAGCTGAACTAAAGTAATTGTATTGTGCATATAGGGAAACCGGGCTCCAGAGGAACATAGGAGAGCATGCTTTTTAATGCATTGCTGTGTCAAAAGGAGAGTTTCTAATTCAACCAGAAGCATGGTACCAGTGCAGAAAGAACAGAAGAGTGGACACTTCAAAAACCATAGGAGGACAGTGAAGAGTTATTCCTGCACTATGCCTATTTTACTGACTGCCTGACTCTACCCCGACAGCAGTCATTCTTACTCATAGTGAAATGGTTGCATTTTGATGACATTTTAACCAGTATGAATGCCCTACAAATATATAAATGTGTATATGTACATAATAAGTGGTTATCTCTTTTATTTTACTTTACTTCTGTGTATCTGCTTCTGTGGAAGCTGGGCTTCCTGTCTGGGATCAGTCCATCTCATCTTATGAATGTGTGTGGTACATCAAAGCCTTGACACATCTTTGGCAGACGTGGAAGTGATAAGTCTCAGATAGAAGCAAAGATACAGTATAAAATGGTAACTGAACCACTTTAAGCCATGCCCACTTGCTGATTGAGTTGACCAGGGATGTTTGAGGCACGATAGAGAATGTTCAAAAATGTGTTTTACAATCTTCATTTGTTTGCATTCATCCGTTTAACAGAGAGCAGAATTTATTGCACCAGTGATCAATATCTGTCTGCCAGCCCGCCAGCCTGCCTGCCCGCCTGTCTCTCTGCCATCGTAATGGCCAGAAAACCAGCCCTAGAGTGCAATAATACAAATACAATACATGAATGGCTCTAGGTTTACATGGCAGTTGGACAGAAAGGATAAGCTATAAAGGAGGGGGGATGGTTGGGACAAAGAAATAAGCTAAGAGTAAACTACAGAAATATGGACATTAGGAGGCTCACCTCAATATATTTGGATTTGTCTACATATGTAAATAACCTGGGTGGAAATTTGAATTCCACAAAGTACACCACATTATTCGTAGGAAAACTAGAAACTTGTGTGTTTGAGACAATATAACAAACAAACGGTCACAAAAGGTCGTGACTTACAGAATTGGAAGCTGAGGCTGACGATGGCCAGCACCGCCCCCACCAACACCAGCAGGATGAAGCGGTTCCGAGCTAGCATCCTGTCACCTGATTGGTCCCAGTCCTTACCTCACACACCATCCCTACAGCCGAGACCCTAGAAAATAAAGACAACAATACACAATGAGTGAAAGAATACACGACTAAAGTATAAAGACAACCATACACAACGAGTCTGGACACAGTAGACGATCATGATTAAAATAGTAGTAAAGTAGTATTATTAAGCATCAGGCCGAACTGTAGACAAAGAAGAAGAAGTCTGCTAGTATATGTTGTAAAGCGTCAGAATTAAATTATTGCATCCAGTATGGAATCCATACTGTACATTTCCTAGACAGTTCCTGGTTCTTATTACCAGTTAACATTATCGGTCTCCGCTTCACACAGCTGAAGTCTACCAATTCTTCAATGAAACCCGCTATATAATACTAGCAGATTCTGTACCACCGTTATGTGTAAAGGCCAACATTATATCATGATTACAATGTTTTCTGCCTTGTATATTAAATTGAATTGCTTGTTTTGTAATCTTGATCCGCTGGAAGTCACCCAGGGGAGCTTATTTTAATCAGTGGACATGTCACATCTAAACGTTGGAAAGGATGGATGTGAAACACATCCCATGATGACATATAACATGATCCACAGTACTGTATATAATCTAAATGACATTTCTGCATGTTGGCGTATGAACATACTGAATGGTTTCTCACACACACACACACACACACACACACACACACACACACACACACACACACACACAAACAGCGTGCCGCTTTATATAATTTTCCTCCAACCATCTAATTCACGAGCAGCACTTGGATGGAAACAGAACAAAGTGTGTGGGGGGTGGAGAAATGACGAAACAGCCACCAACTAAATGCAGTGCTACTGCAACCCTAGCATTAAGTAGACCGAAATACTCTAGTCTGGATGCATTTATGACGACCCCGGTAGAACATGGCTCACTGCGCGCGCCGCTGCGCCCCCTTAATAACTCATGAGCGGCGCATGAATAACCGAGCTGAATGCGTGAGGCGTATGCAAACCCACGTGCACGCGCACTTTTCTGTTCTCCTCGGCAATGCAAGACAGCAAGAAGCACAGCAAGTTGATATTTTATAATAGTGGTTGCTAGTTAGCAAGTTTGCTAATGCTACTAGCCGTCTTCACCTTGTTGGTCGGCGTTAATTAACTCAGTAAATGTAAATTGGGAAGTTTATGAAGCATCTACAAATCAAATCACCGCGCTTTAGATCAATCGGTCCCAACGTCGCATTACAAAGCACGGCTACGTGTCACTGCTGCTTGAACACATATTTTCAACTTCACCAAAGTAGTTCGGCTGACTGGAACTATAAAAGCTAGCTTCCTACGCTACTGTTGTCAACAACAAATAGGCAAATACCATTACAATGACCGCGGGACGCCAACGGCTGAACGTCCAGAGTACAGTTCAGAACCAGAGGAATGGCTCACCGTGTAGAGAGCGTACCATAAAGGCTCAGTCCTGATCGCAGCGACCCGGGTTCGATTCCTGCCTGTGGTCCTTTGCTACATGTCCTCCCCTCTATCTCCAATACCTTCCTGTCTATCTCACTCTATCCTAAAACACAAAAATAAAGAACGAGAGGGATCGCTGCAAACTGACCTGATGATGTAGCGTAGGGCTGGGAGTCGCACGTCACTCAGCTCCGCTGCCCATCATTATGACGGAACCGACTGGCGTCCAGACAGCCGGCAATATGAGCGCCACGTTTGTTGTTTGGATCGTATGGTTCTCAGACAGTCCAGCCTCAATTCAATCTCTATATGTTGAAGGTCTGTGGTGCCATCTAGTGGACAAGTAGTGGTAACACAATAAGAGGCGTGTACGTTCTTTGGTTTACTGGACAAACTTTGAACATTTCAACTTTGAACATGCCATGGTCATGCAATGCCGATGCATGGGCAGTATGTGTCATGTAGTATCAACTTTGATTGTAATTAGTAAGCATCTTAATAATAATAATACATTTTATTTATAACGCACTTTACATCAACTTAATGACCTCAAAGTGCTACAATGCACATTCAAAGAAATACAACATAAAAGACTAACTAGTTTAAAAAGAAAAAATAACAGAAAAAATAAGAATTTAAAATAGCAGTTTAGCCAAAGGCTTTTCTAAAAAGATGGGGTTTTAGGCCTTTTTTAATATAATCCACAGTCTGTGGGGCCCTTAGATGGTCAGGGAGAGCATTCCACAGACTTGGTGCAGCTGAGCAGAAGGCGCGATCGCCCATAATTCGGAGCCTTGCCCTCGGAAGCTGGAGGAGGTTGGCCTGTCCAGAGCGGAGATGGCGTGAGGAGGAATGGGGAGTGATGAGTTCTTTGAGGTATAGGGGGGCAGTGCCATGGAGGCACTGGTGAGACAGAAGGGAGATCTTGAATTCAATCCTGTACTTGGCAGGAAGCCAGTGGAGGGATTTGAGGATGGGTGTGATGTGGTGGTACTTACGCACCCCCATCAGGATCCTGGCAGCACAATTCTGGATGTACTGCAGCCGCTGGATGTTCTTGCTGCGGATCCTGATGAGGAGTGCATTACAGTAGTCCAGCCTGGAGGAGACAATGGCATGGACAAGTTTTTCTGAATCGGGGAGAGTTAGTATGGGGCGGAGTTTTGCAATGTTCCTGAGGTGGAAGACGGAGGTTTTGCAAAGATGTTGAATGTGGGCCTCAAAGGTCAGGTGAGGGTCCATTCTGACACAGAGGTTAGTGACTAAGGGTGAGAGGTGGATGACGTTGCCGGAGAAGCTGATGTTGGAGATAGTGGATGACCTGGTCTGGTGTGGAGTGCCAACAAGGCTTCTGTTTTTGAGCCATTTAGCTGCAGGAAGTTAGCTGCCATCCACACCTTTATCTACTCCAGGCAGGTGGAAAGTGTGGATAGGGCTGCAGAGGGGTTTGGGTTTGTTTTTATGTAGAGTTGGGTGTCATCAGCGTAGCAGTGGAAAGATATTCCATGCCGGCTGATGACACGACCAAGGGGGAGCATGCATAGTGTGAAGAGGGTGGGGCCAAGGACTGATCCTTGAGGGACACCACAGGTGACAGAGTGTGTGTACAATTTAGCATCACCCAGTGATACATTCTCTGTTCTGTCCGAGAGATATGATGTGACCCTGACCAGGGCAGTTTCCGTACTGTGGCCAGAGCGGAAACCAGACTGGAACTTCTCATAAAGACTGTTTGTTATGAGGTGGTTGTGGAGTTGGGCAGAAGCTACCTTTTCCAACACCTTTGATAGGAAAGAGAGGTTGGAGATTGGGCGGTAGTTGGCAGGTGCTTCGGGGTCAAGGCTGGGCTTTTTGAGTAATTGCTTGATGACAGCAGTTTTCAGAGACGTGGGGACATGGCCGGACCGGGAGAGACTGATTGATGATTTTGGTGATCATGGGACTAATTGCAGAGGAGTGACTTTTTATCAGGGTTGAGGGAAATGGGTCCAGGTCACAGGTGGTGGGCTTCATCTTCCTTAGGATGTCTTCAACCTCATGCAGAGTGATGTCGGTGAAACAGCAGAGGAGCTGAGTAGTCCTGGACTGAGGGTTGGCGGATGTGACTGGAGATGCAGGAGGGGCAGAGGGGCTGGGGAGAAGAGAGGGCGGGGGTGGGGGAGAAGAGAGAGCAGGGGGGCTGGAGAGAGGGGAGGGTGGGGAGGCAGGGGATGTTGTCTACTTGTTGTCTAATAATCGTGTGGGAAATAATATTTCAATTCTAATAATGGTATGAGGTACAATGGTAATGAATGTCGATCACCATTTGTCATGTCATTGAAGTCTTAGTATTTTGGGTTTATATAAAAGATGTAAGCACAAGCTGGATGTGGGAGTGTGTGTGGATATAGACTGGTTTAAAGGAGACATATTATGGTGTTTTTCCAACAAGTAAACATAGTATATGAGAAAACATGATTTTGAAGCTGTTTCTGGTGTCCGTAGCTTTAATGCAAATGAGCTGCTGCCCCATTGACTAATGAGCTGTCAGAGTGAACCACAGCATGGAGGAGAAGTGATTGTTGCCGTTTGGACGGACGGAGGTAGGGTGAACACGAGTCTTTACTTGTTCTGGAAGTACCAGAGACGTCAAACGCAGTCTTTATCATTCATAATATCATCCGAGGCGCACATAGCTTTTGGCCGTGATATTAGATATAATATTATATAAATACCTATATATTATATTATATTATTATTTTTATTATTATTATATTATATTATAGTATATAGATATAGTCAGAGCTCCGGGAGTCCGCAAACGGCAACAATCACTTCAATCTCCTCCATGCTGTGGTTCCCTCTGACAGCTCATTGGTCAATGGGGCAGCTGCTCATTTGTATTAAAGCTACAGATAATTAAAGACTCGTAGTGGGGGTTATCTCGGCCATGGTTGAGAAGAATTGGGGGATCAATGAGATCCGTCGACGGACAGAGGTAGTGTGAATGCGCTTGTTCACCCTACCTCCATCCTTCGACGGATCTCATTGACTTTGCATGGGGCGCTCGCGAAATGCATTGTGGGTCCGTCCGTCCATTCGGCTCCGTGGCCTGCGTCAAAAAGTTGAGAAATGTTCAACTTTTCAGGCAGCGCCAGATCCGTCGGCCAATCAGATCGTGGTTATGCAAATACACTCCACGCGTCTACTGGATCCATTTTGCAATAACAAGCAGGAAGAAGCAGGAAAAATCTGGCCGTTATATCTTTTAAAGAAATGTGGAATGATAGGATTGTTTTTAGTCACCTGTTGTTTGTTTCATCGTTTGTATTTATATCCACACACCAGCTTTGTAGCGGGAAGCCATTTGATTGGCTGCAATATTCGTTTACAAAGACTAGTCCCCTATACGTCAGACACGCCCTCGGTCATCCGTCCACGGACGCATGTAGTGTGAACAGGCTTTGCGTTCACTGTCCTGGTGATAACGAGACAGCCTTTTTTTCCTTGATGCCTATCACCTACTATCCTTTTGCTTTTATTTATGAGAAGCACATACAGTATTGCCACTGTATGGAAGGCAACACTTGCCCCTATCTAGAGCTGGTTTACCAGTACACAATGTTTAATACTGAGCAAAGTCATGCCAACAGACGTTACAATGTCAATCAATAGTAAAGTATGTGATACATATGATGGTTGATTCTTTTATATTGAGTAAAACGTCCATGTTCCGCCGTGTTCATGCGCGTCACTAGTAAACCATACATCATCAACTTGGCAACTCTGTTATCAAAATTTGGCCGAATTGCCGAATTGAAGTAGAACAGCGTCATGAGGTGTCGTTCACGCGAACTTTTCGACGTCGCGAAAATGTTTTCCCCATAATGTTCAGCGATGTGAACGCACCATGAGCCCTGAGCCCTGACGCCTTGTTCACACTACTTGTGTCCGTCGACGGATGTTAGCATGAGAAAACCTCTTCTCTGTTACAAGGGGATGAAGAGAACATGTTCACAGAATAGATCCAGGGGATCCTCATTAGGGCATTCAGGGGAGTGTTGACTTTACCGGATAGTGGACCGGCCACATACAAGTCTTGTCCCTGGTCAGTAGCCTATGTGCAACATTCACACCACAGGTTACTCATGAATGACAAATGAGATTTCCTCTGCGGTTTCTGCTTTTCTGTTGCTAAACGAATGTGATCAGAGAGAGGCTTCTCTCTCTCTTTTTCTAATTCCCAAGGCTTGAGCTTTTCAAAGATTATGAATGATTGAATCGAGTTCTCGTGCTTGGATTACCAGGCCTTGAAACGTTCTTGTCTTCTCTAATGAACAGAGGTACCTTGGTCATGTGAGACAAGTCGCCAAAACGTGCATCCACTTTACTCTGGCTTCCCAGCCCATACCAATGGGAATCACAGGACACTGCTGGTTGGGCCTGCCCTTTCTTATGCGATTGTTGGCATTGGCATGACATCGTGCCTTGTCATAAATCACGAGTCCTATTACAATTTTTTTTTTTAAGGTGGAGCATCCTTTTGAGCATCCTTTTGAGATTCAAGATTTAAGAGATATTTATTTTGCACATATGCATACACGTTTATATACTTAAATATTGTTTCCTCAAACTCCCAGGCAGTGCACAAGAAAGTACAGGAAATTTGAAAAAGCCAAGATATAAACTAAATACCTGATACAGCTTTACCAAAATAGCAATGTATACAAAATAAATACAAGATAGGCTTAAAGTGCTAAAATTGAGGTCAACTAGCAGCCTGGGAACTTCTATTGATTCCAGAAACCTTAATTTCACAATGGATTTCTCAATCTACAGTAATCAATAGAAACATTATATCCTCTTAGCATTGGATTCAAAAATGCAATGGCTTTGTTCCACTCTCTGTGAGTAGGAAATATTAGTCTTGACAAGAGAATATAACAGAAATAACAAAAGCAACAATATCGATCCAGTTGTTTATTTATTTTATCCTTTTTTCATTTCTTATCAAAATCTTCCTCTGTGTACCTGCTCTTTAATGAATTGTAGGCCTATCTGAATTCATGGTAACTCACTTTGGACTAAAGTGTCTAAATGTAAGCTAAATTACATTATATTCATAATAACTAGGTGTCCATAACAATTGACAAATAAAAAGGTGGCAACACATTTATTTTATATTTGGTTTGATTAGGTTTTAGTAAAGTTTTAGTTAACATGTGTAGACAAATTACCCAGAGCCCATAAGTGAATTTACTAGACAGACCGTGTACAGGTAGGCGGATGAACTTTACACCTGACCTAGTTCTGGCATATAAGAAGCATGTGATTAAAACATGGGCCTCTATGTCTGTCTAATTTTTTGATGTGTAATGACGATGAACCACACACAAGAGACACACAAAAACACACACACACACACACACACACATACAAACACACACACACACACAAACTAAAATCCCATAATCTAATAATAGCAAAAAGTTCAGTGCCATTATTTGTCAACAAACCAAAGGTCCAGTGTCACCCCAATTCAAACATTAATAGAGAACAGCCATGTTGACATTACTGCTGTACCAGGAAAATCTATTTCTCATAAATGGCAATAACAATGAAGGTTATTGAGGTTGATTTGCAGCTACTTTGTTATGACCATTCATTTGTAAATACAGGGGTAACATCTGTAAATTTAAATAATACATTCATTTTAATTAAAATAAAGGCTAAGATATTTACATATATATTGTGTATTGATTAGCACATTTTTGTTTGTTGATTGTATGCACATCAGAAAATAGTCATTAATAAGTATTTAAATACATTTGAATACAATACTTTTTTACTAAAAGTAAAAAAGGGGTATGGTTGTGGTTTTATTTATTTTCAGTGGATCCATCCAAAAGGGCTAAGGATAATGCATACAGTATTCATCAAAAAAAAATAGGCTATCGGTATTTTGGTATCGATTCACAAAGGATACCCAACAGTGACACACAGACACTTAGCAAAGATGACTTAACAGGAATACCCCCAAATCAATTCCCTTTATAAGGTAGCATCCTAATATGGTTGTCACAGACAACCACTCACTAACTGCTCTTCATATAAGGCAGAGGAACCATCTTTCCGCCCTGCGGTTTTAGTGAATGACGTTCCAAATAAACACAACTGGAAATTGAAATATAATTTCAAAGGCTGATGTGTTTATTATAATTGTAAATGTTGTTAGTTTGCTAGTGAACGACAGTAAAAAAAACAAAAAAACCTCAATGAGCAGTTATTTTATGAATGTTAGTCGGACTATGCATACTGCCCACGTTTTTTGCTTTCTAAAAATTTGTTGAGAAGGAGAGGTTCGGTTTCAGTTACAATCCTACTTCGTCATTCAGATTGTATATCCACATAGGGTATATGAGTGAAAGTATGGGACATGGGATTTGTCCATGAGAGATATTGGGCATTGATTGTGCATGAAATGCAAATTTGAACAAAACATTGGTGTTCCTACATTTAGCTCTCAAGGTATGTTGACGAAGAGGCCACCCAAAAGCAGAAACTATCTATATTTACTCTCAAAGTTCAGACTAGCATTCTGTTCGTTTCACTATTGGCCAATAGTCAGTGATACAAGGAAACAGGAGCTCCACTTCAGGGTAATTCCCCAAAACAAAAACAAAAATACTTTTCCCTCACAAACCAAGCCTAGCCCTTTCAAGCACGGCACTTACCACAGGGCTTGTGTTTATGCAGGGAAAAACGTGTTCCGTTAAATTCAGTTTAACCGATTCTTAAACAGTAGCGTTAACAGATAGAGCCATGCTTTGGATCAGGTTTAGGCCCTGCATCCAACAGGCACCATGAAACGACAATATAGGCATGAAGCCATCGTCCATATTCCACAGATATGGCAAACAATAATAATACATAACATCTATAAAGCGCCCTTCAGGACACAAAAGGCTGTGCTCGGTTGAATATTGAAACGGGCCAAGGATGCAGAACTGAGGATAGGGCTGTCTGCTGAGGGCCCTTATCTGCTCCGTCTGTCTTTAATCTCGAGGCAATTTAGCAGTTAACGTTGTTAGGCTAGCTGCTGCAACTGGCTGCACATGATCTAGGCCCTGGTGAAGCTCAGCTCCAATTATCAAACTAAGAGGCGTATGCATTTTATTTAGCCACTCAAATGAGTATACCACGTTTTATGCGTTCCACGCCAGAGAATTGGCTCATGTCAACCTGCACCCCTGGTTCAAATGATGCTATATTGTAGGGGTCTTGTGCACGAGACCCCTACAATATAGCACAGACATGAACAACATAGCAACTAGATTAACAGGTTTTCTGTCCACCTTGCCCAGTCTTGTTCATAATTCTGTCTGTTTTTGTGTGTTGCGGTGACTGCGACTGCATGCCTGGTATGCTGCGGAGACTGTGAATGGATGCCGGGAAACCCCTGACGGTTAACCGGCCAGCATAGACACCATCAATTTTTCTTAACTAAATGATTTAAAATGTTTGCTTGTATTCCTATATATGTCAAGTATGGCACCTTTGCACTCTATGTTATTCCATGCTAATTAAGGGATTTTTTTTTTTGCCCCTGGGGGATGTAATTAATATATGGCTTTTTAAGCCCTTTGAGACTGTAACTGTGATTATGGGCTATACAAATAAAATGCAGTTGAATTTAATGAATATGAACATGCACGGACACACACACACACACACACACACACACACACACACACACACACACACACACAACGACATTGACACACACAGCCCTAGAATCATGTGGATATCAGTCTGTAAATCATTTGTGTTACATATTCTGAAAAACGTTAAGGGTTTCATCATGGATATGAATGTCATCCATGAATCTAGTCTTTGGGTTTTAATACTACAAGAGCCTGGCTCTCTTGCAATATGTATTGCTCATATTTCTGCATGGCGTCTGATTAGCCCATTAAGATATTGCTGACAGGTGACAGTTGTGCATTTGATTAGGTGCTAGGGGGAATTCGATTTGGAAGAGGGTGGACATTCCATAAATCCCACAATATTTGGGATGATAATCTAAGGGTTCAGGGTTCAAGTCCCTGTACGGGTGTAATCTATTTGAACACAGATAGAATACCTGATGCCTAACATCATCAAGACAGAATGCCTGACTTGATTCTGACCTCTAGGAATAGGTTACAAGAGGTGAACATCTGTGGGGAAATTTGATACAAAAGCAATTAAGGAATCTAAGTGGAGCCTTTTGATCCAATTGAGACATTGGTAACACGTGCTTCCTGCATCTTAAAAAGACCAACGCTAACTAGAAAAAGCATTTCCTGCAGAAAATGTGGTGGGTCCTGTAGAACAAAATGAGGTTCAAAGTATGTTTTAGTAAAGACACATTGTATAAGATGAAAATAAATGTTAAATGGCTTAAATCAAGTGAAGGGATTTGAACAAAGTCTAAATGGAGTAAACAAAGTAAACATGTACACCATTTAAAAAATAATAATGGTTAGAAACAAATAAAGTGAAGAGTTAAACAAATAGCTAGTGATCAAGTTTAAATGGTATCGTCCGCAATGGTTAGCTTCTGTGATAGCCAGCTTGGGCTAGAGCTCATCTAGAATGTTCTCATGCTCTAGCAGCCTCAAGGTAAGTCAATGAGACCATCTGAAAATGCACAAAGCAGGTATGAAATTAAACTGTGATTCTGAAAACAGCATAAAATATATTGAAAATAAAAAAATTGACTGAGTTAAGAAGTCTGAAGTAGTTGGAAGAGAATGGGCAGATGGCTTCACCCTCCTCCCATTGACTTCAAGTATATTACAAATAGGATATCTTAAAATTAGTCTAAAATTGAAATGAAGTCTCTAGGTGACAAAATTGTGGAAGGAGTAGGGTCCCAACGTTTGTAAATAAATAAATACCGTATATTTTTTTGGGAAATACACCTATGATTATTACATCAACAAAGGACAACAAAATCAACACATACTGTACACAATTAAATAATGCACCTTTAGATTGTGGCCTAATTTCCTGATAATTTTTCTACAACCTTCCAAATGTTAATTCCTAAATTATTAAATTGCAAACATATATTAGCTGTTGCACTAATGTTGTTCTTGTCTTTGTATCTGTTTTTGTATTTCATTCTATAGTTTCTACATGTACTTCATGTGTTATAACTTAATATATTTTACAGCATTGTTCACTTGTTCACACTTCTATATATTATAATAGTATTATAATATTATTGGATTATTACCAATAATACATAACAATTTGTGTAATTATTATATAACAATAATTACACAAAATGGACAGTATGTTTAAACATAAAACAATTCTCCATCACATCAACAAAAATATCTTTCTCTTGTATATTATGTCTGTGAAAGACTGTATGTGAAAGACTGTATAAGGCAGACATAATCATCACTGACTCCTCTCTGTAGTCTCGTTTTTTTGCCTTCTGTAAAAGAGCGCTATCACGTGCAAAGGTAGTGATTGGGCGGGCTTAAGGTGAAGTAGGCAGAGCCCTCGCCCAATCCGCGCATCTGTTGTGCGGCTTCCCATTCGTCCATAAACACTGTGACCCTATGTCGCAGGCTTCAGTCAGGCACGGCGGGCAGCAGACTGAGTGAGTGAGGCCGAGGTTCAATATCACTCGTTACAGGGGCTGGATTAGAACCGTTCAAACGTATGCACAAGCTGCAATGAAAATGTGTTTTTGAGACAAAGAAATACAGAAGCATGCCAGCAGCCTTACCCTTCATCCCCTAGGAGGTGGCTTCTGTCAGGGGAGCCTGTATGCTAGGTAGCTAGGCTAGCTACGTCTTGTTGGTAACAGTCATTGAGTAACAGCTTGGGGGGGCGTGGGTTGCTACAGTGCGATAGTCTCCTCTTGTCCAAGCTGGGGTCGTCTGGACGGTTCCTGAATATGATACACCATGAGTCAGAGGGACACCGTGGTTCATCTCTTCGCAGGAGGGTGAGTGTTCGCATCCCAGTAATGTCTCCCAGTAGCCCAGTTAGCTTGCGCTGCTTTGTGATGCGCCGCATCGCCTCGCTTGACGTCGATTGCCAGTTTGGCTCAATGCAAATTGTGCATGTGTCATTTACTTTGAGTCATTGGTGTTAATTAACTGGAGGCTGATATACATGTGAAACAACCACAGGTGTAGAGAAATGCCCCACGTTAAAATGTGCCTCGAATTGCTGGACTTAAATGCTGAAATTAAATGTTTAGATATAATGACAAGGCACATGGTGACTATGAACTATGTAAAGTGTAAGATGTCAAACTTGTCATTTAGCTTTTTATTTCAATGACACTTGCACACCTAACCGATTGTGATAAGCTCATCGTGATATTGGTTTATTGCAGTATTCAGCCGTCAAAGAAAATATACAGTGAGCCTGGCAAAACCTGTCACTGAAGGATAGGACAAGTTTGTGCACGATTAAACTGTTATACAGTTATTACAATATCGATAAAGACCAGTCGTGCATAACTGACTGATGCAACATCACATCCGTTGTGTCTATTGGAGACGGAATGCACGCTTGTCTATGCATTGTAGCCCATCTGTGCTTGTCTATGCAGTCTCTTTGTATGTAGAGATATATTCAACGTGTTTGCAGTCAGGCAAAATCCAGACGAGTGCCCAATGCCCACATAATCTATTTGTTTTGCATATATAATATGTTATTAGCACGTATGCCAAAAGTAATAAACCATGTCGTACAATATTTTGGGAGTTTGGTACTGTATATCAGATACAGAAGGAGCCCTTATAAGCAAATCCAGTGTCCTCTGTAGAACACATGAGCGCATTTTGTCTGCAGCACGTTAAATCTCAAAATTTTGTCCCAGGCATGAAATGCTGGCCTGCTAGCAAAATCCGTTGACGGAGCTTATCTGTTACCGCTGCCGTCGTTGCTATTTGTAATGATTGAAAATTAACCCAAAACCACAGTACTGTGACTGTTGATAAGTGGGAGTCACACAATGTCCTGCCAAGCAGAGTAGTTTTTTTTTTTTTTCAGATGACCTCAGTCTTGAGTATATTCTGTACAACTAGGAACTTTTGAATGTGTAGTAGACTTTCCTTTTTTGTAAGCTTGGGTTTATCAGGAGTAAGTTTGAAATTAAAGTCTGGCACATTATCCAGTGTAGTATGTGCCAGTCAGGTAACTAATTTCCGATTTGTAATGAAAACATGCAAAAAACGAATATGCATGCTCCCGATACTATTGCTCGCCCGTATTTCTACATTTTGTTGGGTTGCCCAGTATATCGAAAACATAGAAATATGCAATCAAAGAATTAATGATTTTACTGAAGAGGTCTGCTCTCTCTGTGTTGCCTTTTCCGTGTATTGCAACAGAGGGGCCAATCCTAGGCAATCAGGTTAACATTAACAAAACCTTTACCTTTCCCTTGTTTGATACAGTAATTACACAATCTTTAAATGCTTCCGACTACACCAAGGTTTTGTAAACAATTGATCATTTTACAGTAGTTGTCAATGATGTCCCTTTTTCTATGGCAGTTTAACAGTTTATTTTGAAACTCCTGACCTAAAGATTGTACAATTATCATGCAGGCCTGCTATATTGAACATTGATTATTGCATGGGATGTGGTCGTCGCCATGCAACAAGGTCATTTCTATCTCTATTCCAGGTCTGGAGGTACAGTAGGAGCCATATTGACCTGTCCGCTGGAAGTGGTGAAGACGCGTCTGCAGTCGTCCTCCGTCACCCTCTATGTGTCTGAGGTGCAGCTGAGCACTGTCAATGGGGCGAGTGTGGCCCGTGTGTCACCTCCGGGTCCCTTGCATTGCCTCAAGTAGGTCTCTGTTTAATTACATTTAAAGCTGCTATCGGTAAGATTCGAGAGTTTTAATGAAAGATGGTGGTAAAGCGTGCAAGAGAGCAGGATTTTGAGACTAAACCCGAACAATTTGCCCTCCCTCTCTGCTCCCTTTGTTTTCCACTATTGAGAAATGTAATATTCACCCAAGTGTGACTGACAGACGAGATAGATTCCCTGAGCCAATCACAGAAGAGATGCCCTGATTGGTCAGAAATTAGCCGGGAGTGGTCTGAACCTGAAATTGTCTCATACAGAGGCAGGCGCATTTGACTCAAAACAGATAGTTTCACCAAGCATTTCCCTCACTTAAAGCTGACGAATGGCTATGCCATTTATAACAAATTTCACTCTAATAATAACTCTTGAATCTGGTCTACAATCTTTTTAAACCATTAAACAATGGTTTGCTTCCTCCCTACGCACATTTGTCTGGGCTCTCTGGGCTATTATATGTTGACAACGTAATATACATGCTAATAGTGTCCATGAGCGTTGAGTGTTGGGTATGTTCATGAGTGGTAGAAGCTCTGTTGCGTGGCCACATGTATGTACTGCAGCGTCGAAAAGGATTAGCTAAAGGATGTCATTGCCATGATTGCTCGTACTGACAGCCGCCCCAACGGAGAGGCCAACCTCTCTCTGTAACCAGACTCTACAACGCCAGCTTGAGGGTGCCGGCTCTGCACTGACCAAAAGGACACCAATCCTTTAGGTTTCACTATGCATCCCGCTGGCTTTTATTCTTGTTTTTTTTACGCGTAAAAAAGAATGCCGCAGTCAGTTAGGCAATCCTAGCAACATAACCCTGCACCCTTCCTCTGGTCTTTTGGGCAAAGTATCAAACTGGTCCAACGTGTTGCAATGTTTCTGTCCAAGAAGGAAGGAAGGACCAGAAGGAAGATCCTTTTTTGGGGTTGTATATTTAGAAAAATCGTCCTCTTCTACTGTCTCTCTTTAAAACTCTCAATCGTACATAAAACTCTGTTAGGCCTATTCGATGACATAACACAAGCTTCTGCTGCCTATATGGATGATCCAGTTTCATTTTGTAAGCTGTTAAATAATAATTTAATTTTGTTTAAATATATTCAAAGCAAGGGGGTCAAGGGGGGGGGGGGGGGTTGGGGGGGTTTTCGGTGAGGGTTTCAGTTCGCAATAATATATACAACCACCTGATGCCGCCTTTTCAATCCCATTCAAAAAGCTTTATGGCACAACTATTGTTTTGAACAGTATTACCGATGCATTATTTATCTTTAATAAATAATGCATGTACTTGATGAAAGTATGTTTTGTTTCCCTACGAGAGTTTTGCACTTTGTTATTGCATAATAATTAAAAGATATTTATTTAAAAAATAATAATAATAAAAAAGAATATATATATATATTTTTAGACATTGGTAGTCAAGGCGGGGCCCTACTGTTGTAAAGGCGGCCGCCTTAACCATACAGTGCTGGGGGAGACATTTTCAAATGCCATTTTGAAAATATTGAGGGCCAAAGAGTTTGATATCCTTTCCCTGGGTAGATGGGTGTTTCAGGCTTTAACACTTACATTGTATTTCTGTGTATTCAGGTTGATCTTGGAGAAAGAAGGACCTCGCTCGCTGTTTCGGGGTTTGGGACCCAACCTGGTGGGCGTGGCCCCATCCAGGTAAGAGTGTAAAAAGTGTCAAGAATGTGTAAGACTGTTTCTGTTCAAAAGCCCTTTCTGTTCATAATTACAATGATGAGGACAAAATAGATCATCTTCGGGATTGCCGCTCCAATTTTGCTTGTGTCAATCCAGATTTAGGATGTTCTGTTATCACATCACACTAGGGTTGGATGGCTATTGAAGAAGTTGAATGGGTTTATTCTCTACGTACTATACTTACTTACCACTACTTTTCCATTGTTCAGGCATTTCTTTGATTGATGACAACACTGACATCAGGACGATGTTGGAAACATTTGACAGTTGTTCAAAAACCTGCCAAAGATGTGCCCAATATTTGATCATATTTGTTACAATTAAGCATTCAAAGTTGTTTTTAAAATCCTTATATTGCCTACCATTCCCTTAATTTTTTACATTTTTTTTTTACCTTTATTTAACCAGGAGAAGTCTGCTTGAGATTAAAAATCTTTTTTACAAGAGAGTCCTGGCCAAGACAGGCAGCAGCACAGTTTCACAGTTACAGACAATAATTTAAAAACAACAGACAACATATAAATAGAGTCACAGTCAGAACATCATCAAACAAAGCATGTACAGAGAGAAGAGCATGCTTCAAAACATCATTAAGAAGGGATTCCTCATCATGCTTTTAAATTAGACTACAGGACTTGCCAGTACTCCAAAGTCTCGGTAGGCATTTAGAGTAATGCATGTACCTCGGGGAAAGTCATTCATGCATGCTTATTAATGGAATCCATTTACCTTGAAAGGCCAGCAATGCCCTCAATGCTCTGTAGGACACTTTTATACTGTTACATCTTGTACACCAATGGGGTTCTGAATTACATCTGCTTAGCGAATCGAAGCAGGGAACATAACATTGACGCTCACTCTCATGGAATAAAAAAGGGTCTGAGTGGAAAGTGTCAGTGTTGCTCACCTGCCGTGCAAAATTTCTGCTAATGCTAATTTGGCTCCAGATGATAATGTCGGCAACGTTGTGCCTAATGGTGCTGGGTGGCGACTAATGCTATATTGAGCTAGTGCTGGCGCTAGGCATGTGTCGAGTGTTTGCGTTCTGGGCTAATGAATGCTGACACAGGGACTCAGCAGTGTAAACACGTGCTGGTTTTCCCTTAAAGAGCCAGTGAGCCCATTGTTTCATCATGCAATTTAAAAATAAATAAATAAATAAATAAAAAATCCACTTATTTCCAAAAGCCTTTTGGAAATAAGTGTAAAAAAAACCCCAACATTCTCGCGGACACCAAAGTCAACCGCTGCCCAGACAAAGCTCTACACGTCCACACAAACTGCAGCGCCGGTGCCATTTGGTCATGACGTCAGACTACCTCAAAAAGGTAGTTTGATGTCACGAAAAGAACGCCACCTGCGTTCAGCAGAGTAGAACGTTCACATAGTGTTTTGGGGAGAATGGCAAAACATCTAACTTGGGAACTTATTTCAGTAATGGTGATCAAATGCATTGATTACTATGTTGACAATCATATACAACAAATTACCACATTCAAAGCGAAACAAAAGCTGGTTTGGGTTCACTTGCTCTTTAAATTTGAAATGAACACTGAAATACGTAGAAGAAACCACCAAGTTGACAACCTCTCCTTTCTTAAAAAGAGACTAACTTTGAGTGGTGATACGTGTTTTATCAGAAACATGTTGAACCTATTTAAAAACTTCTTAAAAGAGGGGAGGGGGTCAGGCCGCAAGAGTTTCATCTGCTTAAGCCAGATCAGCATCTGTGCTGTCCCTGCTAGTTTCAATCACATCAGTTAAAACCAGTCTGCCCTCCTACTTCACTCTTAACCATTGTCTTATTGGGGAATACAATCTCCACAATTGGACGAAGGGAATTTGATGCTTTGCTCTTTCAGGGTCTGTTGAAATATTTCAGCTTTTAGCTTGTTACAGGGATAATAGGGTTGTCTTGTCGTTAAGTAGCGGCATGACGAGTGATGGTGGGTGGCTTGTTTATGTAGATGTGCATAAATGGACCCAGTCTAATGAGCTGTCGTACTACAGAACATAGCATGCATCTGTAAACATGTTTCTAATGTCTCACTTTTATGTGGAATTACATCCGTTTCCAACAGAGCCATTTACTTCGCTGCGTACTCCAGCGCCAAAGAGAGGCTGAATGGAGTCCTGGAGCCAGACTCCACGCAGGTGCACATGGTATCGGCTGGCCTGGCAGGTAATCAACTTCATGACGTGTTGTGATTTGCATTTAAGCCGGTGTAAAGATTATTGGTCCTACATCATCCACACCCTGTAGCTATTTAATATCCAGCCATGTTCCTGAGAACTAGCAGCTGTTGAACTAGTGTGTGAACTACTCCCATGCACAGTATATATGAAAACAAACCTCAAATCGATTATATTGATTGATTGCTGCCGGCTTTCTGCAATGTTCTGCACTCAATTGTAGCAAAAACCTCCACAGTTCAGTCCAGAAACCTATACTCATGATTGTATGAGTGCATGTCACTAAGACAGCTTGACCACGTGTTTGGTTTCATGCACCACAACACAAATCCTAGCAGCCGCCACCACCGTCATGATTTCCTACACTAACGTCTCCCCCTAGGGGCCAACCCTATTCTCTGCAGGCTCACAGGGACACCTGATTATGGGTCCTTCCGTGTTAGCTGTAATCCTAAGCCTGATTAGGTGATGGGCCAACAAGATACCCAGCCCGTATGTTTGCCAAAGGCACTCTAATAGTCGGTACAGATGGCACGCATACTCTCACTTAAAATGGGCCCCAAACATCATAAACGTTACTAAATTCAGTCTAGCGCAGGCATAGCTTGCATGGGGGCCTACGTTGGCACATACTCTTGAACACAGGGATGTGCAAGGGGTTCTATTTATTGGTTGAAATGAAGGACAAAACCTGTCTTTATTCCACCAACATTTGTTCCACTGTGGGCTTGACTCTGCTGCATTGAATCCTGTGGATGCTGTTTGTACGTTGACGGTGTATTTTCTATAATGAGGGTGGTGATGGTGGGACGGGTGTATCTGGGTACATTGGGGGGGTGTATCTGGGTCCGTGGGGGGGGGGGGGGGGGGGGGGGGGGGATCTGGATACGTTGGGGGGGGGGTGTATCTGGGTACGTTGAGGGGCTTGCATGCCGGTCAGTGTGCCACACAACACAAGCCTGTGTCTGTTTTAGGCCTTTGCTCTACCGTAGCTCTTCTCTGGCACAAGGGCACAGAGACCCCTACTCCCCCACTCTCCACCTGGGGTCTCTGTGAGGTGCTGCATCTGTGAGGAGAGTAGCTCGGGTCTGCGTGAGTACTCACCACAGAGCTGTGCTTCTTCTATTTCTTCTACCTCTTCTCCTTATTCCCCTATCAGTCTTCCTCCTTTCTTTCGTTCTTTCTTTCTTTCTTTCTTTCTTTCTTTTGCCACACCAATTATCAGATGCACAGTGCACGGGTCTTTTCTATGTCCGTCAGCGGCCAAGTCGAATAGTTTAACTCCTCCTTTTTCTCTCCGAGCTGCCTTATTAGTCTTTACACCAGCTAAACTTCTCCATTTTTAATTCCCCTCTGTCCTCCTGGCCAACCAAAGTTCAGGAATGCGGCATAAAGAATATACACACATCTCAGCTATAAAAGTTGACCAGTAGGTAAAGTTGTGAACCGACTGGTAGCTCTTTATTTAACGACGTTGGTTTTATCTGGTTTTTTTTAGCGCTCATGTGGTATATAGTATATAGATTAAAATAGCCCTCATAGTATGGTCATGTGATCCTCTCCCTCCCTGTCTCCAGGCTTCACTGCCATCACCGCCACCAACCCCATCTGGCTCATAAAGACTCGGCTGCAGCTGGACGCCAGGTAGGCTCTGCTGGGGTCATTTTGTTTATCCGGTACTCTCTGCATTAGTACTTTGTTCAGCATGAGACGTTTTGTATTGTCCCAGCCCAAGGCTATGGTTGAAGAAAAGTGGGACAGACGACACACGATAGTATTCAATACTTCAATGGCAACTATTTCAACACTAAAGTTGTCTCTTAACGCGTGTTCTTCCTTGACGTCCCTCAGGAACCGCGGGGAGCAGCAGATGAGTGCGTTTGAGTGCATGCGGCGGGTGTACCGCGCTGACGGCCTGCGCGGCTTCTACCGCGGCATGTCTGCGTCCTACGCGGGCATCTCAGAGACTGTGATCCACTTTGTGATCTACGAGAGCATCAAGCGGCGCCTCCAGGAGGCCAAGGCCGCCCACCACATGGAGGACGAGGAGGAGGCGTCCAAGGACGCCTCAGACTTTGTTGGCATGATGCTCGCCGCCGCCACCTCCAAGACCTGCGCCACATCCATCGCCTATCCTCACGGTGAGAGCATCCCGGCTCCCGCTAGAGCAGACGTGACCTATCATTTACAATAATAGCAATACCTGAAAATCATGGAATGGGCCATACAAAAACTTCGGAAAGTTGATTTTTTCATGGAGATTTATGTAGGATAACAAGACATGATTTGGATTTGTGGATTTTCCGATTTATGATTTGAAGCTGATTTGAACCAGGGAAATCCCATTGTAGTGAATCACCACGGAGTAGCCCTACTAAGCCCCTGAATCCTTTCCTCCTGTCTCTTGTGTTCCTTCTGCAGAAGTGATCCGCACCCGGCTACGAGAGGAAGGCACCAAGTACCACTCATTCTTCCAGACTCTCACCACGGTGCCCAGGGAGGAGGGCTTCCGTGCGCTGTACCGCGGCCTCACCACCCACCTGGTGCGGCAGATCCCCAACACCGCCATCATGATGTGCACCTACGAGCTGGTGGTCTACCTCCTCAGCGGTTAAACAACAACATCGACCACCACGACTAGAAAACAAACAAACAAACAGCGCAGTCATTCATTCATGTTTGTGTAACCCCTGCCCCCTTTCCATTTCGAAGAGTCAGATTGAGAAAAAGAGTGTGAGAGAGAAGGAACCAACTCCCATATAGAACGGTATGTGAAGAAGCGAGACCCCCTCTTCAAATAGACAGCCTGAGCGCTGGGCTTACCCTGTGTCTTACTGAGGTCAGTTGGCTGCTTTATAAATGGGGATGTGTCTTTCTCGGTTCCCATGGGCAGCGTAAAACATTGTAAAGTTGTTGGCCAATAGTGTTGACCCCCGAAAACTTCTTGTTGCTTTTGAAAACGTTATAATTTGACCACCCTCCTTCCCTCCCGCTCTCTCAGGGGTTATAGTGACCACATTACTGTACCGAAAAGTATATTTAATTACGATAACCAAGCCGAAGACAATAAATGAAGTTGAAAAAACTCCAATACCAATAAAAATAAGTCAAAGTAATCTCATTGCTGGCACTGAGCCGGAATTAAGAATAGTGGCAGGAAACCAAACCAGATTTTCTTGCCACCTGATAATTAAGATGCATTCTTTGGCTTTGGGGGCCTTTCACAATATTTTGTTTTTTTTGTCTGCATGTTGGATTCAGAAACTTGAATGGCCATTGCAGTGCAGCTGCCCCGCATTGATAATCTGTAAGTGGTCGGGGGACCACTGCTGCAGTCTAGGGGCCACTGGCCCTTTGGTTTTCCCTATGTGGTGGGGGGGGGGGCGTTTTGCTTTCTTGTGTGAACCGAGTAGAAAAGCACATTGGATGCATTGATAGGGTTGTGGATGCTCATACTCCCAGTGTTAAACATAAGGTGAGTTGTGTGTGTGGTTGCTGGTTGCACTCAAGGGAGCCTTTATCGATAAGTGCTAAGCAAACTCACGGACCGATAGCTAGCTCTGCGGTTCATCCTCAACACCCCGGTCCCTTAAGATGTGCCAGATGCTAGCCGTGGTCGAGACATGTAGGTGTCCCTAAACGTACCCGATGTTTAACGCATAGTTCAAAACTGCGTAGTTCTGTGATTATAGCTCATCAAATATAGAATAAAGTATCTGTTTAAAAGGCAGTGTTCAGACCTTACCTCTTCACATGGATGTGTGATTATGTGGAGTCTGAGATCTGCCTGCAGGCAGCAGTTTCCTAACCAACTGGAATCTAAGAAGGAAAAACAATAACATAATTACTAATAAGCCATTAAATAAAACCATTAACTGACCAATTTGTGAAACATCCAAAATAGACTAACAATTTAAACTAGTTATTCTATTGGCTACAGGACATGCTTTATAATGATAAAGTATTTCAACAAATGAAGGGTTGTTGTGGCATTTTTATGTGTTAAGTTAAATGCATAAGCCAGTCTTCCCACACGTCATTTGCTTCTCCATCAAGCTGTCGTCATTATTTATGCACTTTTACATTTCTTCTAGCAGTTGTATGTGTTCTCTATATGTTAATGTTGTATTGTTGTGCCCCTTTTGCAATCCAGGATGGATGACCAGGTCAATCATCTAATTTACTCTTTTGTATGTGTGCGTGTGTCAGCATTTTTGTGTGATGTTACACAACTGAGGCTGAACCCATTCCTTGTTGATTTGTTTTTTTTTTTGCACCATGGAGGGTCCTCATCATTTGACCTCTCACGGTCAAATGATGAACTCCCATAATAAAGAAGCGTCCTATGTGAATACCCTGACCCTTTTCTATGATGCAGTTCACTCAAGCTTATGTTGATGACTTCCAACCGGCAATCTGCACCCTCATGCCCAACTCCCCGTCCTTAATATGCAACACATGTGCTACACTTTGTGCCATCTCACCTGAAGCTATACAAGTATCTGCGCCTGCTGCCCAATGTATACTATCTAGGCTCCACTAGATTCTAGACTACTAAAATATAATAGTTAAATATGCAAGTAAATATGGCTATGTTCCACACAACGTTGTTTATTATAATGTTGCTCAGACTCCAGTGCCAGTTTCAGCTTGCAACTGTAGGGCTGGACCTAAACTTGAGTGTTCCCTTATATGTAAAGGCTATGTTGGGTTGCTTATGCTTTCTGTGGCTCGGGATTACCAACCTCCCTGTTCAATCTAATTGGAGTTGTGTTAACCTTAATGAAAATCACAGCCTGAAGATGGCTCAATTGGCACTTAAACGTTTGCATTGCGTCACCTTGAGGTGTGTGTGTATGTGCGCGGGTGCGTGTTTGTGTGTGTGTGTGCGTTTGTGTTGGTGCGCTCGTCTCCACGTTGCGTCATGTCCCTTTCAGTGTGTATAATAGTATGCAGTCGTTCTTATTGCCACAAGCAGTGTTTTTATTTGAATGTGAGGTTGGTTTTCTTGCCCCCTTTTTTCCCCCATGTCATATTCGATGAGTAAGTGTGACTCTGTCTATGCATTCTCATGCCTGTTTTTGGAAAACATTCAATAAAATGGAAAGAATGCACGTATCTCTGTTGTTTTTTTCTTTTATTGGTGTTATTAAGAGTACGGCCAGTAGATGTCACTGTAAGGTTTCTTTATTTTTTTTGTGTTTTAACATTTTGAAAAAAAAACCTTGGGAGGCATTGCCTCAGGAGGCTATGTCTCCTGAGTGTCGAGGTGTCCCTGAGCAAGACACCTCACCCTAACTTGTCCCAACGAGCTGGCTGTTGTATTGAATGGTTGACACCGCCAGTGTGTGAATGTTTGTATGAATAATAGGCAATAAAGAGCTTTCAGTGGTCACTGGTTAGAAAAGTGCAATATTAAAAGCAGTTTATTTACCACTTAACCACAGCTAGGGTCTTTCTTGTAAAGTTGGACCATAATTAGAAGGACCCTCCTGGTAAAGACGGAAAATATAAAGTGCTAAGGATATAATTTGTAAAGATAAAACGCGCTCCCCTGAAAACTTTGGGCCTCTCCTGGACCGCAAAATCGGGGCCCGGGCAATGTGCCCTTTGTGCCCAGTCACTAATATTGCCTTGCTAAGCAGCATACCCTTTACTTTATATAATTTGAAATTATTTGAGTGAACCTGTTAGATATGCCAAGCCATCCGTCAGGTCTTAGTGAGGGAAATTTGATATTGCGTGACAACACTACGATAACATTTAAATTTTAGACTGCTCCCGGCAAATTTCAGACTAATCAGGAAACTCTTCCTTGATTGGTTTTGGGAATCTATCTTGCCTGTCACGGTAACATTTTTAGGGTTGTTCATTATCAAGATCTAGCTCTCTTCAGCTCTTTTCCACTCTCTCTCTCTAACCGTACCTGCATCATCCTGATGTCTATGGAGGGGAAAGGGCAGCAAATAGGACAAAAACAGTGTCGGATATAGTTTGATGAGCTTAAAGTTTCCTCACAAATATCAGGGCCAAGATCCAAAAGTGCAAAACTGTAAATGTTCATAGACAAGTCACTGAGGTCACGAATTGCACAGTTCCCCTCTTAGCTTGTCTGGCCGCATGTATTTCTGATGAGCTAGACTAAATTGCATTGCCAGCTAAAACCCTGCCCTTCTTTCTTCCACTAGGCCTGCCAGTGAGCCTGCCTACTGTATCCAATCTTCATCACCTGACACTGACCCAAATGTGGTTGTCTGGTGTCTTGGTAAAATACAGGGCAAGCTAATTTACTTGAGCGCTTATACCACAGATAGGGCCTAATAGGCATTGCCTTCCCACACTATGAATGCATGACACCCATGCAAGCCGGGTCTAACCTTAATCAGTAATTTGAGACACGTAAACTGAGTGGTTATCTGGATACTGGTTCTCCCAGGTGACTCACTGGCTGGTTGCTGTCTGAGGCACCAGAGGCTTGTTTGAACGCTCATATTATGCCAGCCCGATTGGCATGAAGGCTTCATGGTGTCATGAGCGGTAGTGGGCCAAATCTGAAAATGCTTTTTAAGAATCAAAACAATATTCTGGGCCTCCCCTAAGGGAAGACCATGTCAATTGTGTATGGACATCATACACATGCAAGCTTGCACCCACGCACCCACGCACCCACGCACACACACACTCACACACACACTCACACACACACTCACACACACACACACACACACACACACACACACACACACACACACACACACACACACTCACACACACACACACACACACACACACACACACACACACACACACACACACACACATCATGAGTTGAAATCAAGCAACTCTTGAATTGATTGAGTGTGCGTGTTGTGAATGTGTGTGTGTGTGCGTGTGTGTGTGTGTGTGTTTGTGTGTGTGCGTGTGTGTGTGTGTGTGTGCTAATCCTCCTACACACAGTGGTGCATGAAATACCCATTGGGGAGAAGACATTTAAAGACTGCTCCCACTGCCCTTCTCTCTCTCTCTCTCTCTCTCTCTCTCTCTCTCTCTCTCTCTCTCTCTATCTCTCTCGCTCCAACTCTCACACACAAATTACCCACGCAAAGTGTGAGAGAGGAAGTTCAGCTGAGCCAAGTTTAGACAAAGTCCTCTGCATCCCTTTGTCATTAGAGAAGTCGCCTGTCCACACTGCAGGCCTTACATGAAAACTGATTAATGCCTGCCGGCCTCACACCTTGTGTTTACACACCATTAAATATTGCACCCCTATACTGATATATGTATCTCTGTCAATATAGGGATATGGAAGAATCTGGTTTTGGCTTTGGCTCAAATGTGAATTCAAAGCATATGGAGATAGCTATGAAATGAGAGAATGAGAGCATTCCTCTGTTAGAGAAAGAATACATAAGGTGTGTGATATAACAAAAAAATAGATATATGATAATGAAAAGTAGATTTGAAAGATTTGAGATTATAAAACAAATAGAGAAATTTCTGCATCGATCAGGAGAATCAAACTCCCTTTCAGCCCAGCTGAGCGCTGCCAAAGTCCAGTCAATGTAAAGACTGCAGTGAAGAAGCCTTCTACCACAATGCAAAGACAATGCAAATGCTTGGGCTGTAAAGGCATCACTATCATGCTAATGAAACACATTTCTGCTTCGCTAAAGGGGCGAAAAGGAGGGCAGTCCTTAAAGGCATCATCCAGTGGCCTCCTCCTCACCTATTTCCAATCACATCCCTCTGAAATGATTGTGCTGTAAGGCATCACTATCATGCTAATGAAACTCATTTCTGCTTCGGCCAAGAGGCAAAAGGGAGGGATGGCAGTCCTTAAAGTCATCCAGTGGCCTCCTCCTCACCTATTCCCAATGATCCCATCCCTCTGACGGCGCAGCCAATCAGCGCGTGTCTGCCACACATGAATGGGAAGTCCCACAGAGAAGGGCTCGAGGAACAAAGAAGCCGCCGGTTTGCGGAGTCGGTTTGTATCCATAAATTGAACTCGTTTTGACTACAAGAATTCCTCCCTGAGTACCGTTTTCCGTGCGAGTGCGTATCACGACGAAGTAGACATTTCAACCGACACCCAAGGAAAAGTCCAACAGTTTTTCGTTGCTCGAGAAAGAGGAAACTTCGTGCGTCGCGAGGAGAAAACCGCAGGCGAGGCTTCCTCGTTTTCACCTTTTTCTTTTATCCGACAACGTGAGTAAAAAGGTTACATTTGCTGACTTAATTCGGGATATTTTAAGATAAAACAAGGCGATTGAATTCCTATTCTCACCGATGGGACGTGTTCGGCATGTAAATATAGGCTAAAAACCAACTTTTCTAAACAACTCTTGGCATGTGGCGTTCAAGGTAACGATGGATTCACATTGTTCTAACACCACAGGTAGAGGTGTGTGTGTGTGTGTGTGTGTGTGTGTGTGTGTGTGTGTGTGTGTGTGTGTGTGTGTGTGTGTGTGTGTGTGTGTGTGTGTGTGTGTGTGTGTGTAAACCAAGGTGGGCAAACATACAGGTGCGCAAACATGGGCTGATGTCTGGCCACCCCACCCGGAGGAGTCTAGCGTCCAGGTCTGATCATTCGTCAATGATTTTAACGAATCGTTTGTTGGTCAGTCTAGAGGCAAAATCGTTATATTTTGTATAACAAAACAAATAACGCATCTTGTCTCATATTCTGCCAACATCAGAATGTGGGAAGGCAATAAGGAGAACCAATGGCAGCAGATGAGGACCCTATTTCATCAGATGCCCTTAATTAGTTATTACCATGTCCGGTGTTGGCACATTATGTCGTCTCAATTTCTGCACTACGTATGTACCTCAATGACATCAAAACTCCCAGATACAGCCAGTAGTCCACGACTGTTGTTCTCTAATGCTGCCTGATAGGGCCACCGTAGAGCTCTCTTCCCCACATAATCTCCCAACTACTACAACCAGCATCTGAGAGTTAACCTTGTGACCTCTGTCATCAGGTATCCTTTGCTCCTCCCCCTCTGTTGCCACCTGTGTGTGTGTGTGTGTGTGTGTGTGTGTGTGTGTGTGTGTGTGTGTGTGTGTGTGTGTGTGTGTGTGTGTCATGGTGCTTGTGTGGCCCTGGGCAAACAACAATCAGTTCACAACAACAGTGGGTGCGAGACAGGTCTGTCCTCGGCACACATCTCCAAATATGTGTCTACGCTTGAGGTGAAACCCAATGGTAGCAGTTCAGTAAGGGGGAACATATCTTAAACGAAAGATGCCCAGAGTTTTGACTCCCAAAACTTTCTCATGCCCGTTTTGAGTTCTCGATTTGAGCTTGTAATAAGAATCGGAACCATGGAAGAACTGTTGCTCATTTCCGTGTCACCAAGGCCTTTCTCAAGAGCTGTGGTATGATCATCTGAACAAGAATATTTGTATTTCCTTCGTCTTAAACGACTTTCACAAATTTCACATGTCATTGAAAATCTATACGCAACCAGGACTACTTGAACATGTTTTATTCATTCTACTGCCGGTGCCCTTGACCTTGACATGAGTAACTTGGGACCTGGGACAAATTCCATCAAGGAGATCGCTTAACACTTGCTTCTTGTGAATGTTGTCCCAACAGTCTTTTTGGAGTCCTTGCTGGGGTTAAAGCATGTGGGACCATACATCCTGTTTTGGTCTATATTCAGGAGCATATTCCAGGCTGTGAAAGGCCTATGATCCGCAGGGAGGATCCCGTGTCTCCCAGCAGCCACCTGCCCTAGGCAACCAAGAGAGTTTGCTCAGTTTTTCCCTCGCCAACATGAAGGTGCTTTGGATACATTGTGCTGTTTTATAACTGGCATATGCCCACCCTATTAATCCTGAAGCACAGTTTATTTTTAATACCCATACACACATGAGTCTTTGAAAGGGCTTATTGGAGGTTTATTTTATTCCGTTCTTGCCACCAACTTGTAGTCCTGCTTGGCCAGCTTCCATTAACAACTGGTGTGATACTGCATCAGATAACACCGCTGGGGTATGCTCATCAGCGCTTGCAAGGTGCAGAAGCGGTGAGTTGGCATTAGAAGTTAAAGTTTCCCCCTACAGAGATTACTGCTACTTAATATTATCACTTTTGTCATTTGTCATTTTCAGTTTGTTCTTTAATCACGATCAGATCAAGGATCAACTTATATTACGGTTGTTGCAAACATGATTGCTTTCATTCCATTTGTTCATGCTATTATATAACTTACTATATATTTGTTGATGCAGTTGTATGGCGACTTGTGCTATATAATTTGTTTTTGATAGACTACACCCGCAAGTGTATGCCGGGTCCAGGTCCTTCAAGCAGAATGTTTATTATATCATAATCTGAACTGAAACACAGTCTTTTAATGGAACACATATAAGGTGCCTCTGTCTCATGCTGTCACATAATGATTGGCTGAGCTGATGATCCAGATTTCCCTCCCTTCCCACCCTCTTACTGTCTCAAGGCAATCACAGTGCAGGCAGTCACACAAGATCTCACTTGAACGCCCGGAAAAACTGGAACCCACCCAGTGATCCACACAAACGCAGAACAGTGCATTGCACGGGAATGCATGCTTGCTAAATTCCCTTTGAAGGAGAGGCTCCAGCCCAAGAGGAAATCCTGTGTCTTGCGGTGCTCATTACCCTGGCATCAACTGTCACCAGAATTTCTTGGGAGATTTAGGATGGTGGCGGAGTTCCTCCCCGTTCACTACCTCCTGTGTCAAGCAGCAATCAGCCCAACCAAAATCGCCAACGTTGAATGTGTGACACATAAGTGCATGATGATGCTGCTTGTGCTTCCCTCGCTCTTCATATTTTCTCTCGCCCACTTCTGGCACTCTTCGTTCTCTTTTCTTTCAGTCTCACTCATCAGTAGCCATTTATCTAGCATCGCCGTGAGGATGTGGCTAAAGTTGGAGACAAGTGAGTAATGATTAAGTGCAGCAACACAATGAAGAACAGAAAACAGGGCTCTAATGTCGTCTTTCTGTCTCATATTTGTGAACAAAACAGGCCACCTTGCCATTGAATACATTCTCTCTTACACACGTTCTCGACCCCTCCCACTGCTGTGTTTGTCGGCCAGCCTTAAGAATTTACTTAGCAGGAGTTGTGCACAGAGAAGTTGGTGCACTCCCTCCTACACACTCCTCACCCGGTCATTCCCCACCCCTCCCTGGTGCCAAACAGGCACACACAAACCAAAACACGCCCACCGAGGCTGTTTGGCAGTGGAGCGCTGTATCAAGTGTGCGAGTGGTGCTGAGTCAGGACAATGTGTTAATATTGTGAAATCCCATTAAGGGCTCTTTCTGACCGAGCGGGGCCATGCCCGGACGTCAGTGGACGAGCAGGCTGTTTTTGTGGGAAGGCCAACGCTGCCCTTGTGGTTCACACCGTCTATTGGATTTAAACGACTTCAGAGGTAAAAGAAGTAGCACTCCCCTTAATGCGGCTCTCCCATGTCCGCTTGCTCTTTGACGATTTGTTCAGGGGCTGGGTGATGCTATGGCTTTTATTGACAACATTGATGGAGTAAATGGTGCTCCATCAGGTTTTTCTTTTCTTTAACGCCAACTCATGTTTTTGTTCCACCACTTAATAGGTATCAGGATTTTGAGAACTTGTCAGAACGTGTACAAATTCAGGGTGTGGAATTAACTCCTGGTTCACCTAAATAGGGCACGGTGGTGCCAAACCACGTAGTTATGTCTTCAACCAGTAATGGCCAAGAAGTATTTTCATAACATTTAACAACCCTTTCATCTGCTTTATGTGACGTTACAGTTAATGTTGTCAGTGTTAGTTTACATATAATATAATGAGTGTTGAGTGTGAATGAAGCTAAACTTATCTGCTGTTAGCAGCTGAATTTTCTGAGGCAAACCTTAGAATAGAGGTCAAAATAGACGCGGTCCTGCAACCATCCGCATCTTTAAGCTAATTTTTTATCGTTTTGGTTGTATTTTCATAGTGCTCTTAGATTCCCAAAATTGGAAGTTATATTTTGCTTACTGGATGGTGGGCCCATTGCTGAGCATGTTCTACCCATTCACACTACGTTCAAATTAAATTGCTTGTTCTCTAGGGGCAACACGCACAATATAATTTGTTCAATGTCATTTGCATTTACTGCTTCGGGTGGTCGTGGTCTAGACTTCATTGGTTCTACATCAGTGGCCTAAGTATTGATTGGGCTTAATGCCCATCTTGCTCAATTAAAGAGGGTTCCTAATGTGCTTTGCAAGCCTCTCTCTCCAAATTCCCGTCTCTATCCTGCAGCCATGGCTTTGTGGTATTTTAAACAGAATAGTTTACTGAATACATCTGCCTTAGCTGTCTCACGGTGCGATGGAGTGATGTGTGTGGAGTGATGCAAGCATGTGTGTTTCAGTTCTTTGCATCGTGTGCAGATGAGGGGGTGGTGGAGCGTAGTGCTGCACGATTAATTGAACCGCAATCGCGATATCAGCCTTTGCGATTGTATAACCGCAAAAGGCTGCGATTTAATTAAAAATAAATTAATAATTGTATGTATTTTCTTATTTAGTTTATTTAGTTCTATTATTTAGTACCATTGAGAAAACCTACCAAGTTTGCACAGCAGAAATGCTTTTATATTGAAAAATATATATTTTTATTTAATTTTGTAAAATATTGTTATTTTGAAAACGGCACTGTACACATTTTTTAGTTTTTGTATTTTTTATGCTAGTTTAAGTTTGTATGTTTGAGTTGAGAAAGAATCATTTTAAAATTATCAGTAATCTGTGTGCATTTTCCTTGATAACCAAGCAAGTAGACTCATGACACCATTTGTTTATTATATCGCAATCGCAAATCGCAATATTGTCCACAATAATCGCAATATGACTTTTTCACCAAATCGTGCGGCACTAGTGGAGCGGGAGACAGACCAAATAAAGGCACCTTCCACCCACACAACACACTATACTTCTGCATGCAAGGCGCTCCCTATATATTGTTCAGCATTGGGCTGCCGTCTGCTTTCAGACGGTAATGGTTCCGATATTGTAAATGGGCAATATTCTACTACTCATCATTCATGGCCATGTCATATTTGACGCACACATCAGAGCATTGAGACCTAGGAGGTGTCGTTCTATCCCTATAGCGAGTGATATCACCTGGTTCAACCACCTGCTATTCCTGTTTGGCTTTAGTACTTGGGTACTCTGTAAAAGTGTCTTTGTGCAGAGGAGCCCAGTAGTGTTTTATATGGACGATGTGCATCACGTGTTGCCGTGCCCTTCACCTTGCTGTCCCCATAATTGCGATGCCAGAGGCTGCTAAATGCAAACCAACCACTGGTTTCTGCATTGAAATGGGACACTAAAAACGATTGAGGGGGATAAGCTCTGGTTGTAAAGGATAAGTGGGGCACAGGGACTGAGTGGCTGGGAAGGAGGGCTATTGTGATCAATAGCAGAGAGGGGACAGATGATAGTGCAGCAGCAGGCCGAGATTGTAATTTGCCTCTTAAGTCCCACTCATCCAGCTGCGTCGTTAATTGAGGGTTTCTTAAAACGGCCTGTAACCTAAACCTTTTACGAAATTGCCATTTACTTGAGTTGTTTTACTGATGACGCTGACTGTGTCTGTCAGGCTCTGCAGGTTTCCTCCCCCTCGTTCTCACTTGTTTCCCTATTGTATGGCTGAATGATACATACGTAAAACTAGGGTGATATTTAGTGCCCATTTTATTCATTTATTGTGGGCCCTATAAAGTCAAGTTAGCATTTTGATACTGCCTCGTTTCTCCTAATTAGTGTGGTCGTTCATCAATATTTAAGTTGTGCAGACCTAGTCTATTGGTTTGCTATTTTTGTCCCAACGTCGGGCCAAGAAGTAGCCATTATGCGCTTAGTTAAATCTGAATCTGCACTAGCGCTGTGTGCATAGGTCAGGGGTCTGCAACCCTAGGCATGCGTGCCACCACTGGCACATGGCAGCATAATCATTAGCACACTTGAGAAAAAAAAAGTGTGCCAATTTTTTTATTATTATTAAAAAATGTCACCGCACAATGCGGCAGCATAATCATTACTACAGATTTTTTTGCACTTTATTCTGTTTTGGGCATTTCCTCCCAGTGCAAATATGTTTAAATGAGTTACTGAAAGCAGTGTTCTGAAATGGGATCAATTAATCATTTTTAAACATGTTGTGAGTAATAGAAAGAAAATATTTAAAATATTGTTGCAAGTGGCCTGTATGCATCGCCTTCACATGGTTTTGCAAAGCTGTACATGTCTTAAAGATATTGATGTGGATGGTTCCAACATTCTCATATATTCTTGTTTTTTAACATTTCTCACAGTGCAAATATGTTTTTGAATGAGTTTCTGAAAGTGGTGTTTTAAGATGGGACATATGTAATTTAGGGCTGCAACTAACGATTATTTTAATAATCGATTAATCTGTCGATTATTTTTTCGATGAATCGGATAAAAAAAACCCATTTGTAATTGCCGCATCTTTATTCAAAAACTGAACATTACTTCAAATTCACAGTACAGACTGAAGTGTAAAAACACCAGGTTATTGCTCCAACATCCCGGAACTATTAAAAGTAATATTAAATGATAAAAAAATAAAAAAAACATAACTGGGATAACACAAAAAAAACATACTATGTATGATATATATATATATATATATATATATGTGTGTGTGTGTGTGTGTGTGTGTGTGTGTGTGTGTGTGTGTGTGTACACACACACACACACACACACACACACACACACACACACACACACACACACACACACACACACACACACACACACACACACACACACACACACACACACACACAGTATATAAGGGATGTCCATGGTTAACTGGTCAACTGATAAGATCTTTAACCGGTAAATACTAACGGTTAAAAATAAATTAAATCATCTTAATTTTTCTCAGATGACAGGAGATCGTTAATTTTTATTGATATTGATACCCTTTTCGAGACTCCTTGAAATATAACTTGTATTATTGCTTTAATTGCTGATAAGATGATCATAGTTCAAGATAGGACGTTAAACAGGTCATAATTCCATCTTTACTATCTATTTTATATTGCTGGGAAAACAGAATCTCGCCAAAATCGCAATTTTTTTTTTTTGTTTTGCATTTCAACACCTCAATCATATTACTGAGCCGACCTGAACACATCACATTTGACACTGTTTGTGACTTTTTTTTAAGCTAACTAGCTCTATATCCTGCCGATTTTAAAATGGATTTAAAAACTGGATTACTATTTTAAACTGACGGGACTTTCTACACCGTCCGGTTGTGTGATTACTACTGCTGCTTTGAATGACTGTTGATGCACGCGGTGCCGACTCCGGGCCCGTCTGCACACCGTCTTCAGCAGCAGCTGACAGAGTTTTCGGTTGGACTAGACGGATACTGAGTTGAAGGAGTTTTTTTTAACCCAAAGACAGTGAAGGAACAACACTTTTATATAGGCCTACAGTCCAGTGTTAAGATATGACCAAAATACAAGCTGTGGTCGCTCACACTAAAGCTCGCTGTGGGCGTGCATGAACCATGAACCAACCTGTCGGCGGCTGGCTGTAAACATTGCCGCGCCTACGAGAGACGTATTAATCGCGCGACTCAACGAATCGATGACCAAATTCGTTGCCAACGCTTTTAGTAATCGGTTTTATCGATTCATTGTTGCAGCCCTAATGTAATTATAATTTGTAAGCCCGTGTTGCAAATATAACGTGCGTGCGTGCGTGCCATTTGATTTCACAGCTTTGTTGCATGCTGGCCCGACCGGCCTACCTCTGCTGCGTGATCTAATGATCTTCATTCACACTAGCCGGTTTCCCGCCACACGATCCCAAGCAACTCTAATTTACCTTAATCTAAGGCCATATACCTGGGTTCTTTGTCTTGGTTGATGTTCCCATGTAACTGGCAGTTGGCCCACCCCTCTGAGTTCAGGGCTTCTTTCAGTTCAACTAACTAATTTATCTTGCTGCAGAGCAAGACAGTTCTGTTGCTATAATAGAAGCGCGGTGCTGTAATAAAATGCAATTCAGCATTTTTAGAAGCCCGTCAACTGGTTGAGCAAAGCGACCAATATATCAAATTTACAATACGATGGTGCTAATGTACTTTTTCTTTTTTTACACACAGGGCCCCAGCTTGACATGGATGTGATTTAGCTGCCTAGGTGAAATGGCACCATATGCTTGGGTAACAAGTCATCCAAATATGCCTTGCGTCTTTGGGGCCATGCATTGGCCTACATCCAGCAGGATTCAGCAATTTTTCAATTTATTTATTTAATGTCGCTTTCTCGCTCTGATAATCGGCCGATACTTTGAGTTTTAACAAAGGAAATATGAAAAATAATGGCCTTCTTAGCCATTTCATTTTGTAACGTAACGACTTGCAACTCGTACGTTTCTCAGTTTAGAGCAGTGTGGGAAAAGCTTCATGTGAACAAACTTAGTTTCTTGTTGACTGCATTTGTGGTTTCAGAAGCAATTTCTACTTTGTAGACCAAGCAACCTGTCCATGTGTGCGTTGTTGAGGTGATCATGGTGACGTATGGCTTCAGCAATGCTTTTCTGTTTATTAATGTTGCCTCCCGCCCTCTAGTCAGCTGTCTGACACCATGTCTGGAGGGCCATGTCTGCAATTGCTACATTGTATTTCCGTTGCCCCATTTGCCCTTTCTACTGGAGCTGCATACAGAATAGATAGATGGGAAGGGGAGCGACACCAAGGGCTCTGGCTATACTTTAGTAACAAAGTAATGACCCCGGGCAGTTGTATTCGGCCAAGGCTAATGGAGAACTCTGACTCTAATGGTCCAATGGATGCAGAGATTGGGAGGTATACGTTTTATTGGGGAGAGACTGTGCAAACCGCATTCTACAGCTGATAAAATACACAGCTGACGCTTTTATCCAAAATGACTTACAATAAGTAAGTCCCCTCAGACATTCCTTCAGACATCAGCTAAGACGCCAAATCATTTGAATCTACACCATTTCAGGATGTGAAAGGCTTGCTTACTTGCCACCAGCTTTCCTCACTTTTCCTAGATTAGGAGTATATAAATATTCCTTCTCTGTGACACCTCTGGGTACAATCATTCTTTTGGAATCGACATGGAGAATGACAGGGTAAGGAGAGGATTGTCATTTGCTGCTGTCTTGTATAATTGAAACAGAATCCAGATTGCCATGATCGCCTAGCCTGCAGAGCTACAACGTTGCATGACTGGGGTCTCCTACCATCTGAGTCCTAACGTACATGATCCCTCCCAAACTCAGCATTTCTTCCGACAGCTTATTTTTTCAAATATACCGTATACCGTGAACATCATGGCCATATTTTACAAATGCCAAATATTTACAAATACCTGTCATTTCTTTTATAAAGACAATGGCAGCCCGATGGCACTTCATTTTAGTACAAACACACCTGTTTATTTTTATTAAAGGTTTTTAAGCATGTGGGGGCCTTTAATGAAAACACGACCATCAGCAATAAAACAAGCAGGGAGGACACCAAGGTGCAAACTGGAGTTTTACAGATCAAACTCTGGTTTTGAGAATTTGGTGCACACCATCACGTACACCGCAGCTGAGGTCTGATTTGACGGGCTCTCTTCGATTAATGCTTTGACCAGTCATGGGCTGAGCGGCATGAGGCCGAGTTTGATGAAACTGAGGTGCTGAGCAGTGCGGCTGACGGTGTAGAGTGCGTTTGTTGCTCCCCCCCTCCGGGCATGATTTAGTTAAGGTGACCCTCTCCGCCAATCAGTAATGCGACCACTGACCTGAGGCAAAGGCAAACATGTACACACACACACTGACATGCACACAGAGAAATGTAATATCTCCACTCTAAATGGCTGTAATTCCCAAGGCTCACATGAGAACAATATAAATAGCTGTTAAGTTCATATCTGGGTTTGCTTTATTTTTATCCACACGGCTTACGGCGCCTGCTTATTAACACAGCTCTGAAAAAGCACCAATCTGTACAAATTCCAACTCATTTTCAGCTGTATGCTTTGCTACCACTGGGGCATTGAGTGATCCAAACAGAACAGAACAGAATTACATTTATGATCATTGGTTTGGCTGGTCACGTTTGCATCTTCCACTCTCTCCCGCTCTCTTAATGTGTTGCCTATTGTTGTTGTGTTTATTTATTTTTCCCTTTTGTCTGTCTGTATATAACCCTTTCTTATTTGTAAAGCGTCTTTGAGTACTTAAAAAACGGATCTATTATTATTATTATTATTATTATCCTTCATGATATTATTATTATCCTTCATGTGTACTGGATATATGCTGATGGCAGTGCTTTAGCTCTCTGCAGCTCTTTTGAAGGGAAAATTCCCTCTAACAATATTCTATTCTAAAATCGGTATATTGTTCTTCCTCCAACTGTTCCAAGTATTCTATCTTTCACATTAATGAAATGCCAAAAATGTACAATTCCTCAGCCTCCTAGATGGCTATTATTTCTGTTGAGCTGTCCCAGCCCTCTGCTCACTGAGTTCTGGCACCAAGCAGCCAAACTGCATTCCCCTTCTACTGATTGGTTCTTTATAGCTGTTGAGGCCCAAGCGAGAGTGCCTGGTGGTGCGTCATGATGCTCAGTGTTGTTGACTTCATGGGCGTGGCACAGAGTTCTGGTTCGTCAACATCTGGATACACAGCATGTGGTGGAAGTCCTCGATGTCTTCTGGCAAGGAAAGGTGAAATCTTTGTGTCAACTGGCCTTGTGGTGGCTCAATTATGAGCCCCTTTGTTTACTTTCATTACTTTAAACTCCAATGTACACGAATAGACTAGCAATGAATTATGACCTATAACAAGACATATTTTGAGACTGTATTGATATGGAAACAAAACCATCATAATAGTATGCAACCAAGGTATATTATTCTTTCAGAAGATAACCCAACTCTGTTTTACTTACAAGCGTCTGAAGAGGGACTGGAATATTTTATTACATTGGTTCATTTGTCAATATGTTCTGCTGGCATGACCACATCTATGCCTTTTGTTGCAGAGATATCCCCAGCATACTAATCTTTCCATGTCCCTCATTGCTTGTTAATCAATCACCAACTCCCTTCAAACACCCCTCTTTAGTTAACCCAAAGTAACCAGTATTTGTTTACCATGTTCATGTAAACGTGTCTCTTCCCATGGTTTTGTCAGTGTTTCAAAGTTTGTAGTTCTGCCAAGCTTTGAATAAACACTGTTGTCTGCACTTATACCCTACCCACTGGGTTTGTTCTTACAGCTGTTGTAATGAACAAATTCCCCCTCGGGGATAAGTACAGTATTGAACATTTGTTGTGTGTTTTCAAAAAGCCACAACCAGACTGGGCCGTAGACCAAAGAAATACGCTCTTTTCCTAGACATTTGTTAAAGTTGCTTAGGGTGTGTGTGTGTGTGTCCTTATACAAAGTGTTCACACTGGTGCCTCTTTGTTTTCTTAATTTTTGCAGAAATGGCTGTAGAGGAAGAGGTTTTATTTTGTGTGGAACTTTTGTGGTGATATTCATTATGCTCTATACAACTCATTAAAGTGTTCCACCACATTGCAAATATGGTGGAAGTGCATAGTAATTTCAATATAACTTCTATGCTGCTTATACATCTTTTTTGAACATTGACAGACCTATTGACCTATACCTTATATTTTTCTATTTTCTCTCCACAGAAAGTGCGCAGACTGTTCACCCTGTACGACCTTTCGCCCCGTGGATTTGGCAGCGATGTGGAATTGTCTGTACACTGGCTTTCAAATGGAATAACAGGTTAGCTCCCAGCCTTCCTGTTAACCCGGCCCATTCACTATTCATTTCAGACCTCAACACTGCCGCCATTGTCTTGTCTTACTTATTATTTGAATGACATTTGTATGGCAGATCCCACAGCTTTGTAACCAAGTAGGGACCACAAGATGAGTAGGATTGTACTGGTCTGCTTTTTCGTCCTCACAAATTACTAATTTAAAATGATAATGCTAGAATGGGAAAACACTTGATAGTTGGGGACTTGATGACGATCATCAGGAGGCCTTGTTTGACCGATTGTAAAAACCCAGGCTCTGGACGAAACGTGAGCTCATTAGTTTGGCCTTGCCTGCAGGTACAGGACAACAGATACACGGGTCACTGCTGAATATTTAAACAAGGCTCAAACCCCAATATGAGCCTGTGGGCTTGCAGAGACACGGTTGGGATTTCATACAACCGGGTCTCATTTTTTTATGAACCCCGTCGTAAGATTATATGGTTATCTGATGGGTTGCTCGGTAGTTGGGAAAGAATGAAGAGGATATTGAACGACCAACTGCCACAGTGTGCAAAGCAGGTGTACAAACATTTTACATTGATATCTGCTCCCTTCACTTCCGGTTGCAAAACAGTTATCTGTGTGGTACTTTTATGAAGTCCTAGGATTGCTTGCTGACAAGCAATATGACGAACGGTAGGGGACTTAATTTAAACTTGTTTATTTTTGATTGCCTACTTCTAGCAACTCTATGATTGACTTACTAGGCCGTTGCCTGTGGTTTACCTTGCAGAAATGTCCTCTGATCCATGTAAGGAAGCCGTAGAGAGCCCCGTTGCATTTCCATTTGACCTACTCAGCTAACATATTACAGCGTTATTGTGTATCCAGTCCAAGTATAAACAAATCAATGCATGGGTACTTCAGTGACAAATAAAGACAGACCGTACTCTGCTTTTGTATGAAGGCTTGAATTGTTTGTCTTTATAGTGATTCTTATTTTTATACTCTGTGTAATCACTTCAGTGTGCAATGTGGCCACTGCTGTCATGGAATGAAAGGGTGAGAGTTCTGTTGCATTCTTACGCAGATGTGAGTCAGAACTAGTCAACTCCATCGCCTGCCAATATTCCATACTCCCTTAAATTCAACAGGGAGATACTTGGTGGCTAGGCCTACCAGATGCCATGAGGAGGATATAAAATCATGCACCATGAATGTAAGCACACTGGAATTTGCATTGGATGTTTAACTAAACCCACATCACTTTATCTGCCATAGTTGTTTACCACCAGCACTGGGACAAGACTCAGAGTCTGTCATTGCATTACAAATAGTGGCAGTCACGGTTCGGTTCATACCTCGGTTCAGACAACACGGTTCGGTACGAGTTCGGTACAATGAAGGGAAAAGAAAAATGCAGAAGGCAATTCTTTTTTATTGTGCATGTCTCAGGTTGTACCAACTAGTGTCATACAGTCTCTCCCCTGAGCTAGCTGCAACAGCCTGAACTGTGTAATCTAAGATGTAAACAATAAGTACCCCACATCATCGCCAGACTCCAGCCATAACTTGTACAAAATAACACAATTTAAAACTGAAAATGCAGCATGTCTTATTTATGAAAGTGCAAAGTACACAGCATTAAAATGGCGCATTTCCACTTAGGGCTGGGTATCGTGGCCAATTATCTAAATTGATTAGATTAATCACGATTCGATTAGATTCGAGTCAATCTGCTCTTAAATAATGAAAATGGCTCAACTGTGTTACAAAATACAAATGTACTTTCTTTTTTCTCTTCATCTTAAACTACAGGTTTTAAGTGCAAACTTGTAAATTGGACCATTTAAACTTGAGCTGTAAACAAAACTGTCTCAATTCTCAAAAGTGCAATTTTCAAATTAGAAAGGAATTGCAGTGTAGCCTGCTAATAAATAAAAAAAAGAACGCTCACAATGAACAAAGATCAACAATATAGGACGTCCAAGAAAGACGGCAAACTTTTGCACAACATTTTCTTCAATAAACAAAGCTTTCGCCGTTGTCCAGAAATACCTCGCGGATAATATGTTTGTTTGTTATTATCCCCCTGTCTCACGGAAGTGCGATTTTGTCGACCAATCAATGGATGGCGTGTGTAGCCCGAACTTCCCGGCATCCTTTCAGGCGTCTCAGTACCCCAACAGAGGAGTACTGCGAGATGAGTACGGCTCAGTTCGGATCACGCCCACTTTTGGCGGTGGAAACGCCAAAAGTGGGCGGGGGTTGCAGTTTAGTTGTCCCTGAAGAACTCGCGTATCTAACATTAGTTCCCCATTACATTAATAAATTTGCACACCAGTTTTATTTAATTTTATACGTGTATTCTCCATGTAAATGCATGCACCGAACCGTGACGTCCGTACCGATTCGGTTCAATAAGAATACCGTAATTTCCGCACTATAAGGCGCACTTAAAAGCCGGTAATTTTCTCAAAAAACGACAGTGCGCCTTATAATCCGGAGCGCCTTATATATGGATCAATTGGTTAATTGGTTGATCCATACTGGTTGTAAACGGCGCTCTGTCAAAATGTTTCAGTATGAAAAACCAATAAAAACAATTTAATAATAATAATAAAATGTTTCACTACGACTACGATAAAGCCACACCGCTTGCAGCATTACGGCTATCGTAGTCAGTGCACACAGCATTTTACTGCGCTTACTCACAGTCCCAGTATCTCACAGTATCACACTCACAGTATCTTCTATGCTATGCGCCTTATAATCCGGTGCGCCCTATTTATGAAAAAAGTTCTAAAATAGGTCATTCATTGAAGGTGCGCCTTATAATCCGGTGCACGTTATAGTGCGGGAAATACGGTACATGTATCGTTACACCCCTAGTACCTTGGGACCAATAATATGATGTTGGACCAGCAGTCTTTGCAAAAGAATGAGGCAGGATTTCTACAAATAAACAATGGCAATCATTAATTCAAAGTACACAGTTGTATAATCCCCCAAATGGTAAATTTGCAAAATGAATGCATGCGGATGGGGGGGACACACACTCACCCACGCACATCTTTTCCAATGTAAATAGGCAACGTCTGGCTTTGAACTGGGCTCTGGCTGCTACCTCGACGAGGTGGTAGGCACGTTTGGCCCCTGTGTAAATAGAGACGTCGAGGCGGCACAAAAGCCATCGGCCTGTGAGCACGACTGTCTATGGGGAAGGAAGTTATTTGGACAAATGGTCTCTCCAGGGCCAAGCCCCTCAGCCCCGCGCCGTCTCTTCAGTCTGGTCGGACCCTTTGATCCCCAACGAAAAGCCTAGCTAGGCTTGGGCGGCATCTACTTTTTCATACCTGGCTGACATTTCACCAGGTCATTTGTAAATAATACAATGATTTCGCAACTTTAAGCTGAACTGCTTGTGGTTGAAGATCTTGTAACATGTAGGTTTAAATTCTGGGCCCATCGAATAATGAATAGCTAAGAAATAATCACCCTTCTTCCATACATTTGATCCAAAACTCTGTTGAATTAAAGAAGGGATAGTTTCACCTATGGAAAGCCAGATTAAAATGTATTATATAAGGTCTATGGAAGGTCAGTTGAACCTGTATTGTGTACGGTCTATGGAAAGCCTGTTAAACCTGTATTTTTTTTCTTAATTGTGCCTCCTATGTGCGTTACACTTGAACTGAAGTGCCACTGTTCTTTACTGTTGAAGTAACGGGACTGCTAAAATTGCTATTTAAATATTCCGTCCATTGGGGACATTTTGAGACGTGTCCGGGTTAATTGCATTTTAGTTTGGCTATCAGGGCGGGCTTCCAGGCTACAAGTTTTATAATTGTCGGCCACTAAATGTTGCCGAACAAAACCCATTGTTGTCTCAACAAGGATGCAACGGCAAAGACTTTATATTGGACTATTATTTTTACATTCTACCAAAATAAATACAACATAAAAAGATGGATTTATAGATGGCTGAAACCATTGATCCAGATGTCCGACATAAAATTATTCAAAAGAGGAGTCTTTATTTTTGACTGTGTGTGTGTATAGAGTCAGTATTTCCTAGTACTGCCCAAGCCTAGGCTCAGCCCGTTCTTTCCTTTTTTTTAAAGGGCAAAGGCTCTTCAGCTCAATTGCATTTATTTGCAGGAGGTTCAAGCTATGTCGGCGGTATTTGCAATTTTAATTTCATTGCTCGAATTCCCCATTCCCTGCTGTTCAGTTTCTCCACCCCCCTCCCCGGGCACACACTGTCGGCTTGCGATCATTCGCTTAAGTGGCTTTTATATATCTACTTCCTGCTGCTGGAGTCAACGACGACTTCTCTAAATCATTCATTCACTGTTCATCAATCAAATGCCTTCTCTGCTTTCCATGCTAAGTGCAGTGTCCACACACACGCAGGCATGAACACTCTGACACTCCGCCCCCACCCCCTAAGGTCATTCGGTTTCCAGCTACCATGCCCTATGAAAACACCAGACCGGGCCGAAACAAGGCAGGCAGGCATGCGGCAGCTCTCGCTGAGGTGGGTGGGAAGGCTCTCTTGAAGTCTACCTGAATCTATTAGGAATGTGGTGAGTGTGCATTTTGTTTCCATTCAGTGGAAGCTTTAGCTTGGGTTTCTCTGCTGCAGTTAAGATGCAGGGCTTAACACTGGGAGCTTATTGGCGAGACTGTGCACAGCGTAAGGCTCTGGTTAAAGTAGTGAGCGAGGATGGAAGGAGTGAGGAGGCACGCAATAGGAGCTCTTGTCGTCTCCCCGGGGAGAAAGATGAGAGGGGAGTAATCACGCGAAGGGGGATGGTGGGCAAGTCAATGGGGGAGGTACAATCGAGGCTGGATCCAGAACCTTTTTGTGATGTTATCTTATAGTTGATATACAAAGCAATGTTATGCCTTTTATAAAGACGACTTATCCAAAGATCAAAATTAGATTTTTTTTTATATATAGATGTATAGATAGGCCTTTGCTATTATATCCAAACAACCCCCATTTTGGAAGCATAGGTGCATTGGAATGGAAGTTGTTATGTTAGAAGTATGGGTTTTAGGTCATTGTTTAATTTCTAATGTAAGATGCTGCAAAACAAAAGAATAGCCAGTAGCCCAGGTTATGATATATTCACATTGGTTTAGCATTTTAACAGTACTAAATCTTTTGGTTCCTCGCAATATAGTTGTGTAGTATCGGCAAAAAAAAATCCCATGATGCCGTACGATAAACCCTATTGGGTCAATTGAGTGGACTGGAGTAGAAGGTAGTAGGAAGAAATGTTTATTTTCTACTGCAACAGTATGCTTGTATTGTAGCTTTGTCTCCATTGACCTCTGGTTGATCGTCCTTACTTTCTGCTAAGGGCATTGCAGCTCAGCTAAATTGCAGGTTTTCACCATGTGGGGATTTGTACACTACCAGGTCGAAATCCCTCTGCAAAAGTTGCAAATTCATTTTTGTCGTTCATTTCCTTGTTTTCAGTTTAAGTGAAGAATGGGAAAGCAATGACCTGCAACTCTGCACGGCTCTCAGGCAGGTGTTTTTGTGTGTTTAATCTCTCGCCTCGGTTTCCTCATTTCTCTCGCTCTTTACTAGAATGCACGTCTCTGTGGGCGGTTTTTCAAATCCTTGGGAAAGACTTTCGGATGACTCCTCTGCTCTGCTCCACCTACTCTTTCCCTTTTCAACCTCTATTTTCCTCTCATCTCCATATGTTTCTTCTCACTCTTCCCAACCGGCTGCTTGTTATCCTCTGTGCGCTTGGAACCGAAGCCGGCCCTATCGTCACGAGCAGGAACTCGCCGACGTGCATATCATCATTAATTTACATAATTACTTTTGTACGCCTACTTCCCCCTGTCCCATGGTGGGCTGGCCTAGTCGCTATTTTTTTCGGGGCCCAAGCTGCAAAGGACAGGAGTCTTTCTGCTCTTCCACCCGGCTGCCGTGTTTGTTGACGTTTGGGTGTGAGAAAGAGGGGCAATGAGAGCCGCCTGGTTGTCTGGACAGCACACACTTTCATGGTAGGGAGTCTTGGTTTTTTTCCCCTGCTTTCTGTCCCTGTCCCACTTGTTGGCTATTCTAGGTGTCTGTCAGCCTGTGATTTCTCACTCCCTTCAATCCGTTCAGGCAGCACTGCTGTCATTTGGCCAAAACCGCACCCCTGGAGCCTGCCAGTGTGTGTTTTGTGTGTACGTGTGTGTCTGACTGGACACGGTGTCGCAGAGTTGGCTGGTTGTTTATTTAGTCCTGAAAGACGTGGTGGTGGTGGAGGTAAAGGTGGAGGGTCATGGCCCCCTTCACCCCCCTATCAGGATGACTCGTCAGTCCCCCTGGTGCACCAGTCGGGAATATTATGCTTTCCGGCTAGACTATATTCTAGCCAGAAAACCTCTTAAATACACACTCAGAGGATGACTGAGACTCTGCATTAAAAGTCACTCATGTTATCATGTAAGTTTGCCTGGGAGTTGTGTGAATATTTTCATTCTCATTTTGCTGATGGGTTTATCTGATTCATTATTGTAGTATTTTGAAGATCCAGCCATCCACATAATCCTGAGTGATATCCAAAAAAACATGGCAAGGGAACACACCCTGTAATCTATGAAAAATATGCCTTCTGTCTCACTCCCCCTCATCCACCAGACAACACAGAGGCAGAGTACTGGCACAGTACTCTGTGTTACGCACACTGATCAGAGGAAACTGGATGTCCATCCAGTAAATTTAGGCCGTTGCGAATGTGCATGGAATCCGACTGCAGCCGCTGCAAAAGCCACGAGTATATCTATCAAAATATAGTCCAGGGGCATTGGGCGACTCAGCCATTGGCTGAGCTTGTCGACATGGATGCTCATGCCAATGTTGTCGTTGCCCGCAGACGACATACGGTGTATGTGTTTGACTTCAAAGCCCTCTACCTGTCTGCACATATCTTGGCTTGAGTTTGTTTTGTGCTTGCAAGCATGGCCATGTCTGACATTCGGTGTCTCACAAGTATGCTTTGGATGATGGTCATGCTACACATGACTCCTGTACACATTGTGGCGCACGTTTAAACATAGAACATACACGGTGCAGATTACACAATGTACAAATAAGACACCTGACCATGTACAGACTCATTAAAAACAAGAGCTTCAGGCCGATGTTGAGTGAAGTGTAATTGAGTACACAGGATCACCCTTTTGCTGAAAACGGTCCCTTCAGAGGGGAGAGTGTGGGGTTCTGGTGGGGTGGGTGCTCTGGGTCATGTGAAATGATGTGTGCCTTTTGGGGTCAGAGTTAATGTGAGGCAGTTTACGTTGGCTATATATTTAAATAATTTCTGCATCCTTAATCTTAAAGCGTGGAATCTCTATCGCCCAATCCCAATGTCCGGACTCACGGATTTTGCTGCGCGTTCTCGCAAAATTATTAGGCTTTAGGGCTGTCCCAATGTCAAATTCCAAAGGGCGTGAGGGTTTGAGTCCACCCTTGCCTAGCCCTTTCCGTGAGTCTGCATCAGTGCAGACTTCACTTAAGGGAATTACCCACAGTTCAAAGCATTGTGACGTTTACCGCGGAGACCATAGGGAAATCCAGAAATTAGGAAGGTAAACAACAAGACGACACTACTGTCAATGCGCGCACAGATGGGAATTTCTGCCTTTTTTTAAGTGGGCCAGATCATTTGGATCAGCTCACCAACAAGAGCCGGCTCTTTTGGCTCCCAAACGGCTCTTCATATTACTAATTATACCTTTTATAATTCAGCCAAATGTAGCCCGTTCTGACTTATGATTAGTATGTGTAGGCCAATAATCACCTAATTCAATACATCCTTTATACTGAAGTATTCAAAAGTAGAAATGATATTTTCTAATATCAATAAATTGCTGTAGTCGATTGTTTTCATTGCATTTACAATAAAAGAAAAAAAAACTAAAAACGAGAATTCCCAAACCGGCAAGTGTCAGCATCATCTTTGTCATTAAACGTTGCCAAGGTCACATGTGCTCTCGTGAAGTGCTGTCCCAATCCCATATATACCTATCTGAGCCCATGTGGCCTCACGCACTCACTCAATTTGCACCTGAGATCAATTAAGTCTGTGAGTCCATAGTCCTTAGTCCTCAGGGCTCACTTTGGGATTGGGCCTATGCATGTCGTTCACATATCTCTCGACCGGTCATCTGATCCCCTTCAAAAAGGCCCACTTGTGGCTATTGTGGTAGATGAGTGAAACAAAGCAGGTTCTTGTTCACAAGATATCCTTCTTGAATACATATCTAGCTTTCCCTTTTTTCGATTTTTATTTATAACTGAAAGGGTATCCGACTTATTTCCCTTTTTACTGTACCTGTCCCCGGATTGGTTTCTTCCTCTCTACCTAACATCAGCATTTATCAGGTATCCAATCTTGGAGACCTCTGAGGCCAGGCTGGTCTTTTTACTTGCTGCCCTGTTCATCATTTAGACTATCTGGCCGTCTTTCTGCATTTGTTTCTATCTGTCTCTCCGTCCTATTTCTATCGTGTTCCATCCAAGCCTACTTGTGCTCCCTTTACCTCTCGTTGGCATCTTTCTCACTAGTCCCTCTCTCTTACCCGACCTTGTGGACCTTTTATAGACCCCTTTCATCTCTGTCCTAGATATGGTGATGGGAAGGTGAGGCTGGTGGTAACATTTTAGCTTATCAGCAAGCTAAAATGCTTGCTGATAAACTATTTGAAGAGTTGGGTCTCTGAGCTTGACAGTTGTGTTAATCTACATAGCTTCAAGATTGTTAGCCGGATCAGTTGTTGTCAAATTGTCCAGAGGGTTTCATGGTGCTGGGTAGACACTACAGGACAATTAGCCTGATTATGTCTCAAATTCCCCCCCTCTATCGCTGTTCAGCAAAGAGAGCAGAATACGCTATGTAGGAATAGTCAAACGGTTGAAGACCATGGTCTTTTACAGGGCCATGCTGACTGACACTCATAAAAGAAACCAAAGCACAGGTCTACAAAGTGTAAGTGAGATGGATTTACCAAAATAGAGACTACCAAAATGCACCTACTGTGCATTTTCATGCCATTTCCTGACTTAGTCAATAATTCTTTAATCTATCTTTAGGATGTTGGGAGTGCAAAAGCTAGCACAGCTACCCTAGCATGGCTGCCCACCATGTTTGTTTACGGTGTAGTCCCATTTCCGATCGCTAGATTGTGATTTGCAAGAGTTCTGGGTTTGAGATTCCGAACTGGGTTGTTCAGGGTTGAATGAACAATGGTTGTTTGCCATGTCGACAAAATTGTTGCCTAGAGGGAGGAAGGATGGTATAATCCAGCGGTTCCAAACCTTTTTTGGGCTGTGACCCCATTTTGACATCAAAATTTTCTGACGACCCCAGAGACATTTTTTTTTTCTAGAATTAGTTTTTGAACATGTTTTTTATACTGTGAACAAATACAAAGTAGCCAGGATAAGTGCAAAAAATGACAATTTTATTTTCTCTGATGGCTGTATTCACAAGGCGGAAAATAAAAATGCCTACTGAGCAAGCAATCTCTCATAGGGAATTAATGAAAAATACTGCAGCAT
>NC_136936.1:22634167-22651667 GCF_949987615.1 Pollachius pollachius
TTTTGTTTTCTTTAACTTTCTTTTGCCCGGTCTGTTTGTTGTTTGTGTCTTAACGAGTTTTGCTGAAGGAGAAGTTTCAATCTCAAATCTTGCGTGTTGGGGGAGTTGTTGTTTCAGGGAATGATGCTATTGTCATGACAATCTGAACCCTCCTTCACCCAAATCTTTTAGATAACACTAAGCTATGCTTTCTGTAGTGCAACACCACAAACTCCTGACGGCATTCCATTCTCAGACTCTTTCTCCATCATTCTCTTCCTAAAATAACTAATCTCACGGGTTTTCAGAGCGAGACTTCCCCTTGATCAATAATGATCAATATTTAGTGATCATTAATCTTGATGGCAGACGGCAGTATAACAAGCCAATGTTTTCATGCACCGTGGTACTTAAATGTAGGTTTCTTTTGATCACATAACTGCGCAGTTGTATGGCAACACCTTAATTTTGGATACCAACTTCCTCAGAGTTATAGCCTATTTTAGTTATCGAACAGGGAAACTACCTAATTCATGAACGCCTCCAAAGCATGGATGAATTTATGAATGCTTCACATGCACAAGAGACACACCCACTTATCACAATCCCCCTCATCCGCAAACTGCCATTCGCTACACTATTTTATTCTTGGATTAAAAAGTGAGAATCCTTTAAATACATAGGATATTTTGGTGGAAGGACCAACCATAGGCTTGTCTTCACTAGGCTATATGAGGTTTAGGGTTGAATGTTTTATTCACTGACACGATTCTAATTGGAAAATGCTGTACGTAAAATACCATTTATTTGTTTATCTTCAGGGATTTTTAGACTGCTCTTGTAGAATGCATTGTCACCCATAAAGACTTTTGCCTATTTTGGGTCCTAAAGTCGTGTCCTATACTATCCTTAAAAGGTTATCAATCAGATCAATACTTGCCAGTATTGGCTGATACTTGCTAGTATTGGCTGATACTTGCCAGTATCTGCCAATACTTCGAATGCAGGAACCACCAGCAGTTGATTCATCATCCTCCTACACCCAATGACATGTTTACTACCAACTATCTTTACTTCAAATGATCAGCAACACATTCTCAAACCAATGATGAATGATGGCAATACAACTAACATCAAATGGATTTTTGGGGCAGAAGGTTTAAAACAGATTTAAGCTTTGATTAATGAAGAAAAGGAAATATATCCATATAAGAAAAGGGAAAAGGCTTGAAATGGAGTCTTGTTCAACATTGATATATTGGTGAACATTATGCATGAATGAGATTAAGCTTGGTAAAATGTGTGTATTATTGAGGCCCATTCTGGCTTTGGTGTTAGGCCGTGTAAATATGGTCTCATCTTTCTTGTGGAAGTAAAATGCTGATAGCATAATACCTTGCTTAAACGTTTCTTGAAATTGGCATCACCTCAGAGCAGGCATGTACTCACACCGTATGTGTGAAGGCACATGTTTATTTTAGGAGCAGCAGAGGAGAGGGGTGTTGGCGTAGTGGTAGAAGACATTGTACTTGTATCCTCTGTGGGTGTCTGTATCTCTTCCCTCCTGGGCTCTTTGGGTGTCTGGAGAATGTGTAAATGTGTCAGGGGGATGACTCCCTACTTCCAGCTTACTACACTCTGCTGTTGTAGACTCACGTTTTCTAAGTGTGTTCCCTGCCATAAACGAGCATGTTGGAAAGACATTTCAAAGCATGACCATGGTCTTTCCTGCGGTGTTAATGGGGGATCTGGGGTCCTATACCAAGGAGGTCAATAGGAACATAATCAAAACGCAAACAAATGTCTCATGATTGTCAACATAATAAATCAACATAATTTATTTTTGCTATTGTCAGTACATTTGCTACATAGGTTCTTCTGAAATTTGATCTGGAATTGACTAGAAGGCCTTTTTTGTCAATGGCTTACATTTGTTTCTAGAAGTAATCTTACTGTAACTTTTTTGCTGTGTTTTCAGGAGCAGAGTAGCCCCTGGCCCAATAGTGGCTCTGTGACTGTACCCCTTCACCTGGGACCACGCTTGTGGCCACAGCGTCAATGAGGTAACACCAGCACCCAACCCCCAACCCCCCTCGCTGCCACCAACCTCTCCTTCCTCCCCGCTCCCACACATCCCTGTCGCCATGGGTCAGAAGATCTCGGGCAGCATCAAATCAGTGGATGTACGCGGGGAACCGTCTTACCGGCCCGTGCGCCGCGAGCTGCGGGGCCCGGACTTCTGCCGCCCCCCCAGGCTGGACCTGCTGCTGGATATGCCGTCGGCCAGCACCGACGCCCAGCTCCAGCATGCATGGAACCCGGACGACCGCTCGCTCAACGTCTTTGTCAAGGAGGACGACAAGCAGACGTTCCACCGCCACCCCGTGGCCCAGAGCACGGACTGCATACGGGGCCGCGTGGGCTACACCCGTGGCCTGCACGTATGGAGGATCCACTGGCCCGCCCGGCAGCGGGGCACCCACGCCGTGGTGGGCGTGGGCACGGCCGAGGCCCCGCTGCATTCGGTCGGCTACACGGCGCTGGTGGGCGCCGACTCAGAGTCCTGGGGTTGGGACCTGGGGCGCAACAGACTCTACCACGACAGCAAAAACCGGCCGGTGTCCACCTTGCCGCCAACCTACCCCTGCTTCCTGGAGGAGGACGAGTCGTTTGTGCTGCCAGACTCGTTGACGGTGATACTGGACATGGACGAGGGCACGCTGAGCTTCATGGTGGACGAACAGTACCTGGGCGTGGCCTACAGAGGCCTGAAGGGCAAGAGGCTGTACCCCATCGTCAGCGCCGTGTGGGGCCACTGCGAGGTGTCCGTTCGCTACGTCAACGGGCTGGATCGTAAGTAGAACGCAACTCAAATGCACGCTTTCAGATTCGGTGGCCTCATGTTTTTTGTTCTCTCAATACAAGGGATGTGTTTGAAAGGAAAATTTTAACTTATTCCTTTGGATCGCGGCTTTGTTTGTTTTGATACATTTCTGTACAGGGCTTTCTGTCTCCCAATTAAAAACCTTGTTTCCGATTGATCATACGCCAGCAGCCATGGGATTAAATGCCAAAACTTAACTTCATGAGGGTTTATTTTCTTATAATTTCCTTCTTGGCATTGTCAGTGCTCATCTCGTACATGCTCTGCCTAATATTCCTTGCTGTTTGGGAACTACAACCTAAAAGCAATTAAAAAAAACTAGATATTCAACCTTTTCAAAGAAAATGACCTCGGGAAATGCAAATTGAATAATTGAAGGTGCTTGGCACAACTGTTAAATAAACATTGCCCACTATTGAGGGTAAGTATAGTTTAAGTATATAAACATGGTATACTGCCATTGAATACCTCCTACATTGCTCTAATAATTTATTTGATCCTAACGGCCCTCGATTTGCCATAGAAACACCTCAGAACATTGAATTTATGGCGAAACATCTTTTCAAATAAACTGGTCCCTGTGCTATGTGCACATGCGTCCTTCTCCAAACATTGTGACCGGTGCTAGTGTTGTCCCTCCCGCCCGGTGTATAGATGACTTCAGGGAGAAGGGCAAGTGTTTTTCACAACCTCCCAATGTAAGTGCTGGCGAGAATGAGAATATGGATGGACTAGGGGAAGATTAGTAGGGTTTGAGAATCTAGCTCATGAATGTTGTACAGTGAAGGAAAGGGGAACATAGTGGATCAGAGTTATTGACACTGCAATATACCACAGACTGGGTTTTTCAGCAGGGTATATGGCCATGTTTTGGCTGAACTATATTTATTGCTTTAAACATTACTAGTTTTCACATGTAATTGGATTCATAGATTTAACAGCTTCACATCTTATTTGTATATTCAGGTTTTTGGCATCCACACCAATAATTACATTCTTAATATTTATAGTCTACTCTACATTCAGATTGAACTCACATTGACACGCGTCATGAAATCAATCAATGCATTACTGCAGTGGACCTCCTCCCACAGGGGCTGCATTAACGATGGGACCCATTATGAATAAATACCATCATCTACTGTATTGGTTTATGTTAAGGGGGTGGGGGTTGCTTCTCTTCAGTTGATCTACAAGCAACTCTTTCAATATGGTTTCAGTGTAAAATGCTGTTTTAACACTACATTTACAACCTCAATGGGGGTACACTGGTATGCCACATTCTGGCTCGTGTTTCTCAGTTTAATTTCATGACATTTCATGAAATGGTTAACGCCTGCTATGCAGACCTGTCCTGTTAGTGGAGCTGATTTTTATTGGGTGACTCAAATGGCTATTTATAGTGTGTTCCAGGTGCCTCGGACACCAGCCTTCCGAGTTGCACTTGTGACGTAATTTCCTGTCGCATAGCACTTATAGCGTTCCCGATCGTCTTTGTGATTGTGTCATGTCATTGGCTAGTTGTTGTTATTGTTAGCTACATTAGCCTCTTTAGCAAACCAGCTCGAAAACAAAAAACACAAATTGACATTGTATTACACGCACAACAAGACCGTGCAATGCATAAATTGGTGACCGGCATAAAGTGGCAATGTAATCAAGTTTGTAGGGGCATTTAAAATCAACATTAAAATGACCAACTTGGTACAAATACAAAGAAAATAAATCTCTTTACGAGCGCTGCCATTTTGGTTTTTGTCTGCTCACTGAACTCGGTATACTCTCAGAATTCCGAGAGGGATCAAACAAAAGGGGGCGTGCCTCCATGAAATGCCGCCAGAAAGCCGGGAGATTTCTCCACTTGCAACTTGGAAGGCTTGTGTCTGAGACATCTCGAACACACCATTAGGTTGAAAGTGTTAGTATAATTCTTCTTTTATGTAGACGTGGGTTTTTACGTCTCACCCTTGCTCAATCTACTCTGTGCAGATCTAAAAAAAAAAAAAGGCACAGTGAGAGGGTCTGCTGCTGTGTTTATTCATGGGGAAACGGCTTAAAGAAGGCTCTCAGTCTTCTCCTGGCTGCTTTGCGCTCTCCTGTTTTTTTTTTTGTTTAGTTTTTGCTATGCCTTTTGTCTGCCTCACTCCTTGTTTCTCTCTCAGCCCATCACTCTCTCTATACAGTGATGCAGGCTTCTCAAAGCCCATTCTGTCTCCATACAATCTCTCCCCTTTCGCATCTCTGCACAACTGTACCAGCGGGTAGGGGAATCACATTCACATCTCCAGCGTGTAATGGTGACCATGTAATTTGATACAGTTTTTGCACACAATGACCCGTAGAATAGCAAGAGCATTCTACTGGTCATGCTGAAACACCATTGTCCATGGCTTCAAAGTGTGGGTGGTTGTGTGTTGATGTCCCAGGATGCTTCTGAGCTCAGCATCTCGTCTCATCAGACGCAGACAAAGACTGTAGATGCATCATATTATGAAGGCGGGGTGTTCAAGCATTGATGCATGATTGTTTGAGAAATGCCTTTTCAACAGTGTTTTGTTGTTAAATAAAGTTATGTACATTATTTCTTTATTTTTTACGGCATCTGAAACTCATTTCAAGAAAAAAAGAGGTTGGCGATTGAATCCCTAGCTCATCTTTTCAATAAAACATCCATTGGGAAAGCTACTACTGTGCAATGATTCCTGATCCCAAAACTATGATTGTTGCGGGCATTCAGTAAAGTAACTCCAAAGGCAAGGTGTGCCTGACTACTCCTGGAACTGGAGTTCTAGGAAACTTTTTTAATTTCAGCAGTTTAATTTCAGGAATCTAACTCCCTGACCCTACTGTCAGTTTGTGGGATGCCCTGATGAATGGCCATTGGCTTATAATGTCATTAATCAAGTCTTTATTATGTAGAGAGGAGTTTTTCAGGTGTATATGATCATGAAACGGATCCTCCTCTGTTGGACTTTGTCCAGAATATCTTCGTAGCACGTGCTACACGCGTGCTACTGCGCTAACTTATTTCCCAAAAGAGGAGATTCTGTGTTTTTTTTTGTGTTGCTATGTAGATCACTGGTGACTACATGCTATATCTGTAGCTTAGTTCATCCTTATTGTTTTCACAGCTTGACTTAGCCTTGACAAGCATGCATTATTTATTCAAGTCCTCTTGTGGTGACAAGTCGAGGAATGGCTTTAAAGGTCTTTTGGAAAACATTAATCTCTTGCCCCTACTTACGCACGTCCTCATTTCCCAATTAGTCTTGTCCGGTTTGCCTTTAAGATCTTCATGACTAAGTGTGTACCTATCATAAATTGTGTACATCGAGTCTTGTGATGCTAATGAGGGTTTAAAGACCAGTTTTACCCACAGCAAGAGATGCATACCAGAAGTTATGGATCAGTAGTGATGTTTAATAGAAGGATTAAAAACGGTGCATTCTGGGAATTGTAAACAGAGCTATAGTCTCAATGTCTTCCACATTGACCCCCTAAGATGTTGTTTGTTGAATGTTCTCAAGCTTTTAGTCAAGTTTTCTGCTTTGTTCCATTTCCATTTATCTGGCTCCCAAGGGCCCACACCTTCAGACACACTTCCAACTCCTACCTTGCCATTATGTTTTTAGTGTTTGTTTTTACGCTGTCTTGCCGTAGTACAAAACAATGCAGCCCCTTTGACACCACGGCAGACCCCCCCACAACTAATTTACACCGGAACCAGCCATACAGGCCGCGGGAGAGCCTTTCACACACGTCTACCGAGATGCTCGCACTTTTTTTTCCAAAGTAACCCAATTTCCCGCCACTGCCCCATTAGGTTTTGTGTGTCTCTATTGCGTCTCTCTCCTCATGCTGCATCCAGTCTATTACCCCCCCCCCCCCCACCCCCACCCCCACCCCCCATACGGTCTCTACACATCGTATTATTAGTTGCCAAGGAAATAGAGGGTAAATAGCGTGGTGTAGGAAAACGGGACAGAGAAAGTGGAGGCAATTAACTGTTTAACCCAGTAATTGTCAAGCTGCTGCCCGTCATGAAGATTAGATGTTCATTTTAATACATTCATCCAATCGGATTCAAACAACGACCTCAAATATTAGACGAGAGATAGGAAATTGGAGCACGGGTAACATGCAGCGGGTGCAGATCTCATGCATGGGAACTATTTGTCCCCATTGCCCGAGTTCCAGTGTGTCCGACTGCGTCCGCAGGTGCATCAGGCCAGGCTACTAAATAAATATTGAGACGGCCGCCAAGCTGGCCTCCTTTTTTTTTACGAGACTGGAGGCAGCAGTGAACCCCAGGGAGGCGCCTGCGGAGAGTGGTGCCCCAGTTGACTGCCGTACTCTCCTTCTCTATTGGCCTTACGCCCGCTTGCTCCCGCCAGGTAACAGGAAGTCGGACATTGGAGAGGGGAGGAAAATGTGACCCCCGCGTCCGCTCGCTTCACCCGGCGATTGGATTCCGCTTCAAGTGGCCAATTCAATTTGGACACCGGCGTTTCCAATTAGGAGAGGAGACTGATGGATTGCCCTCCTCCTGTTCCCTCTGGTCACTCAGGCTGTTCTGTCCTCAGGCTGCCTGTTCCTTAACTAGTTTTTTTTCCTCTTTTCCATCTCTCCCTTTTTCTTTGAGAATGTGCATACATCACATTAACTAGATTATGCAGCTCCTATGGCATATGCTAATCTCAAAATCCACCGGGTGTGAAGTGAACAACCTCCACCTTAGTCCCGGTGCCTGGCCGTAGCCACAGTGGCGTGTGTTACTTTGAGTGAGTGAAGAACAAAGGGAGGGCACCTGTGAAACTGGGCCAACAGGGTGGACCTTTCATCGCCTTCATTTCCTGCAGAACATAAATGGGGCGTCTCCATTGGTGCAGATGTATAGACGATGTGTGCGTTTGACGCAAGCAAGCCCACACCCACACGCACAGAAGTTTGTGCACAAGACTTGTGGGCTTTGCGTGACGAGAGTGGAGGTTGTATTTGCATTGAAATATACTCCTTTAATAATTTACAAAGTAGACCACACATGAGTTTCACTCTCTTGAATGTATGTCTGCTCATCTTCTCGGGCCTGTCTCGTTCCCACCCCTGACTCTCCTCGCTCTATCTGCCTGTCCTGTGGGCTCCCCGTCGTGTATCACGCATCCAATGGTCCCTAACCACCCCTAGCCAGTGACGGGGTCCACTGCATCTTATCTTTAAGTATACCATCAACCTGTCAGAATCTCTTCTCTGACCATTCAGAAAAAGACAAGGGGACAGCAGGGGGAGGGCTGGACTGTATGGACTGACAAACCACATGACTTATTAGCTATTAGAGGCTGCGGGCTACAGGGAGAAGCGGCGGCTGCCTTCTACTCCACTTAACCTTCGAGCTGATTAGCATGGATTCATTATTTATCTTGCTTGTTCGGTTTTATTTTCCTTTTTAGGCTTGTCTAAAATGCCTGTTTTCATTTGATCAACAAGGCACGCCAACGACGTACACCTTGTTCGACCCATTTCCTGCTGTTAAGCTCTTTTAAAGGATAGCTTGAGATATTTTTGAATGGAGCCTGCCGTATTCAAGTGTAGATATAGATCTGGTAAACCCGAGAAATTTATGAATTGTGATATTTTGTGTTCCTTAATCCAATCCAACCACCTAATTAAAAACGGTATGTTGTGCATTTTGTGACCCACATGATTTGTGTTATTGAGAGGGGAAGTACAGTTCCCCTCTCAGCATGTTCTTTCAGACTATTTTCAGACGGATCCCCAGAGAACAGCATCATACATATTGCATCTTACTGGCATTTCCCACAGAGGCAATTCTTAATGGCTCATGAGCAGATATGCCATGCTGCAAATGCAAATCTTTCCCAGTCATTACCAAATAGTTTGGGCAAATATATTGATAATTCTTTTTTTATAAAGGCAATAAGATTCTATTGACCAACAAGGTAAAGCTGCAATGTAGATTGGATGAAAATTTAGCAGAATACCACTCCCAAAATCACCAAATCACCTTGTTTATTTTGGCCAAGCTGTTAAGTCAAGCGAGCTGTGTATTTCTTGAGACAACGGACAGACAATTCCCTGAGCATCCTCATCTATTCTACCTTTGCAGCATGCTCTGCGCCCAGGACCAGATGTTGCCCTCGGCAACCCTAGCTATGGAGACCGGGATTGGGATGTAGTCTCTGGCACTTTTTTTTTTTGGCACCATAGGTATATTTCAGGCCCATGTCGAGGCTCCCCCGGTGGTGGTGCAGGCACCTGTTTCTCAGAGCTAATGACATCTCAGAATACAGACAGACACTGCATGGAGTGTTGACTCATTAGGCCTCCGCTATGGCCACTGATGAGTCCCAGCGTCTATGTAGATCATTGTGCGAACTGTGGGTTTGTGGTTGCCGAGACAATTTGCTGAAGAGATTATTATTGTTGTTGATATATGTCTGATCTGTATTAGTGTTTAGTGAAAAAGGAAGAGAAGACTCGAGGGCCATGTACACCTGTTGAGATCCAACAGCAATGCCACGTGGATGCACTCAACACACGCACATCTGCCGTGTTTAGTCACGTGACCTTGCACATAGGTGAGGAGTCGGTTACCATAGTAACTGCCTGTGTGTTGGGCGCTGGTTGTGGGGATGGGGGCGTCGCTGTTGGTGACGTCAGGCTGATTGATGGGACCTGTCAAGGCCGACGAAGTGCTCATTCCTCACCGGGGGGTTGAAGGATGTGGGCTCACTGCAGCGCATGTGGCACACGTGTAGATCCACGAGGGCCATGAAGCGTAATAAAGTACATCCTCTTACACTGTCAGACGGTATGAATCATGACACGACGGCCCTCTGCAAACCCCAAAGCCAGGTGTTTCTCACCTTGTGACGGACCAGGATTTAGAGTATCGTCATTTAGCCAACAAAGCCAACTCGTACTGCTTGATTTAAGTGAATATCAGCCCATTCTGGAAACTGGCTACCCTGTGATTTTCAGTTTGCCTTTGGGTCCTCTGTACTTTTTGGACCCCTTGAGTAGAAAAAAAACGTCATGTGATGTACTTGGTAAAGTGTATAAACTATTGAACCAAAGCCTCTTAAGAGGGTGTACTTTCACTCTTCATGACAACACATTTCCCCTGTCGAGGCAAAAAGCATAGCCCAAGACAGGCCTGTGGTCGGACTACAAATCATTTCAGCAGTGCCTGGGATTCCTGCATGTACACAGAATTGCACGCACAAGCAATTTTCCAGTGCAGGCTATGGAGTCTTGTTGCTGTGAGGAAGCACCATGCTCACCTTCTTTATATTAAGGTCATCACTCAAAGGGTCCCATTAATTGAATTGACTCACATAAAACAATTATATGTGGGTTAAGGAGGGACAATAGGGAATAAAATGCTTTGCCTCTCACGCTGCGGTTTTTGTTTTTTGTATTGGGTGAAAGTTTTGATGAACATGATACTGGATTTTTTAAACGGTTTCAATAATCATTTTCTGCACTATCGATACACAAATATTCCACTACTACCGGCTTGTGAAATCGAGCGCAACCATCTCTTACCTCTGATTGGTGGGTGGGCGTCTCCTGTTTGACAAAACCAAAAATGCAGCACGAGCGAACCTAACATAATTTCTGCTGTTTCGTCTGTCAAAGACGCTAGCTACTCTTTTTTAGAAAATCCACGATTTCCAGCTGTGTTATAACATCACCAGGTAATAATTAATTTTAAAACCTTGACATAATCTGTCAGATGTCTATTAAATGACAGTTGACCACAAGGTGATTCTATCTATGCCTCTTCTTGAGTTGCTTCATGTTTTAGTCGGCAGAGGCTTGTAATGGTGCATAGCATGATAAGCATAAGGCGCAAGGAGCAGAAAAAGTTGACATGGGTGCTAATTTTCAGTTTAAAAAAACGCTGGCATTATTTTATCAGTTGAGGGCGCTTTCATTGCCATAACAACGTGAGCTAATCAATAAGTAGGCCTACAACATGTTCTACTAATACTATGACTCGCCCTGAAAACGCCCTCAGATAAAATAATGACAGCGTTTTTTTTTAACTGAAAATGAGCACCCTTGTCAACTTTTTCTGCTCCTTGTGCCTTATCATGCTACGCACCATTAGTCTAGTAAATGCTGTACTTGTTATTTTTTTTGCATCACAAGTTCTATAACAATGTATAGGTCCCTGAAAGTGAGGCGACGCAGTTTAGTGCTCTCAAAAAAGTGCTCTGTTTCTCATAGAATTAGGCTAGTAGGCCTACATGTTAAACTTGTTGATTTTCTTGCATCACAAGTCTTATAAAAATGTATGTTCATAATATAATAACAATATTCTGATATCAATGAAACAATATTTGTTTTGAAGTTCGCATTTTACTTTGTCTTCACAATTTTAGTATCCATTTTCCATATTTATCATGTATAGTTTACTTTGAAAACCAATGTGTTTCAGTAACTGTAAATACAAAAAAGGGGGAAATATGGTAATCTGAGTGAAAATTACCCAAAGGAAATATATTATACCTCAAATTTCTTATTACAGTTCACATCCATTTGATTACTTCATCCAAACAGTCGTCTTTCCTTTCATCACTTTAGAGCCCACCAAAAATCAGAACCTAGACTCGCCCCTGACCACTACCCTTACTCGCTATCTTCTCTCCGACAGCTAGTTAACAGACACCCATCAGCGCAAACATAGCTCCGCCTCCCCCACTCACTCCTGACCCGTGTTCCAATATCCATACTTCCACGAGTACACTTAAACGTAGTACACTATCCGTACTCACTTAGTGCGCTAATTTTCAGATGTCAGTGTTGTTCCAAATCGAATACTCTGTGGTGCACTAACCGGAAATTACGATCACGACTGCCGCCACAGCTCCTCCACCGCAATAAACATCCCGCTGTGAACGGTGAACTCTTTACGCCTAGCAGCTCTAAAAAGCTATAAAAGCTATAGAAACTACAAAATGACTATTAATGCAAGCTATGTGGAAATGCGCCGACTTTGGGTCAGCCTGGCTCCACCCTCTTCCGCTACGTAGCTAAGATGGCTGCCGTTGAGTACGAAAAGTGTACATCGATCCACTTTTCGCGATTTGACCGTTTTGAGTACACCATCCGGGTCCTTTCAGTACACTTATTTTCGCCCGGTCTGAATTGGAACGCCCTACGTACTCAAACTAAGGCTAGTAAGTACGGATAGTATGGATATATTGGAACACGGTCTCTCGCAGTAATTCGGCACTGGATCTCTATAGAGGTCGTAAGTACACCCCTTGCGGTAGACCCCCATGGGACCTCTGAGATCGTAAAATATGAATGGGTTTCAATGAAGAGAAAGCAATTACTTTCTGGTCCCAGTCTTTATATGCCCTGTGTACTGGTCTGGGTGGATCTGAGCAGCAATCTCACTATCCATTTCAGCTAAACTAATTGATAAAGAATAACTCCAAGAAGCATGGTGCCGTTTAGGAAGGTTTACTCAAATTCAAAGAGTGAAACTGAAACACAAACATAAATATATATCAGTTACAAAACGGGATGCACTTAAAATGCAAAAACACAATATAACATATTGCAATAACTAAGTGCACGAAAGTTGGAGCTTTACTCTCTCTCCACAGGCAATAAACAGATATGGAAAACATAGCTGGCGCCATATAAACTGGTACAAATCGATGATCCAATAAGCAAAATAATGCTGCTGATGCGTAGCTAAGGACCTAAGAAGCTGCAGTACTTACAAACATTGCGATCATACAGCTAGCAAGACTAGAAAGGTGGAAGATGCGATTTCTCTAGTGTTAATGTAAGTAGTATTCAGCGGAATTACTTCCGGAATGGCCACTTCCGGACTGACCGGAAGTACTAACAAATAAAGACTAAAATAAAAACCTCAGCATAAAAACAGCGACGAATAGGGTCCAGAACACCCTGGATTACACATGTTTGTGGATTGTAATTATAATATTTCATACAAAGAAAACAAAAAAATTCGCGAGGAAGTTTGATAATGCTTTGTGAACTACAGCCCCTCGCTGCTCTCGACTCGAATTATATACGGCAGCACCACTCTTGTACAGGCATGGCGATCTCTCTGCTCCACTTCACCACTCTTTTCGAAGGGGAGGACAACGACTTCGAAAGAGGTGAAAACCATTGAGTCGGGGCATGTGTAGATTTTCAGGTATGCCGATGAGGAGATTGTCGGTCTTGTCCACGCCAGTCGCAGGGAGCATGACGTCACATACGAGACGTGTAGTCTTTGTCATTGTGTTTTCTCTATAGCATTTAACTGAACAATTGCACAATAAAAGGTCAAACTCTTTATGTGAAAAATTATTATTTGGACCCACACAAAACATATGTGTAATCCAAGGCATTTAATGACTGGGATCAGAAAATAATACATTTCTTTCCATTGACCGCTTTAGGTAGAGAAAGAAAACGGCAGGAGTGCTATTTAGAAATACTTTGGATTTGAGGCAAATTACCAAGCAAAGCCAAAAGACAAATGTAAACCCATATGCAAGAACAAGGTTTTAGGTTTTATAATTGTGCACATGCACAGCAATAGCGATATTTTTCACAGTATTTGACCTACACAAACTATATATTGTATGAAAGCTGAGCCTCCATTGATTCCAACAGTCCAACCCATATCACTCTGTGACTAAAACTCGCAAATAACAAATCAAGAACCAACTTCCCCTTTCCTTTAACAACCACATTTTTTTTTTTAATTGTTAATGTCTTACCTTTTGTTGTTTTTGTCCTCAAAATTGAGGGCATAAAACCACCATGAACAGATAATCCATTTTCTGTGCCCAATTTTGCCACTAAACATGTTGTTTACCAACAATGACGGGTTCTGAGGAAATGGGTAAATTGCCTTCAACACATGTTGTTCAGAGCTATCTGGTGGCCATATGGTGTTATGATTGTTTGGCCTGATGTCATTAAATTATATTTGCCCTGAACTTTCAAAAGAGGGGTCAACTGTCAAAAATACGACATGTACGGTCTCAGTTTAGTGAAGCACTTTCCAAAATAATTAATTTATTTTGCTTAAAATGGTTTAGTTTGTTCAATTGCCTCTCAGTGTAGCACTTTAAACACGTTCTTTCTTTTTATATACACAATATATGAATGTATATGGAAAGCGATTTAAAAACGTGAACTTGTGGCGTTAAAGGCCACATGATAAAAAAATTCGGTGCACCTAACTTATGCTTGTGCACCTAAATAAAATAGTTAGGCGCACCAGCGCAACAAGTTAGTCTGGAGCCCTGCATTATGGGCAAGTGTCTGTTTAATGACAATTGGATGGAGGATGGTAAATATAAGGGTTGGTTGAATAAAACTGACAGCATTAAGGAGGCCCGATGTGATCTTGGCAAAAAAATTATACAGTTGGGGACAATGGGTCAAACAGCCCTAGATTCCCACGCGAAAAGTGAGAAACACAAGCGCTTCATCGCGGATCAGTCGGGTAGTTTACCTATTCAAATGTTTACAAAACCACCACCCAGTGCTCAACCAATGCGTCTACCTCCAGTGGAGGTTGATGTATTTATGTACTTTGAGGTGTACATTTTAAGGTGATTTTAAGTGAAGGAGGGGAGAAGGATCGCCCTTTATCGAAGCACTTTGCATGTTTGCATGTCTAACAGTTGACATTAATGCACCATGTTGTTCGACAAACGTGTGCATTTTCTAAAAGTTAGTATAAACCTATTACATAAAACAGTTTTAAGTTGTCGTATTTATCTTTTAAAAGTCTTAAAGGTCTTAAGTCTTTACATTTGTAAAATGTGCAGATACCCTGGTTTTCATTCTGATGTCGTTACCCCAAAGTAGAGGCTTGGAGGAAGGCTCTTGCTAATTATTAGGGATCAAAAGACAATGCTTCAAGCCACATTTTTCTTTCTGGAGAAAGATGTCGCCAAGCAGTGAACTGGTATAATTCAATAAACTATTGACTTGGTGTGTGTGTGTGTGTGTGTGTGTGTGTGTGTGTGTGTAATCTTGTTGAAGTCAAGCCATTCGTGTTTTGCGGCGCCAGGGGGCTCTAGACGTCATCATATGACAAGCAAGTCATTCATGACAAATGTGTCATTGACTTTAACCTTCTCTCTCTCTCTCTAGCGGAGCCCCTCCCCCTCATGGACCTATGTAGGAGAGTGGCCCGGCTGGCGCTGGGCAGGGAGCGCATCCATCACATCGACACACTCCCCCTGCCACAGACTCTCAAGAACTACCTCCAGTACCAGTGACCCTGCGAACAGACTCTGACCACATCAGGCGGAGGGAGGGGGTCGTGGGTCCTCCAAGAGGACCTTCTCACGGCCACCAGACACAGACAATGCTTAGGACAATGAGGAGCCGTTGGAGATGGTATCAGAGAAGGCCTACTGCTGCAAGGGCTTTTGTTTACATTGTAGGTGGGGTGGGGTTTCAGGATGTTTATAATCAAACTTTTAATCATTTCTTTATTTTTTTCTGCTGACTGGACAGATTTAAGGTGTTGAGATTAAAGTGTGACGGGTTAGAGCAATGGAGAATATGGAAATCAGGTCAACAGACTCTAAAACTGTCAAAGAAAACATTTTAAGGACTGTTTTGATGAGCTTTTCTTGGGAGAGGGAAAGGCTTGGGAGAGGCTTTTCTGTGGGCTGATGCGCGATGGGCCAGTCTCTAAATTTGTTCTGTACACACTCTGCCAAGGCTCCCCCCAACACACACCCAATCAGTGTGTGCTCACTTGGCTTCAACCGAAGCACGTTGGTATTTATAATATCCTATTTCGGTAGTTGTTTGCATTCGATAACATCCAAACGACAAAGTAGAGTCGAAGAGAAACAGCTCTCTTGCATGCCATGTACCAAGTTCCACCCAAGCTTACGGGTGGTGCATCAATAGACGTCCATTACCAGAGATAGTCTGCGCTATCTCTGGTAGTTTGTGCCTGAGTCAACTCAGTGGCTCTCTCTTGGTGCATTTTAAGCCTCCGTCCGTCACAGCGGTCAGAGGGCCTGTGGCGTCAATTGGACGGCTGTCCTTAGCGGGGTGAGATTGATCTGGGTCTTCTTTGATCGCTTATGTGCCTGACTATGAGATTCTTTAAATGAAGCACACACAAATGTTTTCAGATGGTTCTTTTCTCCATGTTTTTTATGCTTTGTTTATTCTTCCTTTCCTGCTTTTGGCTTTATTTTTTTATCTTGTAATAAATTCTGGTCTAATTTTATGATCTTGTTTATTTTTCTTATTTGATTTATTGTTTGAGATTTTAGATTTATATGCAGAAAGCAAAGTGAGTCCCGGAAGGCTCACGGTGGGTCTTAAAGTCTGTGGAATGTGGTGCAATCAGCATCTGTTGAATGTGAATAAAAACAAAAGTCAACGTCTAGCTGTTTTAATCTAACGTGTGTTAAACAGCCCTACCATACAACACACCCAAGACAAACTAAACAAAGCCCCATCTCACTGGCACTGATGGCAAAGCGGCTTTTTCCGTTTTGGCATTTAGTCAAGCTTCCTAATAAAGTATTTGACAGAGCTAAGCTTGTTATGTGATCAAAGTTTGAAGGCTGGCGTTACATTCCATTGCGCTGCAGAGCTCCGCCTATCCACCCCCACCCCCCCATTCGTTTTTGCAGTGGACCGGTGTTGATCATATCACCGTGCTCCATCTGCTATCAGCTAAATGAAAGATAAAGAAGCGTCTGTAATGGCAGCAGCAGTGTTCTTCAGATGATTTCAAATGCTTAAGAGAAGGATATTGATTGTAATTGCAGTTCTAAACACTGGGATGATCGGTGTCTGCCATGTTGCCTCACACAATCCAGGCTTGAGTACTTTTCATTAGAAATATATTGGCGCCACCGACGCGAGACGGGGAGAGGCGGTGTCTCGATTGGTGCTTGTATTCTTTTAAGTTTTAATGAATCAAGTAGCAGCTCTTGCAACTGCATTGAAATTATTTTCTGAGACCTTGAGCTGAGGCGGCCTGCTTGTTAGCTGGGAAGCGGCCTCCTCACCGGACAGTATCAGTTAAACTCTGGCTTTGATCCATCATGTGTTCCATTCTTCCTTTGAAAGTGATGGAACCCATTGCCATTTCCGCTTACCTTTTCAGGTTGAACCTCTTCATCACTAGGCCAATTTCTTTGAGTTATTTCCTGAAAATAATATTCCCAAAGTAATTGGAGTAGCTCCACAACTGTATGTAACATGTCTGATAATATATAATATCCAAAAGAAAGAACATCTGAGATTGTTACGTAAGTGAAACATGTGGATACTGCTTAGTTAGTGAATATAGCTAGAACTCAGCATAACCCTAGATTTTAGATTGAATATAGTGCATTATCATTGTGCTAGTAGTGCTTGGGAAAACCCAATGAGGTGGCATTGTTACTCCACTGCCATCTTAAGTATTCATATGAATTATGTTCTGTAGCAAAACTCCCAGCCATTATACACAATACAAAAATTGACATTCATTCAGCACATTCATCAACTCATGTAAAACGGTTCTTATTGCAACAGCATTTCAATGTTAAAATAGTAATGCTCAGGTATTCCAACTGTGGGCCCTCCTGTCTGCTATCTTAA
>NC_136936.1:22654167-22691667 GCF_949987615.1 Pollachius pollachius
TTCAAACTTGTAATCAGTCAGTCTGCCTATTTAAAGGGTGAAAAGTAGTCACTGTGCTGTTTGATGACATGGTGTGTACCACACTGAACATGGACCACAGGAAGCGAAGGAGAGAGTTGTCTCAGGAGATTAGAAAGAAAATTATAGACAAGCATGTAAAATGTAAAGGTTATAAGACCATCTCCAAGCAGCTTGATGTTCCTGTGACTACAGTTGCACATATTATTCAAAAGTTTAAGGTCCATGGGACTGTAGCCAACCTCCCTGGACGTGGCCGCAGGAGGAAAATTGATGACAAAATGAAGAGACGGATAATAAGAATGGTAACCAAAGAGCCCAGAACAACCTCCAAAGAAATTAAAGGTGAACTCCAAGGTCAAGGTACATCAGTGTCAGATCGCACCATCCGTCGTTGTTTGAGCCAAACTGGACTTCATGGGAGACGACCAAGGAGGACACCACTGTTGAAAGCAAATCATAAAAAAGCGAGACTGGAATTTGCCAAAATGCATATTGACAAGCCACAAAGCTTCTGGGAGAATCTCCTATGGACAGATGAGACAAAACTGGAGCTTTTTGGCAAGGCACATCAGCTCTATGTTCACAGACGCAAAAATGAAGCATACCAAGAAAAGAACACTGTCCCTACTGTGAAACATGGAGGAGGCTCAGTTATGTTCTGGGGCTGCTTTGCTGCATCTGGCACAGGGTGTCTTGAATCTGTGCAGGGTACAATGAAATCTCAAGACTATCAAGGCATTCTGGAGAGAAATGTGCTGCCTAGTGTCAGAAAGCTTGGTCTCAGTCGCAGGTCATGAGTCCTCCAACAAGATAAAGACCCAAAACACACAGCTAAAAACACCCAAAAATGGCTAAGAGCAAGACATTGGACTATTCTGAAGTGGCCTTCTATGAGCCCTGATCTAAATCCTATTGAACATCTGTGGAAGGAGCTGAAACATGCCATCTGGAGAAGGCACCCTTCAAACCTGAGACAACTGGAGCAGTTTGCTAATGAAGAGTGGGCCAAAATACCTGTTGACAGGTGCAAAAGTCTCATTGACAGTTACAAAAATCGTTTGATTGCAGTGATTGCCTCAAAAGGTTGTGCAACAAAATATTAAGTTAAGGGTACCATCATTTTTGTCCAGGCCTGTTTAATTAGTTTGTTTTTAAAAATGATTCTGTTGAACCACAATTCAAAAGCAATGTCTGATTTTCATTGGTTAATTTTCAGTAAATTTTTATTTATTATTACTTTTGTCAGTTTCAAGTTATTTCAGTGACCATTGTGGGTTTTTCTTTCATTAACAGAGGGGTACCAAATATTTTGTCCATGTGTGTATGTGGAAATTGTGGGGTTGACCAAACAAACATCTAAAGGAATACTAGACCCTTTAACAACTCACTTTGTAGAGAAGAACTCAGGAAGAAACAAAAAAACAGTGTTTGCGACCCTGTGATGACCATCACAGGTCTACGAGACAGTGTGAAAGACAAACAGAAGCCCTCTTTATCTTTTGAATCCTCCATTTAATGGAGCTTTAGCTCGTCTTTGCTAGGTATATTGATTCACCAACGAGCGACAAGCCCATCTATGTAGTACAAACCCATATCTCATTCGCTGTCATGGCTGTTGGTTTTATTCTCAAGTTCCTCCTCCCCTCCCTCTACCTCTTTCTGAAAAGTTTGCAGAAGTCATCAAGTTTGGTTGGCTGGAGATAATTGTTTCACAGCACTTGTAGCGCAGAGATTATTGTCGCCTGGTTGCCTATGCAATAATAGGCCTACTCTTGCACTTGGTCCATAATTAATTGCTTCTTACTGCTGTTGTGACAGATAAGCCTCAAACTGAAATTAGATGTGTTCATTCAGTGGTGTTTGAGAGGTTTACATATAGATTACTCCACAGATGCTGCGCGCTGTCACAAGACTTCAAAACTATAAAGTATAACTGAAAATGGCTATATTTAACTAAAGGTAAATCTTTTCCGTCTTTGGCTGTATCTCTAAGGCAATATGGTGTTTTTTAGAACGGAGCCATTGCTCAGGTCAGCTTCATGTACACTAGAAGGCGTGGGAGTTATAGAGATGAGATCAGGCCGCTTCTTTACCCACGTCATCTCCCTCAGATCATCTTTGCACTTTGGACACTAATGTATAATTATATAAAGTGTTATGTGATGCATGTTAAGATTTTTGCATCAGTGAACCGATTCTGAGAAGGCTATTGAAGACACCAGAATAGATATGATGTCGACTGCTCCAAAAGCCAGAATGGCAAAATGAACTCAAAGAAAATCGATTTCCCTGATTAATTATACAAAAACAAATAATTGAGTCATCCACTCGTAAAGATTGCTGATGATCGTCAAAGCAGACAATACTGGACAGAGTCAATAGCAATGCCCACACTGTCAGGGACATGCTGAGCGTCAATTATTTTCTAGCTTATGTGTACAGTATGCTAATGAGTTCATCATGAGGATTTCATGTGACTTTAGGAGTCACCTTGTGGGCGCATTCATCCGTTAACATGGCACTGCGGTAGCTGCTCTGGCCTGTTGGTCATGCATAAGCTGCATCCAACAGCTGCTGTATGGATGTTGATGTATCTCTGTGTAATTAGGTACAATTATTATAGTGTCATAGTATGATTGCGCATATACCTTAATCCAACTGCACCATCATGCAGGGGGCTGTAGAATAATATGTCATCACTCTATATATTGAACATCAAAATCATTTAGGAATTATTTAATTCAATACATTTGAATTACGTTTGTTTGACGTTTTGAATCTGTAATAAACGTATTGACTCGGAAGTAGCAGAATTTTCTCTTCTGTATGTCAAGTGAAGTAAATTGTATTCTAGAGCCCTTAATCACAGTCCCAAGTTCTCCACAGGCCACATGTTATGACACCTCCCTAACCCTAGCCCCCCAAAGGGCAAGGAAAAGCACCATCAATGATCAAGGGAGAATAGAAGAAAACAGAAGCGGGGTCCTCCTTCCAAAGATTGTTAGGACTGCAATGCGTATGAAAATGGAACAACATAATGGTAGCATAACAAGAACCACTGTTTAAATTAAGGCACATTTTTAGAAATTAGCAATGTCCCTGCTGGTATAGAGTTGCAGGTGCAGGTCTTCAAACAGGCAGCTATAGTTAGATTTGTCATGGCGGACAAGGAGCATACAAGAAACATCTCTTATCCAGTACCTATTGGAAGCAGGGGAAGGCTTGGGATTTCCAACAAGTTGATTGAGCTGGAAAGAGAAGCTGAGAGACACACACTAGGAGAGTAAAGAACCAGGTTTCATGTTTGTATTTCAATTAGTCAGGAGAGTCAGCCTCCCTGGTTACAGGGGGCAGGCTGTTTCACAGACAGGGCGCCCGATTAGAGAACCCTGTTTCCTAACTTTTGTAATTTAAAGGAGGCCAGCTTCTGAACGATTGTATTTAAAAATGTATTGTTGTGTTTTTGACTTTAGTCTTATCTGAATAAGGGTGATTATTTATAAACTCGTATGAAAGGTTAATTGACTTAACATATACAAAGATTTTTTGCATAATAACACATTAGAGCAGAGAATAGGATGAATAAAGAAGTATGGCCACAATGATTGTAAAAGTGAATCTGATGTATTCTATCATATTTTTTTGAGGAGATCCTATTCCGAGAACAGTTGATGCCAACATAATGTTCAAGAAGATCGAGAAGAATACAATGGGGCTGAGATCAAGCAGCCCCGGCAGGGAGCCTTTATGCTGTCCGGTGGGAGGGAAAATGAGTTAGGCCCAAGGACTTGCAGGTGAACAGCTTAAAAATCTGTTTCCTTATCCTACCATACAAACTATAAACAAATAATGAATAGAAATGAGAGTGTAAATATATACAAAAATGTAATTGGGTCCAAAATAAACAGAGGTTAAGACGCTACAAAGCAGTTTCAATCAACCCTAAATCACATCAGAACTGAGCAACATCTACAGACAAATAAAAGAGAACCTTCCTTCCAGGGAACATGAGGGAGCCATATGGTTGCCTCTGTGTGTGCTGACAGAACCACTCTCAGGGCGCCGCAAAGAGCACTGTGCAAATCCAAGTTCCCTGACGAGCTTCTTGCCTACCAATCTCTTCTCTCCCCTCACTCTGCCTCTCTATCTGCTGCTAAAACCTCCTTCTTTCAATCTCAAATTCAATCCTTTTTTCCCAGTCCTAAAAACAACATTTTTCTATCTTCTCCACCCTCCGTAGTCGCCCCGCGTCTCCTCCTCCTCCCTTCTACCGACTGATTTCTTTAACTACTTTGTCAAAAAGATAGATGACATACGCTCCTCATTCCCCAAGCCACCTGCTGTCACCATCTGTCCTATCGTCAGCGCTTCATCTCCGATTCTCACTTCCTTTCCATCTCTCAATCCCAATAAGGCACTGGGAGTGAGAGGTATCCCTGGTCCCTTCCCACTGCCCAACAACCTGCCCTTTCTGCCCTAATCCTACCCTAGCCCTCTCTACCCTAACGCTACCCTAGCCCTCTCTACCCTAACCTTACCCCAGCCCTCTCTACCCTAACCCTACCCTAGCCCTCTCTACCCTAACCTTACCCTAGCCCTCTCTACCCTAACCTTACCCCAGCCCTCTCTACCCTAACCTTACCCTAGCCCTCTCTACCCTAACCTTACCCTAGCCCTCTCTACCCTAACCTTACCCCAGCCCTCTCTACCCTAACCCTACCCTAGCCCTCTCTACCCTAACCTTACCCTAGCCCTCTCTACCCTAACCTTACCCTAGCCCTCTCTACCCTAACCTTACCCTAGCCCTCTCTACCCTAATCCTACCCTAGCCCTCTCTACCCTAATCCTACCCTAGCCCTCTCAACCCTAACCCTACCCTAACCCTACCCTAGCCCTCTCTACCCTAACCCTACCCTAGCCCTCTCTACCCTAACCCTACCTTCTTCAGTCTATTGCCCCTGACCTTCTAACTTCCCTGTGTTTAATTTCTCTCTTAAAGAAACACACACTCAACCCATCTGATGTAAAGCGTTACTTGCCGGTCTCTCTTCTACCATTTAAACCTGAGCATGCAGTCTTTCTCCAACTCTCTGCAAGACTCCACCAGAACATTGACCCTTACTAGTCCAACTTCAAGGCAGGCCACTCAACTGAGACTGCTCTCCTTGTCGTCAGATAAATACTTCACAATGATATCACCGCCTCCCTCTCTTTCAGCAGCCTGTGACACAGTGAACCACCAGATCCTCTTCCCCACTCTCCAAGAACTGGGAATCTCAGGCTCTGCACTCAACCTGTTCACATCCTACCTCAGGGTCAGTATTTACAGGGTAAGCTGTGCCGCAAACAGGTCATCGTACATCTATGATATAGTGTTACGATACTAGGCGTGACGTCACACAGAGGGGGGCGGTGTTGAGGTGCTCATCCCAGGTACGTAGTAACAGCTGAGGGGGCAGGGGTCTCTCAGAGTTTGGGACTGAGTGGAGAGTGCCTGGTTTCAGCAGGTGAGATTCGGTGAACGAAAGTAACCCGGTGGACACACGTTTTGGCGACTTCGAGGAGAGAACCTTCTGTATTTTTATATACACGGTGGAATTGAAAGACGCTGGCTGGTCACCTGGAAAAGAGGTGCGGGTGCGGCGGGACACAGAGCTGTTCGCCTACGGTGGCTGTGGACCAGTGGTGAGTACCTCGCCCCTAACCCCCTAGATAGGTTGGATTGCCCTTACCCAGGGAAAGATCAGGAACAATACTCAAGTTCAGCACACCACGTAGGGACAGACATCGGTTACGGCTGTCTACCCAGGTTATGACGAGTGTGGTAGGTCGGCATGGTAACATATAGTCAAACCCTACATCCGAGCCCGTCCACTATGCTCTATAACTGCCAAACGACTTGCTACTCCCTCACTACTTGACAATCCCAGCAGTTGCTCGACAGGATTGCATTTGGTTGTAGTCCTTGGTCCACAATGGTGGACGAGCTCCCCTCTGGCCTCAGGACAGCTGAATTGGTTCCCATCTTCTGGCGCAGACTGAAGCCTGCATTGTCAGACTGCGTCTTTGTGAATGAAAAGGAAAAAAATAAACTCACTCTCTATCTTGTTTCTATATGGTAGCTTTGTTCAATTTTTTGAAGATGTTTGCACTTAAACGTTTACCTTCATGGTTGAACGCACTGAATTATGCGTCTGTTAAATAAATGCAATTTAATGTAATATGTAGGCATAGTTTAGACCAAAATGGACAAATGAGGGGAGGAGGACAAACAATAAAACTAATAAAAATATCCTATACTAATTATTTTGGTATATATTCATCTAACATTTTTTTTGTGACGTTTGAGCTATATAGAATATAGAATTTGCGTTTGCCATTCCTCTCTCCAGGTACATACCCTTGCAGCCTACCACCACAGACACTGTTCAGCACTGGGCCCTTAGCAGCTGTAGGCAGTAGATAGCAGAACGTTTCTGAAAGTGCATCATATGGTTTCTAGTGAAATTCCTTTATGCGATGTCTGGCGTTATTAATCAAATATTATCATAAGTAGGCCTGTTAGTTTAAATAATAAGTCATTTTTATGTAGACCATACAGCCAGACACCTGGTTGTGTTGCTTACCTGCTGCGATCGCCCGAGCGTGTACAGGCCTTAAGAAGCCTTCCCATCAGCAGTGACATGCGGTCAGGGGAGGCAGGTGAGGCAGAGCCTCACCTGTCATCATGAAAAGAAAAAAATAATTATGATAAAATTAAAAAAATATTATATATTTGTATTTGTCTACTGATCTGTGGTCTATATGTAATTAATGTACGATTCCAATAATTTAAATCATTTTTATTATCAAAATCGCTGAATTTTCCTTTTTCCTGAGGGGAAATACGCGAGCTGAGGCCGGCTGAGGCAGTGAGCAGTGCTGCCTCACCGAGAATTGCGCAATCCCTCACAAACTGGGTAGAGCGCATGCGCTCAACCCAGTTTGCTTTTTCACCTTTGTCAACAATGTAATGTTTGTAGACACTTTTATTGTATGATCGCACTTTACTTAAACTAATTAATGTATTTGATGTATGTGTACATATATTTAGTCTTGCAGCAAGACTAAATATGCTGATCTGACATAAAACCGCGCTGAAAAAGCATGAAATGAGGCAGCCAGTACCTCTGCCTCACTGAAGGGGGCGTATGCATGAGCCCACAGTGTTTACAGGATGCTTCCGTTAACTTCTTTTAAGTAGTCAAGTGCACTACATCAGTTTATTTAAAAAAAAAACACTTCTGACTGCAAACATGGAAGATAATGATTCAAGGCCGGTACTATATAACAATTGGGTTCATATATTTGTAAATCTGACTGAAAAAGTCAGTGCCTCACCAGCCACGGACCTCACCGCACGTCTCTGCACATCAGGGTGGCGTTCAGACTAATTCACACAAGCAAGAGACACACGACTATAGATTCTAAAACAAGTTTTTATTGGTCCATTTACAGAAAGTGCTGTAGTGACCATTCAAAAGGAAATCAGACCAAAGAGTCCAGAAAAATAACAAATAAATAAATAAAAAAGGTTTTACACATTGTACAAGATTGTTTATCTTTTTGTAATCTTCTATTTTTCACCCTTCTCCTCTTCTAAAAACGAACGGCGGAAAACATTAGGAATCGGGTCGATGCAAAGTCATGTCCACCAAAAGGTATCGTGGGGGTTTGGGTACGGGGTGACCACACAAGAACAAAGTGTCACAGAGTAGATGAGGTGGTGGAGGAGGGGGGGGGGACTTCTAAACAACACATGGGAATCTGCTGAACACAAAGCTATACACAAAGGACCTTCCTGCTACACCCAAGGAACAGCTAAACCTTTCAACAAATGGCCGCACGACGCCGTCGCTCACTCAAAGCCTCCATTGTTCCCCAGCGGTGGATCTGTTACCTGGTGAACAACGAAAAGGCCTACGGAAAGGCCTAATCTCTTTAAGTAATGCCCTTCTCGCACACGAAGACAGAGGAATTTTGGATTGGATTATTTTGGCGATGTTGCTCACTGCAGGCGCCATCAAATGTAGTTACAAAAATGCATTTCAACCAACACTCAGTTTACACAAACAAGGAATTTGATTCAAAGTGACCACCAAAAACTCATATGCACACAAAAGACCTGAGGGGGGGGGGGGGGGGGGGGGGGGGGGGGGGTGAATGGGTGGTGCCAGTGAGCTGTAAAAAGACTCGGGATTGGTCAGGATTTAGGGGGTGTGTCTGTACATATAAAGGGGGTGGAGTCACTATATGTAAATGACGGGCTCGTTTCGGGGGCAGGGTCAGCCTACTATACTCTACTCAATATTTACATAAGATGTGCATATAAAATGTACAAGGAATTATCTCCCGTCTCACCAAATCTGTCAAAAAAATAAATTAATAACATGACATCTACAATAGCACTGTAACCTTAATCTTGCATAGCCAGATCTCCATCTCGCAAACTCCGGCTGGGTCTGGGGAAACTTTCCACTCCAAAATGTTTGGATCACCACACCTCAGAAATCCTGAGGTAGTCATTCAATGGGCAACACGTTTCAAATGGTTAACGTTGTGAAGTGGCCTCCTTAGGCTGCCTTCATGGGTTGCGAATATGAAGGCTGCCAACATTGTCTCGACCCCACTCTACTCATCCTTGCTGCTCGAATTTCCCAAGACTTTGGAGAGTTTGCGAGTGGATGTATGGCTACATGAGACTACAGCAACCTCTGTTTTATTTTATTTTACCTTGAGTGCCATTGAAAATACGTTGTATCTTTAAAGTCACCTGGATTTTCCATTCAGGCCGGAATAAGCACTATTAAGTACCTAAAAATATATATAAATCAAAGACAAACATTTAGTCCTCCATTTTGTCAGGGGACCATGACACATTAATTTGAAACAGCACAGGTCTTGTTTGGAGAAAACAGTACAAAATGGAAACAAGCAATGGGGTTGTTAAATGTATACTTCAGCCAATGGTTTTGACGAAGACTGCTGGAAAAAGGACATTTCAAGCAACCTTAAAGAGAGGCGTAATCATTTGGTTTGCTTTCCTTTTACGAGTCAGAACGATGAAATTTGCCAAGCAGTGGTATTTGTTAATTGTAGCGCCGTTCGGCCATTTTGGCACGCCTCACTTCAAATAACTGAACGATTGGTGTATGGGAGTGTCTGTGTGTGTAAAATTGCTTTCAGATAAGATGCTGTGTGCACTGTGCTACGCTCTAAACTATTTTGTTCTATGGCTTGCGTGATACACAAACAGCTAGCAAAGCCAATGCTTGCATGGCGGAGAGATAAGCAGCCTTTTAACTCCTTCAACTCGGTGTCCTATCTAAAAGTCCCTTATGAGAGAGAGAGAGAGAGAGAGAGAGAGAGAGAGAGAGAGAGAGAGAGAGAGAGAGAGAGAGAGAGAGAGAGAGAGAGAGAAAGAGAGAGAGAGAGAGAGAGTGCGAGAGAGAGAGAGAGAGAGAGGGAAAGAGGGAAAGAGAGGGAAAGAGAGAGAGAGGAAATGCCAGAAGAGCCGTCTTTCATCTCTCTTTAAAAGCTTCACCACTAGGGGGAGTTGTTACCTCATTTAACAGCCGCATCACAGAGTCTTCTGTTTCGACCACTGCACTGGAGGGTTCTCTATGTGATTATGTGTTTTTGGATGTATGTGTGCGTATGTGTTGTTTACGTGAATTTGTTTATATTTCATATTCACTTGTTTAGTAAGATATCGTTGCTTTGTCAAAGTTGTTCCCTCTCTTGCTGGGCTGGTGAATCCTGGGTAGCTGGACATCCACCTCCTCCTCGCTGTCGTCTGATTCGGCACTGGTGATGTCATCCTCGTCTTCCTCTTCATCGTCGTCATCCTCCTCGTCCTCCTCTTCGTCCTCTTCACTCGCCTCCTCTTCCTCGCTGGCCTGGGGCTGTGTAAGGTTCTGTTGGGACATGTTGGGATGTGAGGGAGAGCGGCAGAACTCATTTTCACTCTCACACCTCCCATTATAGTTTAGTGTGAAACTGAATCCATACAAAACTATAGCACATATTGTTTACAAGCACGACGTGCAAAACCACATGCTTTGACTGGCGATGACACCACTGTAGGTTTAAGTTGTCTACTCCGTTGACGTCAAACAATAAAAATAAAAAGAACATCTATCTGGCAATGGATAAAAAAACATTGAAATTGTCTGTTATTCACGGTAATATTCAGCATCAAACAGCACAATTGATGTGGGGTTTGGAAATGCAAACTGGTGTGGAAAAGGTAGCACCAACTGTGCCCAGTCTTGTAATAATAACATGTAACACTTGGTTCATATTGAAGAATAAAGTAATTCACCCTTCAATTTTGCTCACTTCTCCACAGGTCAACTCATTGTCTGCTAAATGTTCCTTTTTTCTCTTTCCACAGCGAAATAATAATTCCCTTCCACTCACACCGCCCAGTCGGGAAGTAATCGGACCAGTGTTATAAGTGAAGTCAAAAAAGGACGTGGTGAAAAGTGGCAGCCTTTTCGTAGCTTGGGTTTTTCTGTTTTTACCATTTCGTGGCACTGTGACAGGTTTGATTCTTGGAAACTCAACTCTTTGGTCACACTTAGTGTCACACTTAGTCATTCCACAGCCAATTCCGGAGATTGCTCCCCTTTTCTGCTGCTTCTGTGTCAATGTCACCTCAGTGTGACGCTAACTTCACCTGATAAATGACTGTTAGGGGAAACTAGCATTAGCATTGAACTCTATGTATGTTAGCAGGTTTGTGATCATTTGAAACAATATTCTAAGAGGGATTCTTCTGAGGGGTGAACCGGTACTAGCAACAGACTCGCTGCCTCCTCCTCCTCCCCCCCTCCGCCTTCTCCTCTTCCTCCTCCTCCCCCCCCCCCCCCCCGCCTTCTCCCCCCCTCCTCCGCTGCCGCCTCCTGCTCCCTCCCCTCCTTCTTTTCCTCCGCCTTCACCTCCTCCTGTTCCTCCCCCTTCACCTCCCCCCTCTTCCTCCTCCTCCACCTCCCCCTTCCCCCCCCCCTTTCTGCCTCCCCCTTCATTTCCTCCTCCCCTCCCCCTTCTCCTCCCCCTCCTCCCCCCTCCTCCTCCTCCTCCTCCTCCTCCTCCTTCCCACTCACCTCCATGGGGTTGACAGTGATGGAGAGGGCTGAGTTGTCCCAGGCCACGTCTGCCTCCTTAGTGGTCTCAACCAGCTTGGCTTCCTGCTGGTGGGTGAGGTGGATGCGGTAGATGCCCAGCACCACCACCACCACCAGGGCGGCGATGCACATCACGATCACCACTGTGGCGGCACTCGGCACTCCTGTTAGACAACATGGAAATATGAGATGCAGTGCTTTAGAATGAAACCCATCCCAGCTGAAATGGAATAATGCATGTTCCATTGGGGCTTTGCTCCATGTTGCTTTGCTACTGTAAAATTATAATGTCTGGTAAAATATATCTTGATGTTGAATATGTACACACACACACATCCATGACACCCATGAATTGAGGCATAAAGATATATTCAGTGGAATTCTGGGAGCTGTAACTATCATCCTATGCTCTCTCACACACACACACACACACACACACACACACACACACACACCACACACACACACACACTCGGGAGGGAAGAGAGGGGGGTTAGTTGTTCTCTTGATCTCAAATGTGGATTTTTTTATACTCAGATTACTCAACTCCAAAATAGCTTGGCGTCTGCACAAGGCCCGTTACTGTGTGTGTGTGTGTGTGTGTGTGTGTGTGTGTGTGTGCGTGTGTGTGTGTGTGTATTTCTGTGCACCAACTTTGGAGACTTATAGAGGAGCCTTTAATTGATCATTTGATTCACAAAACAACACCCAATCCATGGCCTTTGATCTTCTTCACAGAGACGAAGTGTGCTGCGTGTTTCCACTCTCAAACCCCCTTAAATGCACCACACCCTCAGTCACTCTTTTTTGTTTTAACTTGTCTGGCTTCTCCTTGTTATCATTGTACCCTGTACTTGATGTACCCCTATACCGTGCAGCACACTACAGCCTGCCATCCAACATCGAGGTGTTTCATCAGCCATGACACACAAGCAGGCTACGTCAGGAGGATACAAAGTCGGTGACTGCCAGGCCTGTGAAGTTAACACCTAAGCTAACGGTGTCGTTTGAAATTAGCATTAGCGGTTCTGCTATTGGCAAAATAAAGATTATGATGAAATCGTACAAATATGTTCAGTAATGCCAATTAGTGTTTCATTGAGTGATTAGTTGTTTATTTGAGTGTTCCCTTATATCAAGTATCTCCTGAAATAGCTGTGCAAGTTTGCTGATAACCTTTGACAGATCAGGGTGCAACTTTAGTTGGTGGCTAAACATAGCAAACATGCACATCAAATATGTTTTGAAGTGTAACTTTGCTATTTCTTCAGGTATAAGTAAGTTAGTAAGACATAAACTCACAAATAACTACACACTGACATGCCCTCAGCTATTTCTTCACGCAATGTTCTAGCTTTTTTAGGGACATTTGATCAATTTGCACCTTTTTCATATGTTTTCCATGACTGCAAAACAACTTTCCAAAGTTTTCCAGGACGCGTAGGAACCCTGCCTTAAGTAAAAGCCATTGCTGGACACCAGCGCTGTCATGGTTTGACCAGTGAGTTGGCGTCTCTATCTCAGATGTTTTCCAAGTAAAACGTGTTTTTATAGTGCTTTCAGAAGTGGCAGTTAAAATGTTCAGATTGGGCGGTACAGAGCAGTCTTTCACCTGTCACACTGACTGGAGAAGATTTCAGACAATTTCAGACCCCGATGAGTTTCCACTTTGTCTTCCAGAAGTGTGCCTCCATCTGTCCTCCTCCTCGGCTCCCCTTCCCCACTCTCTGCCTCTTTGCCCTCGGAGTAGCAAACAGCAGCACAATTCTCAGAGACTCCATGAGGAACCCATTAGAGACGCATCAATAATTAAGACCCATGTGATCTAGGTCAGAAACCACTCTCCTCATCCTCCCACCTCCCACACCTGCTCTTTGGATAGTCCCTGATTCCCCTGGGTCTAATGGGACTCCCACCACTACCAAGCTGGAGCTCTTCCTCCAAGTCTGTCGTTATGGATGGCTTGCGAACGCCAGTTTGAATTTAACTACATGGTAAGGGTTCAAAAAACATCAGTCCCTTGGAATTAACTAGCGTTTTTTCCTCTTCACTTTTGCTGTGGAGGAGCACTGACAAACCCACAGTGGGTTCGGGTTTGGGGTTTAATTGAATCATGTTTTTTTATTGTGTAGATCTTTCTGTATCAAAGGGGCCTTGCATTGCAAACGTGGAAAATAAATGTAGATGTTGTTGTTTAATTGCAAAAGCTTTGTGCCCTAGGTCTCGGGAACAGTGCGGTTTACTATCCCAAATCCCTCAGAGAACTCCCTATCAAAAGGGATGTCTGCTCTGCCTGCTCTTATGTCATCTGTTCAGAGTAGAGGAACAGGCGTGGGATAATGGATGCATGCAAAGCGCCAAGCCATCAATTTGTCTTCACTTGTTTGAGCGCTTGTTTGAAGTGCACCTCCTGCCCTCTAGGGGTCAGCAATAAGGGATTGCCGCTTTGATTCAATTTCAGCTGAAAAGCGAGGGGATTCATTCATAATGTTGATCTTTATTTGATCAGATCTTTATTTCAAAGTGAGATGTACTATTGGGCTTGATTTGACAGAGGCTTTGAAAAGTTGGCACCCGTTCAAAGCCTTGTTTGTTGTTTGCTCTTTACCTGAGCTGTGGCTGGGGTACAGGCTGTGTTGTAGGGAAGAAGGTCGATGCACCATCTGCATGTACTGCGGCGGAGCCACCATGTAGTTGACGTGATCGCCGGCCTCTGAGTCATGGAGCAAGCCGATCTGGAATGGATTGAGATTTAAAAAAAAAGAAAAATCAGCAGAACAGAAATGACGGAATCAGGTATGGTTGAATTGCGCTCTGGTCCGAATTTCCTCCGATTCCGGAGATGGGGACGGCTCCGCTCAGACTGACCTCCAATTTGAACTCATTGCTGGTGTAGCGTCCATTCAGCTCGGAGCAGGTGAGGCGGAAGCGGCGCTGGGTGAGTGTGGCCGGATGCCAGTGGTGGTAGCGCACCTGTCGGATGACGTGCTCGTAGTTTGACATGGAGTCCACGCCTGTTGGTGGGGGGCGCAGGGAGGGTTGGTTACGTGGGTGGGTGGTAACCATGGTTGCCATACAAGATAAAACACTAGAGGCATCTCTATAGTTACCGTTTGCGTTCAAATGACAATGGCGTCAAGGACTCTAGCGCTGCTCCCACCTCAAATAATGCAATTATATAAATGAAGGACGTGGCTGGAGTGAGCCAGGACGCAGATAACCTTGTGTCTTTAATAAAGTGACATTGCGGTGTTTGTGTGAGTTTGTTTACCTCCCCAGGAGAATACTCCTGGGAAGAATCGATGTGTCTACTGATTTCAAGGCTTTAAGGATCGTTTCTGTTTAATGTGTGCAATCTTTTGTTGGCTAGCTGCTTTGTATGACTTACGTCAACAACTAAAACAAAAAAGGTGCTATGCAAAGTGTTGCTTTTGTTATTTCATGTGGGAATATGGGGCTGCCTGGACTCTGGGTTTAATTTAGCCTTTTTACCAAGATACCGAGGTATGCAACTCAGGTTCTGGTGAAGAAAGGCAGGAAAGCCATTGACGTCGTTGGTCCGGGATTTGCGTTCTCCAGTGGTCCAATTTGCATTTTGTCTGGAGGATATGGAGTTGTTGTTGCAGACTGCTCATGTATTAGAGAATAACCGTGCGTGACGGTTCAACTTCATTACCTCGCGTTCATATTCAGCACAAATTCAACAATCCATGCCTAAACAAAGCAAATTTTTTTTTAAAATTTAAATAGCATCTAATCACCACTTAAATAAAAGCGTTTTTGATTGCAATGTGAGCGAGAATAACGCAATACCAAAAACCAAATGCCATTGGAAATTCAAATCCTATCCCCCATTGTTTTTCTCTGCCATAACATCCTATTTCACCCCAATACGTGTCTCATTTCAGAAGTAAGAACCGCTTCAAATGCCTGCGAGCAAAATGTATTGGAAGACGTATGTTAGATGTGAACCTCTGTTACCACTCCCTACTGACATGCCATCACCAAACCCCAGCTCGGTATCCATGGTAACGGAGAGCGGGAACGAAAAGTCAAGTACACTTCACTAAAGAATGTTTCCATATCCTATTGGGAATATTGACATCAACCTTTGACTATATCTCAAATCCTACAAATTTGCTATTGGGTCCGATTAGTACCTAGGAGGTAGTGGAGTGGCCACTAGCCTACCATATATGGACATGCCGGAGGTGGAATTGGTGGCGTCCAGGTGCATGCCCAGCAGACTGCTGCGGTCCAGCTGAAGAGACTCCGCCTCCGGCCTCAGCTCCTCCCCCAGCACCAGGATGTCACAGTAGTCCAGGTTGTGGATGATCTCCTCCAGGACTCCTCCAGCATATACTGCACACAAGCACACACACACAAACGCACACGCAAACAAGACAGAGGAATGAGTATAGCATTCACGTGACACAACACAATCTGTACAAACCTACAGCAGAAAACTGTTGGCGGTTTTTTTTCAAATTTAATCATATAATTGACTACAGTCAAAATAGTCAGTCGTCAATAACAGTCTATAACTTACGTAATTGAATAGTATCAATTGGTAATCAATAGTCAATAGGATGGGATAAGTATTAATTTACTATAGTACATATACCGTCTTGTTCTTTTATTGGGCAGTGTTAATTGAGGTAGGTATTGGTATCCAAGAGATTGGATAGGAGGTATTGTAACTGAGATAGGAATGATGAAATAGAGTATTATAGTATTATATTAGATGAAGTCGAGGGAGTGTTTTTTAATGGTTATAAAAAGCTTTGGCTGTGCAATGATCTGGAAGCTATCATTATGAAAAAAAATAAGACCCACTCCAAAAGATTTAACTAAGAAACATGGCTGTTCCTAACTTCTGTGAACACCAATTATTCCCTGGTTCCCCAACGCAGCGACGCTGCCATCAGCTGCGGCGATAACGAGTCCCTCCAGACAGCTGTCGCCGTGGCAGCAGCAGGTGGGCTAACGGATGCTCAACAGTTTGCTAAGCGGGAGTCAACGTTTGCCTTGCCAACAACCACCCGAGCCGGCGACATATACCGACATATCCTGGTTGGTATCCCCCATACCCCCCCCCCCCCCCCCCCCCCCCCCCACACACACACACACACACACACACATTGCTGCCACTAACCCCCCCCCCCCCCCCACTTGAGAACCAACTTTGAAGACCTAACAACCTTGTCATTGAGATACAAAATCGTGGCGAGTGGGAGCGATGTTACAGAAGAGGGAAGAGAGGGGTGAAAACAGAAACAGGGCGAGAGACAAATAGAGAGAAAGAGGGAGTTAAAGAGAGATTGGAAACACCAATGGTAACCGACACCGGGGATCGCAGAGGGCTCCACGGCAACAGGGGAGTTTTCAGAGATGAGGGCGGAGGTGTGTGTGTTTGTGTGTGTGTGTGTGTGTGTGTGTGTGTGTGTGTGTGTGTGTGTATGTGTGTGTAAGCATCGAACACATATAGTGCTGGGAATGAAAGAGAGAAAGAGAGGTAGGTAAGTAATTCACAGAGAAAGGAATGAAAAAAGACAAGAGCAACCCTCAGATGAAGAGAAATGATGGACAAGTGGGGGATAAAAGCAAGGACATATTGACCAATTAGAGCCTTGGAGGTGTCCTACTTGAAAGAACAAGGAACGAAAAGAGCGAGATGAGCAGTGAATGTCTAAGAGACATCGTGGAGAGGAGCAGGGGAAACTCAGACCAGTAGACTGTCTTTGAAGACCTAAAATAAAACAGGGGGCTGGCAAAGACTTGGGTGGGTGGTGGTGGATGTTAGCAGGAAAAGAAAAAAAGATGAGGGACAAAAAAAGAGATACAGGGGGTAGAGAGAGAGGGGTGAGGGGGGAGAAAGAGAGAGGAGGGGAGAATGAGAGAGGGGGAGAGAGAGAGAGAGAGAGAGAGAGGAGGGGAGAATGAGAGAGGGGGAGAGAGAGAGAGAGAGAGAGAGAGGAGGGGAGAATGAGAGACTGAGGAAGGGGACAGCCAGAGAGGAAGGGAGAGAGAGAGAGATTAGGGGAAAATGAGAGAGGGGGAGAAAGAGTGAGAGGAGGGAGAATGAGAGAGGGAAGAGGGGGGAGGGAGAGAGGATGGGAGAGTAGGCCGTATCAAAAGACAAAGAGCTGGGGGGGGGGGGGGGGATGATTAACTGGGTCCAATGGAAACTTATTGCGTTAGTCTGTAGGGTAGATCCGTGATTCATCTGGAACCCTCTAAGCCTTGGAGACTGGAATGAACGAGATCTGCTCATTATAAAGACCTTGTTGCAGCTTCCGCCTCCTCCCACACACACATACACGCACACAAACACACACATACGCTCTTCCTCTCTTTTTGTCCCTGCCTCTCTTTATTTTCTCACTCTCCCTTTGGCTTTATAATAATTCCCCCCACCACACACACGCACACACACGCACACACACGCACGCACACACACGCTCTCCATCTGAACTAGCAACACAAAGCATAGCCACTATTCTCTCCTCTCATGGTGTTGTGAGAGTGAGGCATCCTGGGTAATCAACTCATCTGGTTGTGCAGAGGATAGATGTACACACATGTCAATGTTGCAGACATAAGAGAGAGGCAAGTACTGGCTTGTAAACATATACAAGTAAACAGGTTATAAGCGTTTTTTTTCAGATAAAAAGCAGTATAATAACATCATACTGTTTATCCAGAAAGACCGCGGCTCCACCGTTTAATTAACTTTTTTTTCCCCCTCAAATTCTGTAAAAGTCATACTGCAGCCTATACCGTAAGTCGGAAACTCTTGAAATTTTCGGGTGTGGTTACCCAAAACCCCCTCTACCCATAAACCCAAATTTGTGGTACTGCACCCAAAGGTGGCGATATTGTAAAAAATCATGAATTAGGCTTATTTCTCCTCACCAGATTGACCTGGACTCAAATTTCTTTCAGAATATTAATCTCTAGAAACACATCTATAAAACCCTGAATCTTTTTTTATACTTTTCCCACATTTTCATATTAAAGTTAAACATGATAAAAAGATTCACAGGCTACAAAAATAATATAAAATTCACCAAAATCGCCACATAAAATCTTTAGACCAAGCCTCACAAAAATCATCGAACACAATTTGTTTTACTTAGTTCCATTTGAGAAATATTGGCCAATAAATTTGGAGCAGTTAGCCCATTTTTCTTATATGACCATTTTGTTATTGAATAAAAAAACATACAACTATTTTTAGGTGGATACAAATAGCCCCCACTACTAATAAACCCAAATTGTGGTACTGCACCCAAAGGTGGTGCTATTTAAAAAAAATTATGAACTAGCATTTCTCTTTATCAGATTGACCTTGACTCAAAATTCTTTTATCATATTAATCTCTAAAATCAGATGCATCTTTTTCACCCTGGTCTTCTGCTCTAAAAATGTTTACTTTACCCACAATTTCATAGAAAATCCAAACGTCCACAGTCTCAACCCATTTTGCCTATTTGACCATTTTGTTATTGTATAACTACCATACGGCTATCATTAGGTGGATACCATTAACAGTGCACATTTTCAGATCTGTGCTCTTTTAAGAAAGCCCTTAATTCTCTTGTGAAATGTGTGCTTGGAGTTTTCTTGATGTTGTGTGCTTCTCAATCGACATTTTCACCATGTGAATGAGGCTTCATTTAGTTCAGGAATGTCAGTGGCTCAACGGGATAATGACGTGTACTGGTGATCCTTAGGTAGAGCGTTTGAATTCTCATTAGAGCATTATGAACAAGCTGAACATGACACTGTCATTGCTGCTCATTTAAGAAACACAACATTGAACAGCACCCGAAATTCATCAGGCAATCAGCATTCCAGCTCATTAGTTTCCAAGAATCGGTCTGCCAAGACACAGTATGGCATTAAGGGGAACTTCTTCATTAACCATTTTTCCTTCATAATTAACTCTGTCATATTTATATTTCTTCCGTTAGTGTTCTTGAGTACAAATGTTTAATTTCCCCAGAATTTAAAATATTTTTCAGGTATACGCTTTGAAGAAAGCCCTTTATTCACTTGAGTTTTCTGGATGTTGTGTGCTTATCAATAGACATTTTGACCATGTGAATGAGGCTGCAGTTCAGGTTTAGAAGTGGAACATCTTTCCTTAAATATGACAATTATATGTTATATTTATTTATCTTCCATTAGAGTGTTCTTGACTTTGAATTCTGCTCAGATCCCGTGAATCACCGCTTGCAGTTATATTTTAATTTGTTTTTACATTTCCAGTATGCCAGCGACTCTGACCAATCCCTGAAACAGGACAGAGCCATCAATACGGCGCCTGTACCGTTATCATGCTCAGAGTTTAAATGTATGGCGAGGCAGTATATAACAGGCTGAGGACTTCAGCCCACACAGGGGGAATCGCGGCAGTAAATATAAGGCATAAACTGTGGAGAGTCCTTGAGGATTTTCCAGGTGAGGTGTGTGAAGCGGCCAACACGACACACGCTTAGCAGCAGAATTCAGATGACCCAAGACGAAGATAAGAACACAAGCGATACACCTGACACAAAACAAAAGCCAAGCCTCGGATGGAAGCTCATCACACCCTTCACAGTTGATTCACCATCCGTCAAGCCGCTCGCTGAAATATTTAGCATCCGCATACTCTCAAGGGTTTGTTTGGGTTGGGTATTTTCTTCCCTCCCTCTCCGACGGGGTGACAGGTGGCGCATGCATTGGCGATGGGACATCATGAATCAGTGAACACATTATCATTATGGAACGGCCCACTCGAATATTCAGTGAGCTTAGCATCTGCGAGGAGGCATCATCTCTGCCTTGGGTGATACAGAGGGGTGGAATAGCATTAGGAGAACGCAACCGGTGTGGAGAGAGCGAGGGAAACAATGGGCCTGACAAAAGTCAGAAGCAATGAATATAGAAGGGGGCTGTGGGGATGCCAGGATGGGGGAAGAGAGCAGAAGGGAAGGTTTACTTTGAGTTTCCCGCAAATTTGCATTTTGATCATTTGATCATTTGATCATCTGGCGGCCAGATTTTAGATTTTTTTGCAAAGACTGAAAAGACTTCGTGCCATTTACTTTGAGTTGAGGAGATAGTGGAGTAAAGAGGACTTTGGCGGCGTTAAACAAACTGTGAAAGACAGTCAGAGTAAGTATTCAATTCAGTTAGTCCCGAAAATCACTTTGTTCTGATCGAAAACCGTTCTGTATGGGTCTCGAATAGTGTCTATGTGTTTTCTTTTTACTCCAAATATGTACCGTTGCCACACAGGGGACATGTTGGACAAAGTACGGAGGCTCTGGCTCTCCTTTTGACTCTATGTTTATCCAGACTGGTACTTTTCTAAGGGCTGTGCCCCCTTGCCTCAAGCAAGCGTCACCTCAATTGTTCCCCTCGCCTTTTAAAAAATCCACTGGGTGGAAATTCGCCCCCGCTCGCCCCGAGATACAGAGAACGAGAGAGAGAAAGAACGGTAAGATGCTAAAAAAAGTAAAGCCCCTGTTTACACAGGCGCTTCACTAACTGGCCCTTTGAACACAGAGGTGACGTAGGTCACCCCCACCCGCCCACCGACACATCGAGTACAGGACACCGCATTGGACAACCCATCACACGTACCTCCGGCGTAGCGGGCGGTGTTGTCGGTACGCGTGACGGTGCTGGCGATGTGGAGGTCCTGGAACAGGTCCAGGCCGGAGGGGCCGCTCAGGTCTGCGGCCGGCTGCCTCAGCCGCTCCACCCCGGCGATGGTGATGCGCGGCTCGCTGGGCTGCAGCACCATCACCACCGCGTCGATGTCCGGGATGCTGAGGCAGGTGTCCTCCCCGAAGCACCTGGAGGTCAGGACACAGGTCACAGGTCACGGGAGGATAGAATATTTTTGTTGCTCAAGAGCCAACGGTGTTCAGATCATTCAGGCAATCCTTTTTGGAGGATTGTAACCCTACACCATATCACGCCCTTCTAAAGGACCCCCTCCCTCCAAGGCATCGAACACACAGAGCGCTTTTCAACACAGAGAGTATTCAATGGGAACCCAGCGTCTCGCTCACTGCCTTTGCAGTTGCTGAGAGCCTCGCTTTTTCTTTCTGCTGTCAGCGGCTTGTGTTTCTGGCAAGAGGCCCCTAGACGCAGGTTGAAATAAAATCTAAAAATAATCATCATTGTAGGCTTAGAGGTAAATGTTTTATGGGGGCTTTGAAACAGAGAAAGACACAGCGCGCTGCTCTGCTTTTGTCTAGGCTCAAACCCAGCAACCAATGCAGTGTACCTCGTGTTTTACAGCCTGCTAACGGTAAGGTGCGATCGGCACCTAAAATGTGAACATAGTTTGGCACCGAGAGGTGGATGGGAGCCACATTACAATACACAAGGGATATAAATAACGTTGTAATAATTGTGCATATCAAATCCACATCACTTTATTTTCTTCCGAATGCAGTTTCTTAAAATAAATCCGCCTACCTGTTCCTGGAAACCACATGCATACCACTAAAAGTGCATGACCGCCGCTGGTTAAGAGCTCCTCCAATGGATTAGGATTTGGTCTTGGCTTGTTTTGCTATTTAAAAAAGCCAAGATTAAAAACCCAAGTGATGCAACTTTTGTTTTTACTTGCCGTTTTTATTACTTGCCGTCAGGTATTTGGTGGGAGATTGTCAGAAACAAGATTTTCACACCCACAGATGAGCGATGCCACTGTTTGAGTCTACTCTACCCACATAAATGAAGATAAACCAACACATAACTAAGTGATATAGGTATCCACCTATTCCAAGTGAACCCCTACTCTTCTCTCCCTAAGATTTGGACACAAATCTTCTCTTTAAAACCACTAACAGTAACATGGGTGGTCTCTGCAGGCTGAACTGCCAGGGTGGGGGTGAGAGAGAGGCAGTGAAGGGTGCAGAGCTGTGAGGTGTGACACTGGTTAGCTCTGGCCCGTGGATGCGAGCCAGAGTATTTAAGGACCAAAGCCAACACACACTCAGAGCATGGAGCAGCTAATGAAGGGATCAGGCCAACACCTGGCCGTCAGTCATTAGCCCGTGGAATTGACTCGTTAACCCAGAAATCCCCTTATATGAAACATGGGGAGCAACACACACACACACACACACACACACACACACACACACACACACACACACACACACACACACTCACACACAAACATACACAGAGTGATGACATGTGATGATGTTGTTTTGTTTTGTGATTTAAACTTGTGTCGGGAAATGTGTTGTGGAATCATCGATCTATTGTATGCCTCTCTTGTATTTGAATGTTTTGAACCTTGTTAAGCACATTGTGACAATTACTGTGGAAATAAATTTGACTTACTCACAGATCAAAACATTGATGAATAAACATTCATGCATGGTTGCGTACTATAATGCACAACCCAATCAGGCTCGAGGAACAGATAGATTTGGAATAATCCCAGGGGAAGTTGTTTCTGACACGATGGCTCCGCTCAAAATTGGGGGGAGAAACACAAAACACTAAAAGCGGGATAGCAAAATGAACACACACAAATACACAATAGATGATAGCAAAAGAGAGTGATGAACAGTGATGGGAAGTCATGAAGTAAAGAATAATTTGAGGAGTAGAACAGCTGAAGGGAAGAAACCCATCACATTAACGGAGCGCTTTGGAGGGAGCCACGGAGCGGTGGCAGAGGGAGAGGTTCATGTTTTTACATTCCATCCTTGGTCCTTTGCGATGGCGCTGGCAGCATCTGTCAGTGGGATGTGCACACCCACCTCCCAGGGCAGGAGGTAATGACATGCAGCCATGCCACCGCACTGCCACCTCTGCGCCCGGCCTGTAATCAGCCACCTAGCCGGATTACGGCGCTCAACACTTTGCTTTTGCCTTTACCCCGCTGTCCTAAGCGCGGTCACTCTGATCCGAGAGCTCCCTTTCACATTCTCTCTCTCTCTCTCTCTCTCCCTCCCTCCCCCTTTCTCGCTCTCTCCCTCCCCCTTTCTCGCTCTTTCTCTCTCTCCCCACACTCCCTCCCGACAGTTTCAGATGGATCAACTTTCAAAATGGGGGGCATGGCAGTTTAAAGGTGTCTGAAGCTTACATGGCCACTGCTCTTGTCATCATATCAGCGTGACGTCTTGTCAGCTAGATGTCAGACGTCGCCTCCCCCCCTCCCCCCCGCAGACTCCATCAGATCCCTCGAAAGACTCTGCCTGCATAATGTGGCCTATTTTAAGAGAAGCTATGTCTCAGGAGAATCATCGCTTTTGTTTTTGAACACAGCGGGTTTTTTAAGTATTGATTTTAACCGTAATGTTATCGTAGTATAAGCAATATTTAGCAAATTCAATTTGTATTGAATTTTAAATTGAATTTAAATTCAATCACAGGCAATTTACCGGGCACCCTTAAATATATATATGATTTGACTCGAGACTGTGGTTGACCACGGTTGACCACAGGCAAGCACGCAGTTTAGCTGAGCTCATGCATCAGTAGTGTGAATGTGTGTGTGTGTGTGTGTGTGTGTGTGTGTGTGTTTGTGTGTGTGCGTGTGTGTGCGTGTGTGTGTTACTGCTCTCCAGGCAGACTCCTGGTCATCGTTGTGAGTCACAGACGGACTTACTTGTGCAGGCTAAACCCCATACGATGTTCCTGTAGCAGTAGAACACACACACACACACACACACACACACACACACACACACACACACACACTCCCACAGAAACAAACACATACACACACACACACACACATATGCGCACACACTCACTCTGCCCTGGCTCATGTCCAACTTAATTATAAAGAAAGATGGGAAGACGTTTAGGGGAAGCCTAAAAGGCCCTTAGCAGAGATTATGGCCGGTCACTGTTATTTTCCCGATGCCGGCAGTAATTGGGGATATTAGGCATCAGCACCGAGTGTGCCTTAATTGTGTTATCCAATAATTAATTAGTGACTCTGTGCCTTCAGTGATAGCGACCCTTGTGGTGCATAGGAGTTATTTCCCCGCCTAACATCGGCCGACGGGGCAGACCTGGCGGTCAGGAGAGTGCCACTGATATATCCGGGGCTAATCGCTCTCCAGGACTCTGCTGGACGGCGTTCTAAACCAAAAAAATAGGGAGGCTAAACCGTCCACTCTATCAGTGGTTCCGGAGGGCCTCTGGGCGGGCACCAGGGCTACAACCAGAACAGCATCACTGGGCCTAGGGCAAGTTCTCTGTCACTCTCACACACTAAACACATGGGAACACAGAAGTTCAAACACACACACACAAAAACACAAACACACACACACGCACATACACACACACACACACACACACACTTCCCTTTGAAACAAGATAAGAACAATCCATTTGCATTGGAATGCTTACGCCATTTTGAACAGGTTAAATACAAAATGTATTAGCAAAGACTAGTGCTGGTACACTCACCAAACTCACCCAGGAGTCTAGCTCTGCTTCAGAAGCATAATGCAACAACAATGACACGCTGTGTTCAACAGCAAGGAGATAGCAAGGGGGTGCAGGCCTAACAGCTTGCCATAATCCCTTTCATGGTTCAGGTTTACTGGACAGGTGTCTATAAGCGAAGATACTTTGTGACAACAACACTAAGCGAGGACATACATTAAGCCATGGTTTGCGTCATGTATGCCTTGATAACTGGTGAGCCTCTAGCTAAAGGGAGCCTCCCTCTGCAAACACAGACACACACACTGGCATGCGCACACATGCACACACACGCGTGCACACACACACACACACACACACACACACACATTTGAACACACGAACACACACAGTTGCTCACACAAACAGTCACATACCCACACACACACACACACACACACACACACACACACACACACAGTGGCACACACATAGACACACACAGTTGCACACACACACACAAACACACACCGATGTTCCATCCCGACGAGTCAGTGGCGGTTGTGTTGCCCACGGCGGCGCAGCGGGCCCAGCAGGGGGCGGGGAGAGGACCCCCTGGGCTCTGCTGCAGGGGGCCTACACATACTTAAAACAATCATCGATATTAATGGAGCCGCCGAGGGAGGCAGTTCTACAATACCGCCTCACACCGCCCCGCTCTCATTCCCTCTGTTGCCGTGGCCCTCGCACGCCCACTTGTTCGCTGTCCCTCTCTCTCTCCTTTGGGTCCTCTGGCGGGTTGCAGACAGAATTATGAATACGCAACGTGAGAATGTGAAACTGGTATCAGGTGGCCAGAGGGAGTAGCAGAAATGGCGGATTAAAGGGGAATGAGGGGAAGAAAGAGCCTTTACAGCAAAGGGAAGAAGGGGAGGGGATGGTTATTATTTCAACACGATTATAGTATGAACCAGGGGCATAGGGCCTGGCACTGCGCAGCCGCGACCTCACGCATTTACTGCACCAACCCCCCCCCCCCCATGTGCACGGTGAGTTGTGTTGATCCCCTTCATGTTCCCTCAACAGTCTGGACTCATTTCACAAAACACCATTGGTGTTGCTCAATAAACCCCTGGTGGCCGACTAGTATGTGAAGATCAGAGAGAAAGTCAGAGAAAAAGTAAAACCACACATTAATTGGAAAAGTCCAAAGCGCGAGATGGATCGCAATTACCGCCGATAAGGTTTGCGTTGGCAGACGCCGTGCTTTAAAGTAACGTGTGGAGACCCAATCATCGACACGTTGACTCCTCGGGGGCGTTCAATGTCAACAGAGCGATGTATATTCCATCTCGAACACCAGTGCTTGGTTTTATGAAGCACTCTCAGAGTCACATTAGCCCCACACACACACACATGGCTCTGCATTGGTCGGGGCTGACGGGGGGAGTGCAGGGTGCTATGGGGTGCTGTGGGGTGCTGCAGTGTACGTACTGGACAGTGGTGGAGATGTGCACCCGCCGGATGCCTGGCGTGGGGAACTGGCGGGAGTTGATGTAGGAGACCTTCACCACGGCGGCGTTGATGTTCTCCAGGTCCTCCCCCTCCATCACCAAGATGGACTGGGCCGGGTTGAAGTGGAACTAATGGAGGGGGAGAGAGAGCGAGAGAGAGAGAGAGAGAGAGAGAGAGAGAGAGAGAGAGAGAGAGAGAGCCAGCGAGAGAGAGAGACAGAGAGAGCCAGCGAGAGAGAGAGAGACAGAGAGAGCCAGCGAGAGAGAGAGAGAGCCAGAGAGAGAGAGAGAGAGAGAGAGAGAGCCAGAGAGCCAAAGAGAGAGAGAGAGAGAGAGCCAGAGAGCCAGAGAGAGAGAGAGAGAGAGAGAGAGGGAGAGAGCCAGAGAGAGAGAGAGAGAGAGAGAGAGCCAGAGAGAGCCAGCGAGAGAGAGTCAGAGAGAGAGAGAGAGCCAGAGAGCCAGAGGGAGAGGGGGAGAGAGGGAAGGAGGTTAATGTTAGTGTTGGTTTTGCATGGCAATCAAGCTCTTTTGAATTTAATTGAGGGATGGATCGAGAGAGCGAGAGAGAGAGTGAGAGAAAGAAAAGGATTTATTTAATTTGTTACATTTGATTCCCGCATTTGTTATGTTTTCATATTCCTCATGCTGTTTCCCATCGCCGGTGGCATTACCGCTGATCATTAAGACTATTCATTTTTCGCCTTGGCAATCCAAACCAACTCAGATTTGCATGTTGTCATGCCAAAGTAACTTAAAATTGAAATTGAAATTGAGAGAATGTGGCACGGGAGAGAAAGTGCGGCGGTGGCGCGGATACTCAATCACGGCGGCTCGCTCGCCCAAGCCTTGGAGACGCTGCCAATAATGCAGTCTCCTAAAACCTGCGTGGCATGTAATTGCTTTTATGATAAACTGACAAACACGCCAATGGCGGGAGGATAAGCTGGGAGGCTGGAGTACACATGCGAGACCGACACTGGGGAGAGAAAACGAACAGAGAGCGACTTTGAGGTCGAGAGAGGCGGCTTCTCTCGTACGGCTTCTCCCTCTTTCAACCCAAAAAATGTCCTGTTTTATCCTCTGATGAAGGCCTTCCATCTGAAGGCCCGGGGTAGTGGCTGTTTGCGGGAGAGGGGGAGGTGGGGGAAAAGCATTTTACTGGGGTGATCTGTCAGTGTCTCGGGAGCCTGGAGAGGTTCAGCGTATGAGCAGGGTTAGTATCAGTACACATCCGCTCTGCCCCGGCCCCTTCGTACCTTCACTTTGATTTGGTGGAGCGCGCTTTCTCTCTCTCCCTCTCCCTCCCTCCCTCCCCCTCCCTCCCTCCACTCTCCCTCGCTCTCTTCTTACCTTTGCTTTGATTGAGTCTCGCTCCCTCTCTGTATCTCCCTCCCCCCATTCACTCCCCCTTGTTCTCTTCGCACCTTTGCTTTGATTGAGTCTCTCTCTCTCCTTCTCCCTCTCTTTATCCCCCCGCTCCCTCCTTCACTTGCTCTCTTTTTGTCACTCTCCCCAATCTACCTCTCTCACCCTGGCATCGCTCTGCTTTTTTTTATAAAATGGGACCCGTCGAGTTGTCATTGCAGCAATAGACAATAAGAACACAGCGGGAAGGGAAGAGGGAATGGGGGAGAAAGGGGGAGAGAGGGAGAGAGAGGGAGAGAGAGCAGAGAGAATCCCTCCCATCCCATCCATCTTCTCTGTCCCCCATCTTTCCGGATATAAGGAGATGGATTAGTTGAGCCGGTGGAAGAGGAATGAAGAGAGAAAGGAGAAGGAGGAGAGGAGCAAAGAGGCTGGAAGAGGCTGATTGGTGATTCAGTTAAAGATGGATTCCAAGTAACAGCATCCATCCTCTCTGTCATCCGGGATACCCATCAAGGTTCACGTCTTAGTGTGTTTGCGTGCATGTATGAACCTGTTTCTGTGCGTGTGCGTGTGTTTGTGTGTGTGTGTGTGTGTGTGTGTACCTTAATGTTCTTATCCAGGCTCTCCAGGGAGTTGATGTCCAGGCCCTCCTTGCAGGCCTGCAGGCAGGAGATGACCTTCTGGCTCTCGATCTTGCCGGGTCGGATGGTCAGACCCGACAGGCTGCCCCGGAAGTACTGTGTGAACCGTGGCTTGGAGACCTCGCCACCTGTACGAGGGCACACGGCCACACACACAAACACACGTACACACATGCACACACGCACACAAACACACACAAAATGGAAAAGGGTATATATCAGCAAGGGCCATGCAGGTAACAATATATGCATTCAAAGTTCATGTGAAACCTAATGGTACATAGTTATTTTCGATAGTCTCTCATTAACGTTATCTAAGGATATGTAGACATATAAAGCATTGTGATAATTTCATTGACCAACTTACTTCTTATTGGTGTCCAACAGGTTTATTAATTGGTTTCTTCTTTTCAATGAGCCACCGTCCCAAGCTGAAGCCTTTTAGTAATTCTCTGGTTTAGGGCAGGGTACGTTTGTAATTGGTTGATTGTATTGAAATAATAACCAAACTGTAGCTCTACAGAGAGGAGTGCTGCTTCCCAACCGTCTCCTTGGTGTGAACAGGTAGAGGCCTTTACCGCTTGACACACAGGACGACTCTTTGGTTCACTGCGTCACATCGCCAATTCATAGCGTTGGTCAATATCCTATGTTCCAACTGTATAAGCTGCTATTCAGATGTGTGATTCTTTATAAGACACCACCACAGCAGGATAGCTGTTCTTTACTATCAGTTTAATGTTGGAATGTTCAAGCTGTCATCATTGTGAGGAAATCACGCTACCCCGGCTAGATACTCAGCACTGGCGAACAAACCGATTTCATACTGTCTCTCAAGGAAAATGCAGGACTTAGAGGTTTCTTACCATTTATTTATGTTGCCCGCCGTTTCAAAACTTGGACAAAATACATACGTAAGCATAATATATAAGCTCCTCTTCCACCCAGCGCCATTGCAGCAGATTTATTTCACCAGCAAATATTTAGTGGGAGAGTGAAATCCTGACACAGATCCGGCCACAGAGTTCACATTCAGTTTATTAGGTGAGGACGTCAGAGCCCCGATCTGGTGAATCCGATCACAGAAGTCTCATTGAAACCGACAAATGGGTTAACGTTAGATTCTGTGGCGACAAACGATTCCTAAGCCTCCAAGTTAATTTGACCTAGATTTGTCATCATTCTGGCTGGTTCACTTCATGATATTAACTACCAAAAAGTACCTTTTGAGTTGATATCTGAATAGTGAAATATATTGAAGCTTCTAATGCTAGCTGTTTGCATAAGTGTTTTGTAACACGATCACCATGAAATTTCGTTTTTTGTAGTAGCAATGAAACGGACAGTAGACACTTTGTAAATACTTCCACTGAAGCATTTCTCCAGTATGGGGCGGGTAAGAGAACATAATGTTTCCTTCATCAATTCGTACAGATACGTATGCAGCGCAACCCACTCCACAACACTTGCAAAAAGAGAGCTATCCAGCACCACTAGCACACTTAGGGTCAGGCGGTACAGAAACAGTGTGAGTACAGAGTGCTCTCTGACTGAGTCCAACTCACTGCCATCACCTGTTGTGGTGGTTATCAACTGAAGGTTGCTTCAGTTTAACACTGACTTCAGGACCAGGGACAGCGCTCCACACTGGCCAAAACACTACTTATTGATTCAGCCCACCTGGTGAAGCCTCACTGCTAAGCCCAAAGCCCTCACAGCCTTGTCGGGACAGATCTGAAATAATGTTTTGAATTTTCCCGTCCAAATTAGACCTGAGTCCTTCAGGAAGCAACAAAGTAATTAAAAACAGCCTTGCTTCATTGACACTGGTGTGCTTTGCTCTGCTAACACAACATTAGGCAATTTATTTTTGGATCGCGCTGCAAACATGAAACAAAATTGGGCTTTGGGAGAGTTGGGGGAAATAAGGAATGGATTACGGACGCGTTGAAATGCAAGGCTGTAGAAACGCACAATGGGCCCTATTAACGGTCTGAAACGCAAGTGAGAAGTGCAAAACGGAAGTAGCTTTGTGGGCAGGGCTCTGCCGCTGTTGCTATTATGCCGGCGGATAAATGACTCTTGCGCCCGACGAAAATCTAAAAAGGGTTGCCCTGAAGTAGCCTGATTACCCGTAGGTGTTGTTTGGGCGTAATGTGTAATAAACCAATGAGAGTGCCATCTCCCATCCCCTTTAAGAGCCATGAGTGCATTTGAACCTGACGAGTTGATATTTTGACAGCGCGTTTACAGTCTCCGATGAGACAGATGCATGACCACATGAATTTCCAACTTCAAATGGCTCAGTTTATGGCCAAATAATATGCCCTAATTCACACATGGAATAGCGTTTTCTTCTACAACTTCCGAAAAACTGAGTCGTCATTTAAATTGCGGCAAAGAAAACTTATGATATGCGGTCCTGTGGCTGCAACTGTGGGTCTATTTAATGATATGCGGCAATACATTAACACACATCGTTTCTTACCACTATTGTATACATTATCATTTTCGACTTGTGTTCCTAATATGTATGTGTCCCCCCATTAATGTACATTGCCATGGACTGTATTATGCGTTAAGAGTTTAGTTTGCGTGTGTTTAAACAGATGGACGCACACACGCACACACTGCATTCATTCATTCTTTTTAACACTCACTCGCGGTAAAACAATGTTTTCTCACGATCAAATACTCATCAATCCTAAAAGTTATGGGCTTGTACACGATGCCTGTGTCAAGAAAATATTTTGCTGTACGGTGTTTGCAGATGCATTTATTTAAATACAACTTATTACCGCTGTATCAGCTGTTCTTTCCCAAATAATTTAACCAACGTTATAATTTACCCTAAGACAAGATTTTGTTTTGGAAGAATGGGATATAGCTTACTTTGCTCGAGTTTATCATTGTTATTATTATTATTTTAACGCATGGCATAGCCTACTACAGTGTTCATTCGTGCAGCATTCATGCAGCCCCTATGGAAAAAATGTTGCACTTCAGACCTGCCATGGTACATCAAAATAGCAACACCAACTGCGCTTTCCGCTAGTGCACTTAGACTTACATTTAGGTATTTGTCGGTCAGTTGCGCAACTCCTTTATCGATCTGTAAGATAGCGCCATGTATCATTTGTGCCGGAACACGCATCTGCTTTTCGCCAACACGCCTCTCGGGGCGCAAGTTTAGTGGCGAAGGTTTGCTGCGGGGGAAAATCAGCCAGGTGCAAACTAGCAAAGATACATGCGTCGGTGTAGAAAGTCAATTGCGATGGATGCAAGATAGGGCCCATTATGTTTCATCATCATAAATCAAACATCAACCCTGGTCATTGAGTCTCCACACCAGCTGACCCGACCCAACACCCTGTATCAGGACCACCACCATGAGCCCCTGTGTGGACCGGAATGAGCAAACGAAAACCGTCCAACACCGGCCTTGTTATGATTGACTCTTTTTTAATTGCTGCTCTGATCGTCTCTGCTGACGGGAATGTGTTGATGGTGACATGGACGGGCGAGGAGAGACGTTAAAAGGCAGATCATCAAATAATAACTGAGTACATGGTGCCACGCAAAAGCCTTTCCTTGTGATCAGCCAACAAAGGCGTGGACCAGGAATATCGCAGCGTCGTTAGTTTAGTGTTTTGGCAGAGCCATTTGCGTGTTTGTTAGCATGCATAGCCAGGCGCTGGCCGTCTGGAAGGGCTGAATGCCAGAGTGTGTGATAGAGTGGGAGTGCGGAGAGGGATGTACAGAGAGAGAGAGAGAGTGTGTGCTGGTGGTTTTTTATGTGTAGTTTTCATTGTACTGTTTGAATGTGTTTGCTCTCGGGAGGAAAGCACAACAGCCCCAGAGGTCAGAGATTAAAAACAGGTTAGCGCTGTAGAAAAAAAGAAAGGGGGACAAGGTAACGAAAAAACGCAGCCCTGTTCAGCCAATACTTATTGTCACAGGAGAATGAAAGGGAGGTGGAGGGTAAAGTCCTCTATTAGAAAACAGACAGAGCAGACATTTACAGCCCTGCACCTTGGTACAATTCGCCTCACTTTGGCTGTTTTTGTGGTTAAAAAGGTCCTGTGTATGGAGTTCAAACGGACAGCTCATAAGTGGTCTCTTCGACAGATGTTTTTTGAGTTGTGAGTTCTCTGCCCTCTACCCTTCTCTCTCTTTGCTTTCAACTTTCTCCCTCCGCTTCTGTTACCTGTCAATTCCATCATTGCGCATTTTCTTAACCTAATCCAAGTCTTTCCATCGACCATACCTTTGCTTCTAAGGAGAGCCAGTGGGCCATGCTGCAACCGAGACAATGAAACTAGCCGATGTGTGGTCCCAGATATAAAAACAGCTCTAAAATCAGTTTACCACTTTCACAAAAAAAAGAAGCGAGGCTGGCCGGCTAGCTTGGGCTAACTAGAGCCCGGCGCTGTGAAAAGGCAATCTGCTGAAGCTAATGGCTTGTGTTAAGATATCAGGATCGCCTTAACAACTTTACTGGGGCTAATCCCTCCCGGCCACACCCAGTAGAAAAGAAGGACTAGTCTCTGAACTCCCCCATTTCTGTTAGGGGCCCTTTTAATCCTCCTAAGGGCTCTGTGCACTCAATAAAAGAGATAGGAGGAGGTAGAGACGAGGTGGGTGGTGGTGTGGGGGTGTTGGTGGTGATGGTGGTGTGGGTAATCGTTACGGCGGATGAAAGGGGGCTAGGAATGACCCTCTCCTGCCCCTTTAGAAAAATATATATCTTGACTCTTTATCTCAGGCTAAGCATCATTAAGCAGCCTACTTCTCCCATTTGGGCTATCAAAGTACCCTTAAGCTCTGCAGTGTGAAAGAGAACCCATTTGATCTCCAGTCCACATACAGTTGCAGCACCAGAGACATATTTATTTCTGTAAGGAGACCGCTTCATTGAGCCGGATGCGTCCATTGAGGGTCAGAGAAGGACGAGGCACTGCTTCTCCAACAACACATTCTCCTTTGTGGCATTCTTACCTTCCTACCTGACTGGCCTTGTGCACAGACTAATGAATGGATAATCCTTCCCGTCTAGCACAGGCACGAGGGACTCATGCAGGATGGATGGTAGAGCAAAGCATTGGTAAACAATTTCTGCAATGTATGCTTTCCTCTGTCTGTATCACCGCCATTCAAACATGTCATGTCGTACCTTGCCAGCAGGCTCCAACGGTCAGCTGCACATCGATCTGGGAGGGATGGATGGGCCAATCATCCGTCACCAGGTACGGGTCGTAGGTCACACCGTCAACGTATAGGGTCACCACGGGAAACTCAACGTTGATGACGTAGTAGTGCCACTCCTTGTCGCAGATCTGAAAAACAGTGTGTGTGAGAGAGAGGGATAAGAGTTAAAGGAGCATTCAATGATATTCAACCACTAGAGGACAGAGAAGTAATCTACTAACGCATTGAAAGAAAGGCTCAAGTGTGCTTATGTTGTTTCGACTATAACTCTTCTGTTATCACGATGGCAGTCAGTATTATCATTAAACCTTCAATGGATTCAAGACAGGTTGACAGGCGGGTTTGAACTAGAATCGGCTAAGTGAGAAAGTAGAACAAGCATCAAGATCTTCTTAACACAATCAGAAACAGCATAAGCTGTTGTATCACGTGTCTGTAAATAGACCAACATACCACCCTTGTTGGTGATGCTAACAACATTTTTGCAAATGTAATGAAATAAAGACAAGAATAGCTGCGGTCATCAATATATTTTCATGTATAACAGGTGGCGATGTCGATTTGTCACTCAGCACGATTGGATATCAATGTGATCAGCATGCTTCTGGCTTTATGTGATGGTTGTGATGGTGGTATTGTGGAGTCGATTTTGGAGGATTAAGGATGGGGAAGGAGCCTTAACCAATGCCCAAAAGGCAACACACACCGAGAGAGTGTGTGAGATGCATGGCCTGGCGTGAGGGAATGGAAGGATAACCTCTTTAATGGTGCGTTGATACCCTTCTGTTGTCGTGGAGGAGATTTGTGTTAGAAACAGGACTACACCTCGAAACCAGGCATTGGAGCTGACCTTTGAATGTTTGTGTTTGATTGCTTTCCATATCACCCCCCCGACCCAGGCTCACATGCACACGTGCTGTGTTTGGGAGTGTGTGTATGGGTAGGGGGGATGAAGGGGGGGGTTGAAGTAGTTTCCTATGCCTTTGTGTGTCCATGTGTGTATGTGTGTGTCACACGCACACAGACACAAAAACACACACACACTGGGAACACATTTACTGCTCTCTTTATCCTCAACGGTAACATAACAAAAACAGCACCACACAAAGGCAGTGGATCTGGGTGTCCTCTTCCATACTAACCAACCTCTAACTCCTCTCTCTCTCTCTCCCTTTCTCTCCCACCAGCTTCAGCACTGGACAGCCTGGGGGCACTTAGCCGCCGGTTAGCGTTAGCGTTTCCATTAATGTGTGTGTCTCCACAACCTGTTCGGAAACACAACAGTGGTGCCGGCCTCACTGTGGCAGATGGAGGCCCCTAATCAACCCAGTATATTTTTTTCTTTGGCTATTGAGCTATGAGGTACAACATCTGGTTGAATGGTAATTAGCAATGCGCAACCGCATCCCTAATTACAGTTATACATTTTGCAGTGTGCCCCTAATAGTGGGGTGGCTGCACAAAGCCTAGGTTTAACTGGGGGGTTGGGGGGGTTGTTTTTAGGTAAAATGTCTTGTTGTATGTATGCCGGCCATCTTCTTTTGTATTTCAACTAAACCACATGTCAAACTCCTTGAAGTACTTTTTTTTAACTCTTAAACCTCCCTAATCATCATCATGGCCCTGTTTTAGTTGTTTATTTTGGAGTTCCTGCTGGATTCGGTTCCTCCCCTCCCAGACTGGTGTAGGGTGACGCTGAGCCAGCACATAAAAGTTAGGAGGATTGTGCTGAATACGCTGAAAATTTAGAATATACTGATTATCTTCAGCATACTGAATGTACTGAAAGTAGTGAATACAATTAAGGAAATATATTCAGTTTATATAGTATATGTATTATATTCTGTATTTTAAGTAGGCCTATATGCGTTCTTTATTCTGTATAGCTTGTTCCTTCAGTATATTCATTGTAATCTGTCTATCCAGGGTATTCTGTATATTCTACATATATTCAGTATGTTAATTATATTCTCCTGTAAGGATGCTAAAAAGGCTGAATATACTAAATATACTGAATACACTGAATATATTGAACACACATAATATACAGAATAAACTGAGTACTGACTATACTAAATATAGTGAATCAACAGAGTACTGATTATACTATATATACTGAATCAACAGAGTACTGACTATATTAAATGACTATTGAAAAAAACGGAATATACTGAATGCTAGCATCATTCTTGGCAATCATCCACAAAAGTTCTTAGTCACATTATTTTCTTGTTTAACTGAATTTAACTAGGTTCTCAACAGCCTTAGGGAACCAACACAGACACACACACACACACACACACACACACACACACACACACACACACACACACACACACACACACACATAAACACATGAAGACACACACGTACAAACATACACACACACAATCAGAGACACAGACGCACACACACACACACAGGTACAAACACACACACACACACACACACACAAACAGGTGTCAATCTACCACATTCAGTGTATCTCCAAAGTAAAAGTTTACGGAGAGTTGTTCCCGTGTGCAATGCTTCTGGAAACAAAGCCACCCAAGAAAGGAGCTCTTATTCCCAAACGGCAGCGCTCTGCCTGAGCCTTATGCAAATTGACAGAAGAAAGCAGATAAATAACCAAAGAAATGTGAAAGGGAAGGAAGCAAGACAACCATAGGGACAGGGAGTGAGATAGATAGGGAGAGAAGGACACACACACAGAATAGAGAGAGAGAGAGAGAGAGAGAGAGAGAGAGAGAGAGAGAGAGAGAGAGAGAGGGACACACACAGAATGAGAGGGAGAGAGAGAGAGGTACAGAAAGGAAAGGAGACAACAACAAGAGCTCATCAAAGAGCCTATAGGTAACAGATGAAGAGGCAGAGGATGATGGAATGTGTGTGTGTGTGTGTGTGTGTGTGTGTGTGTGTGTGTGTGTGTGCGTGTGTGCGTGTGCAGGCGCATGCATCTGTAGGTGTGTGTGCATCTGTTTGGGTGTGTGTGCATGTGTGTATGTATGTGTGTGGGTGTCTGTTGCTGGAGCACGTTGCACATCAAAGGGCAATGTCGTCTCATGTCTCAGGCAATCGGGTAGGAGGAGGGAGGGGGGGGGTGGGGGATAAACAACAAGAAGGGGGGAAACAACAGGATAGCAGTCTGCCTCTCCCTGTCTCTCACTCTACTTCCCACCACTCCTCCCTCCCTTTCTCTCCATTCCCTGCAACCCTTTTCTGCAGGATTCGTCAGGTTTTTCATTGGCAACTTGACTGTTTCCTGAGAAGTCCTTAGGCCTTAAGATACTCCACGAGAGAGATGATGATGGGGGGGTAGACTTCATAGTATGTGTGTGTGTGTGTGTGTGTGTGTGTGTGTGTGTGTGTGTGTGTGTGTGTGTGTGCGTGTGTGTTTCTGTGTGTGTGAATGTGGGCGTTTTGGTTTCTGTTTGTGCATGTGCATGTGCGTGTGCGTGTGCGTGTGTGTGTGTGTGTGTGTGTGTGGGTGCATGTGTACATGCGTGTGTGTGTGTGTACTCTAGGTTCTATTCTGAGCTAGTAACACAGGCTTAAGGGAGTGAAAAAGCACAAGAAAGACTTGAAACAGGGAAGGGAGCGAGGGCGACGCGTGAGCGATGCAGACAGATTTAGTTTTGTTCCTTATTTCTCTCTTCTTGTTCTTTGGGGATTTGTATGAGGTTGTAGCCCGTGCGTGGTGGCTGCATGCGGGAGGGATGGAGTGCACAAGGTAGACAGTGAATGGAAGAAAGAAAAGAGCAGGAGAGAGAAGAGGAATGGTTGGTCTGAATGAGAAGTGGGTTCACAACACAGTTGGATCGATGTCAGGAGCAGGAGAAAAGAAAAAAATTCTATCCCTCCATCCCTTTTCGTCTGATACAATATCTAGCTGTCTGTATCAATATCTTCCTGTCTGGAGCAATATATTGCTGCCTCAATACCTAGTGTGTTTGTGTGTCCGTCTCAATATCTGTCTGTCTCTCTAACTGTCTGTCTGGGTGTATTTATAGTCTGTCGGTGTCTGACTTTCTGCCTGTGAATGAATTAATGTACATCTTTCTCCGATACCACGTTTTCAGCTTCTACTGCTTCCATTTGCAGCGATGGGCCAAGAAGTCAATCATGTCTAGTTAAGTGTTTTTTTGCTGTTAATCATGAGGCAAAACCGAA
>NC_136936.1:22696667-22736667 GCF_949987615.1 Pollachius pollachius
AGAATCTGGTCTGGAGATGATCCAGAGTTGCCCTTTCACTATGCAACGCTAAGGAGATAAGCCGCATCAGACGTGTTCACACGTACCAGAGGTACTCTGTATACTCTAGGCGAGGGGTGGCGCCTGGGTTGGGCGTGTAGCTGGCAAGACGTGACTCATAAAGTATGCAGTGGAAGTTGCAGTGTTTTGTTTACAACACATCGAGGATGGCGAGGGAGGCTACCATGTCCGTAATTTAGACTTTTTATGCGGTGATATCAAAGCATTTATTGAGATGTATCATCAATATCAACAGAAGAGTGGAAAGCAGAAGGAAGTTGGAAGGCAAAATGCAGGCAAGAAGAGAAAAGTATGAAGCAGCTATACTCCGAGTTCCCGGTTTTGCGCCAGTCGCATGATAGAAACTTCATCAAAGCGGGGGTACACTCTGGGTAAACTCTTGGTAAACACTGAGTCAACTCTTGGTGAACTCGGGGTAAACTCTGGGTGAACTCAGAGTCAACTCCAGGGGGTTGGATTCGGACAATTGGGTTCACACATACAGATTCCTCCAAGTATATCCGGAGAAATTTGGTTTACAATGCATGTGTGAAAGGCCTCTCTCCCTCTCTCTCTTGCTCTCTCTCTCTTTTTCTCTCTCTCGTTGTCCCTAGTGTCTTACACCCATCCAACCCATCTTTCCACTATATTATTCTTCTCTCCATACTTTCGTCTTTTTTTGTTGTTGCTGCAGTAATGGATTTCCCCTCTGTCAATAAGGCTGCTATCTAGCTGAATACAAACAAGGTTATTTGCATGGCTTCTGATCAATAGCCAAATCCAGTGATGTCTCCGCTGCTCCGTAGAGAAAGTAGACCATATGTCTGTGTATGTGTGTGTGTGTATGTATGTGTCTGTGTGTGTGTGTGTTTGTGTGTGTATGTGTTTGTGTGCATTCCCAGATGTGTTTGTGTGTGTGTGTGTGTAGTTGTCTGTGTGAATGAGTGAGTGTGATCTTTGTGCTTATGTGTGTGTGCAGCGGGGATAGGTGTTATAGGCAGCTGTTGGGGATATTTTTCAGCCTCTTTCTCTTTGTTCATGAAAACGCGGCGTAGACAAACAAACAGGTGCTGAATGGAGTCCAACGGAATCCTTTGGCTGTCAGAGTGTGGGTGTCCAGCCGGCTCTGCTCCATGCTGGGCTGAGCCCATAATCTAGGTAAACCTCCAGATGTATAGTGCTTGCTAGTTCGTCCCTGGACACACACACATGTACGCGCACAAACACGCAAACACACAAACTCTCTCTGGTACACACAAATACAGGCCCCCTTGAAACATCCTCTCCCACCCACACACACATACACACAATCTCTCTCTCTCTCTCTCTCTCTCACTCATACACAAACACACACACATGGGTCACTAGGCAGAAGCCCTAATAGCTTAAGAGGACATTAATAATGTAACAGAAGAGAAGGAGAGAGAGAGAGAGAGAGAGAGAGAGAGAGAGAGAAATTAAAGTCTTCAGGCTTTGAAGTTAAATAAAAAATGTTGTGTCATTATGTGTGTACTTGTTGGGTGCGGGTTTATGAGTGTGTGTGTGTGTGTGTGTGTGTGTGTGTGTGTGTGTATGTGTGTGTGTTTGTATGTGAGAGAGAGAGAAAGAGAGCGAGAGAGAAAGAAATGGAGTTTACTCAAATCCAAAATCTCAGGTGGACAGAGAATGTACAGAGCTAATGAAACAGGGATCTATGAGAGAGTGCCTCAAAAAGAATGAACACCGTTGAGACCCATGTCTCAATTTCTGAAATGTGTATGTGTGCGTGTGTGTGTGTGTGTGTGTGTGTGTGTGTGTGTGTAGCACTATTTGGTGCAGTGGCACTCTATATTTAGTAGGCTCCTTAGCAACATCCATCTATCATTCAACACAACCCCTCCCATGAGGCGGGAAAATACTGTATGCGTGTGTGCGTGCGTGTGCGTGTGCGGTGTGTGTGTGTGTGTGTGTGTGTGTGTGTGTGTGTGTGTGTGTGTGTGTGTGTGTGTGTGCGTGTGACAGAGAGATATGGCAAAAGAAAGAGAGAGGGAGAGAAAGCAAGATAGAGAATGAGAGAGCGAGACATAGAGATGCATAGAGAGAGAGACGGTAAGAGAGACCTTGCAGTGCACCTGGTGCATCACTGGTGTCATGTGGGATGTCTGTTGACCGCACGGACGATGCAGCCAACAGCTTTGTAGAGACCCACGAAGTGGACCGGCAGTGCTGATTTGCATCACAACGTCTGTCTCAACCGGAGGACGGCCAATGGAGAATGCAGAGGCCAAGGATAGACAGTTCTGTTGCCTCATCTCCTGGTTATGAGCCATGCATTTCTTAGTGGATGGGAGCCTTTCGAACAATGGACGGATTGGAGGGAACAGATACACTGGACTATTTCTGTCCATGTTTGAACGTGAGGTTTCCTTCGCCTTTAACTCTAAGTAAAACATTTTTTCTTTTTTTTTTGGGGGACTCTTATTTACACAAAACTCATTCCCTATTGCTCTCTGTTATACATAATGACATGAGCAGTAGTCCCAGCCAGCCACACAAGGATATGGTGTCTTCAAACATACATAGCCTGGAGACACTCAAAGACTCAGATTCTGCTAATGAGACGCTTGTTTTGTCAACAGGCAACAGCGTTTTGAAAGGCACTGTGTGAAAGACATACCGAAGAAGTAGGACATAAAATGCACTCCCTTTGAGAGATAATATATGTAATTACGTCTGCTATCATGTCACAATAATTCATCAAATCTTGTGTTATTTCACTTTTTGGTATCAATTGAACATTTAACAAAGGATTTGCTCAAACTTTGAGAAATTTGTTGTCTTGGGTGGATCACAGTGATATGTGTTATTTTTCTTTCACTCAGCTTTTTCTTGTTTTGACAAACATGTTCTGAACAACTGTCTACCAATATAACACTTGGAACAGTTGTGAAGGATGGGGCTTCAAACAGTGGCACTGAAGAAGCACTTCATTGTTTAGATCCAAGACGGATTCATGCTGGGATTGTGCGGCATCAACTCTCTCTACATGAAATGTGTTCACCTTCCCTTTTATTTATCTTTTGAGCAATCTACAGAGCCGGTTTATAAACCTCGCCCTGAATGGTGTACCTGTATTTCATAACATTGTATGTGACAAAAGCTTGACTCTGAAATTGAGACTAAAGAGGGCTGCATACCAGTAGAGAAGTGCTGCCCAACTTCAGTGAGGACAGCGAGGACAAGGCCTTCTCTTTAGTGTGGATAATGGGATCAGATAATAGGTGACACTGGAGGGGACCTGCTTGATTTAATGCGTTTTAGGTGGCTGTTGCCCACGGAAAGAAGTGGGAGGACCTTTAGTTGTTAAATATTTGATTGTTTTAGTGGTGAGAATTTAATAGTTATTTCGACGAGAATTAGGTCATTATACTGGTTGAGCATTTGATTGTTTCAGTGGTGAGAATAAATCAAAAAGAAAATCATCACACTTCCTGCCAGTCTGGATGACTACTCTGAGACAAACTACGAGAGCTAGACTCTCAGGCTGAGCCTGCACTGGTGTGATTAAAACCAAATTACATCACTTGCTTGATGTAATATCTTGAAATGAATAATAATAACAGACGATACTCGCATATGATTAATGCGTTTCTGCATTTTACAGTTATCGGTTTTCTTTCATATGTAAGAATTTTCCCAGTGCATTTGAAAAAATAGTAACAATTTTCAACCCTCAACACTTTTTGAAGCAGACTTGTTTCTCCAGATCTCCCATATCAGGAATCATCGACAGCTGATCAAGCAGCAGCTGACAGATGGGACAGCAGAAAGAGATTTTTATTTCTCTTTTTTAGACTGCTTGTACACCAACCCAGGCCGTGTGCGGTACTTCTATCACCTCTGAAAACAGGTAGGTGCAAAGACACTCCAGACATACAAACACAACGCAACACACACATTGCTATGTGCCCTCCCCTAGGTGAACAAGCACACGGAGGGATGCACTGTTCTGTCTAAGACGCAGTTGCATAGGTTTTTATTAAGCTAGTCGTGTAGGACTCACTTGCTGTGACAGCAACATCGTGAACTTCTTTGTTACCAGAATCCTATTCCACCACGAGCAGCTGAAAGTCCTGTTTATCCTCAGTGGGGATTTGAGGGTCGAGTAGTGAGCATTACGCAGTGATAAGAGGGTTAGAGAGGACAGCAGTAGTTTCTTGGAGTTTGGCGCGTTATCGAGTGATAAGGCAGCGATAAGGGTGAGCAACTCTTAACTCTGCCACAGGGAGGAATGCCTCAGAGGAGCAAATGAGAATGTGGATGGGGTTTGGGTTGAACAAGTGGCAGAGAGCCGCGGTCACACCCGGGTCACACCCAGTTCCCTCCCGTGTCCAGGCTTGTCCTCACCACAAGGGGAAGAACAGATGAGAGAGCTCAGTAAAGACAAGGTAAGATGAAACTTTTTCATAATTTTGGAAAATAAAGTTGTCAGAAAGCACAGGACAGTTTTAGCAATTATATGGAAATGACACAAAACCTTTAACCTTTGAGTCATAGCAGTGCTAACAGGACGTGTCAGAATCAGAAATTCCTTCTCATTACAGTACTGGAGTGTGAGTTCTATGGGTTGAGACGATAACATCAACTAATGTAAGTTTTAATCATAAATAAACGTTACCCTAAAGACAGACAATGGGAGTGTCATGAATGAATAGAATGCATATAAAACATATAAAATATCAAATCAATACAGATTTAAATGTTCTGAAAGATCATACATTTTTTCCATAATGCAAAAATCAATTCCTTCCTTTTTCCCTGAAATAAGCCAGAATTAAATAAAATACATATGGGGAAGGGGATGTCATACATTTGAGGGAAGGTATTTTACAACCTCTTAATTTATTTGAAAATTAAAGCAATTTATGCATGTCAAAATCCTTAATGTAGGGCCTTTAATGTAAGTAAAAAGGAAGTAAAGAAAGACTTTAAAAATAGACAAGTTGTTTGGTTTTTCGTAGCTGATGCAGTGTTTTAGATGGAGATGGTGGTGGAGAATAGACTATGGAAGAAGGAGCCTCTGAACCTCTAAGACTTCCAATACAAGGATGTTCAAACCCCATCTGAGATGTTGTGGAGGCAGAGGCTAGTCCTTCACCACCAAACCCTCGACCCTAGGGTCCTTGAGACCCCTCCCAACCACCAGAACCTCCTGACAGACTACAACCCCAATTCTGTGGAGCAGACTGGGATATGGGGAGCCCAGGCAGGAAAATCTGCTGGATAGGACATTCAGTCCGTCCTGTCTAACCCCCTGTGACCATGTGAGTGTTGTCCAACCCCAAGGTTTGGGCCAACAAGGGGCCGTGATCACAACTAGGAGAAAGACGTCAAAGCCCCTCTCTGTGAACGTGAGGAGATCACTGAACTCATGGACCTGATAGAGGATGATGGGGATGAAGGTGAGGCCAAACCTGTGGAGTAAACCAAAGAGAAGGTTATCTGCAGGATATTCTGAAATGGCTGAACAAGAAACCCATGGGACTTCATGAATCCTCCACCTCCTTCTCTTCATCAACCCCAACCTCCTCCCTGATCCTCCACCTCATCCTCCTCATCGACCCCAGTCTCCTCCTTGATCCTCCACCTCCTCCTCTTCATAAAGCCCCCACCTTTTCCTTGATCCTCCACCTCCTCCTCTTCATCTCCCCCCATCTCCTCCTTGATCCTCCACCTCCTCCTCCTCTTCACAAAGCCCCCACTTCTTGCTTGATCCTCCACCTCCTCCTCTGCAGGGATTCTCCACCTCCTCCTTTTCAGAGATCATCAACCTCCTCATCTTCAGGGATGCTCAACCTCCTCCTCTTCATCAACCCTCCACCTCCTCCTCGATGCTCCAGCCCCCAATGAGATTATTTTTGGATGGATTGTGATAGAAGTGCCCTTCTGTTACTACCTTACTGATTGGACTGACCAAAGGGCAGACCTATGTTTGGCCGCAATATTCATCCAATCCGCTGAGGATTCGCAGAACTCATTTCCCGAATGGCTCTTGGTAGTCCTATACTTGTATACCGTTTTAAAAACACACAGAAAGACAGACAGACAGCCACACATGCTCAAACAAACATGCACTCATTCTCTCACTCAATAAAATAACAGACACACACACCCACGTACACACCCACACACACCACACACACACAAACCCACACACACACGACCATGAAGTAGCAGAACCAGATCACAAATAATTGACATTGACACTCGCTTCACTTGCTTCCACAAAGGCCTCTGCCTACCTGTGATTGTATTGTCATACAACCCTGATCTCTGCCAGCCGCGGAGGAAGTCAGATTGTCAACTGCCTTTGCTGGGGAAAACAACTCAACTTTCCTGAAAGAGATTCTTTACCCGAGGTGACAATTTCACTTCAATTTACACCCCCGATGGAAACATGAACTGAATCTCTATTATCCCAGGTAGCGTTCGAGTTCAGGCCCATTTTTTTTGTTGCTGCTTAGATTGCCAGAGGTAATTTTTTATTCATTTATAAACCTTCACCAGCGGTCTACCTGTAGTTTCAGACGGTGGATGAAATCCTTTTTTCATGCATTTTTCACCAGCTTCCCTTTAGATTTGTTTCAACACAAGTAAACAAAAATATTCTAGGGATTCGGGGTAAACAAGGAAGCAGGTGTTATGTCTCGGCTCTGTAAATATTATATGGCGCGATAACAGACGCGCTTAACCTCACAGGGCAGGAAATACACCGCCATCTTCCTCGCATCAGACTCACAAGTCACATATATTTATATTGCCGTTCCGCTGTTGCCATGGAGCTGTTTAACATGAGGAATACAGAAGGCCAGTCCTCTCTTGGTCGCGTTCCTTTGAGTAACTCACTGCAGTAGGTGGGTTGCTATTGTTCGGTAAGCTTCAAAACGCCCTGCGCACCAGCGACTATTTCCAAGCACAATGGCTTGTCAGATTTTTTTTGTGCGAGCTCACTAAAAAAAGAACATCCTTTCAGCGTCAACACACACTCCCACGTGAAGAGATTTCTCTCGGTAAATCTCACACTTGAATAAAAAAAAAGATAGGATGCAGTATAATTAAGATCTGTTTTCTCTTACAACAATAAACAAGCACGCACCCACACACACACATACAAAAAAAGCCTGCTTCAATATACCAGACTTAATTCACTTAGGTTTTAAATAACGTCAGAGGAGCCTATAGCAGACAGCCGTCTGTCTGACCCTGGCCGTAAGCCTTATCCCTACCAGCGGTGGAAGGCCACAGCTAGCATGATCCTTGTCTCCCCATTGTGGAGCGGCTCCTTGTGCCCCTACTGGTTCGTCCACTGGAGTTAATTTAACTGGTGTGATAACGGCAACACACTGAGGGGAGCAGAGTTGGAAACGCTGGGAAGGCAGAACAATTACATTTGTGTGAGAGAGAGAGAGAGAGAGAGAGAGAGAGAGAGAGAGAGAGAGAGAGAGAGAGAGAGAGAGAGAGAGAGAGAGAGAGAGAGAGAGAGAGAGAGAGAGAGAGAGAGAGAGAGAGAGAGAAATACTCTTGGGGATATCTCAGGGATAATAATAATTATTCCGAAAGATAGACAGTGGGAGCGATAGAAAAACAGAGGGGTAGAATCTAAGAACTAATCGTGGAGCATATTTTCTCTAAATTGGAGTTGAGCAAAGTTTGATCCCATTATTGCATTATGGAAGATTGGGATTTTAATTCAAATGAACAATGGAGGGCACACTGATAGTTAAAACAGAATCCCATGTAGCGAGAGAGCAGAATGAGTAAAACAGACCGTGGAACTCTAGAAACAAAAGCAGAGCCGGTTAACCAGTGCTGCCCGGCGTCTCCAGGGAGACACTCCCACAACTCCTTGAAGCACTGTAGAAGGAAATAAGGAAAAAGTAGGAAATAAAGAAAGGAAGAAGGAGATGAAACTGTGACTCATATGTGCAGTCAGGAGTTCGGAGGGAGGACCCCTTGTGTTCTCCTCCAATCGAGTTCAGTGATCTGGAGGATCAAATTAGCCATGGGTACCAGCCCTCCACCCACGGGCTCAGCTGCACACCGCTATCCACCAATCAGAAGCCCTCGCCAGTGGAGTGTGGCGTTGTGAGACTCGAGAGTGACCCGTCTGACCCCGAAGACAGATTTCTCTATTTGAAGGCTCCAGGCGACCCACGCAGACATGCACACGCACACACACAGCCTGGCAGACACGCACATACACCCACACATTCCGACTCATGCACACGCGACTCACACACACACACCCACACACACACACACACACACACACACACACACACACACACACACACACACACACACACACGCGGCTGCTGAGAAACAAAAAGATGCTCAAGGTGAGGTGTACTACCAAGCAGAGGTAAAGCATCTGAAAGCTTCACATTTTCAATTCAAACACCTGCTGCTTATGAACACAATACAGAGCTCCGCTCTCCGCACCGCATCACTACAGCCAGGAGCATATGTTGAGTAGGTCGTTTCACAAAGCACCAAAGAGATGCATGTCATGACAAACAGACCCTGCCTCACTGGAGACTCACACATTCAATAAAGTGACAGCTAGTGAATCACCCTCAGTGGACAGTATTGCCAGACACGCCTCTGATTGCAATGTAACCATTGTAACGTGTATGTCAGTGACGGGATCAACCGACCAAGCGAGCGGACACTCAAAGTCGCCGCCTCTCTCTCAGGACAGACACTTGTGTGTGGATCGGGGAGGCCGTCCACACGGCCACACACCTCCGCCACGCCTCCACCAACCTGTTCCAGCTTCCAGTGGTACTCGGCCGGCCTGAAGGTGTCCACCTGGGTGAAGTCTCTGCGCAGCAAGAACACAAGGCGGCAGTTGTGGACGTACAGGGAGTAGTGGTGGCGGTTCATCTCTGTGGAGAGACGACCCGACATCCTCAGTTCAGGGACCACACTTTCAGTTGAAGTTAGCGATTATGATAGCTAATTAGGTACACATCCTCTCGAGAGCCGTTTAATAATTCTAATTGACTACTGAAACGTGGTGGTGCAACATGGCCGCCAACATGGCAGAGGACCCACTCCCTATGTAGATATAAAGGGCTCATTCTAACGTAACAGAAACACAACCGTTCTTAATTTCACGGGATTATACACTAATTCAAACATACTATATTCCGTTCCATTTCTGCCAAGTCCATTCTGCCAGAAGCCACTTCAAGTGACACATGGCACCTTTAAGATAGCTGTAGGAGTTAAGGCATCTCTGCGTTTGACTTAGATGTGCCGATAGGGAGCAGACTGTTGTTATCTGAAGTCAAACCTTTCCCCCTACACCCCTAGGCGACTCCCCGGGCCGAGTATGACTACCTCCTCCCCTTATACAGCTGGAGATGGATGGCCCAGCGGTTGGTACATTATTTTCCCATATACCAGCTGGATCCGGCTCAAGCTTCCGGTCAGGTTTAAAGATTTTATGCTTTTATAATGGTGTATTACTCTTATTAAATTAAATCAGAGTCCTCCCAATACCCCAACGTGATCAGGAAGATCAGGCAGACAAGGGGTTTTAATAATGAATAATGCTGCATTTTAACAGGCCTATTTAATATTTAAACAAGGCCTGAAGACATTAAAATCTGCAACCTACTACTATTCAGGGGTTGGTGATTTAATAAACATCAATAGACCACAAACAGTGATCCCTCAGCCTGTAGAGCGCCTGTGTGCTTTCTCTTCTTTCTCGATTTAATCAAACCTTTGCACAATGTACAGACCGGCATGGTCGTTCAGCGATGATATAAAGTTCTTATGATTTTTATTTTTATTTCTTCAAATTTCTTTGTGTGATATGAGAGAACTGTACACGGTGGTGCTGGAAAGGGAGCTTGTTGGCCCATGGCATTGTTACATTCTTTGGGGAGGGACGGTTTGTGACAATAAAAAACGAAGTAGGCCTCATTCTTAAGGCTATAAGGCTATTGAATTAACAGTAGAAATTCCCCCCCATTGCCCCCCCATTGGAAAGGCCGGGTTACTTTTGAATTTGGAAAGGTTGGGTTTGGAGTGCATCCTCCCAGCACTACAGTGGGAGTGGGATTCCATTGGTCTGGGTCACAGTGTGGTGGGACACCGGGGGTGCCAGGCTCTCACCGGTCTTGTCCGAGTTGCAGAGCAGCGTCTCCTTCTCGGCCCTCAGACCGGGGCTGGGCCCGTGCTTCATCCAGGTGGCGATGGTGAACTGGTCCGTGAGGTTCTGGGGGACCAGCCAGTCGGGGACCTTGGCCGCCTGGCGCCCGTCAAAGCGGAAGATCAGGTCGCTGTCGCGCCCGCTGTCCGTCACCAGGGAGGCCGTCCAGTTGGTGGTCGCCCCCGGCGCCGGAAGCAGGTCGGTGCTCCCCGACGACGCCCCTTCATAGTCGCCATGGGAACGGACCAAACCAAGAGAAAAGAAGAGAAAGAAACAAAACAAGAAACAAAAGGTGTGTCAACGGCAATGGTGGTGGAGGTACAGACGGCCCGGGCCCTAATCCTGGCAGTGATTGCTCATGAGTGAGGCAGATGGCTTCGGCCCTAATATGCAATCGATGGTGCGGAGACTGATGGGGGATGTGCATATCGATCGGTGACAAAATGAAACTTTCAGCGAAGGTGATGGTGGGGAGGGAGAGGGGGAAAGGGGGGGGGGGGGGGGACTCATCTTTCACAGAGACAAGACAACACCGGAGAGTAGGAGATGGAAAAGACAGCACTGGAAAAGAAAGCCCCCCCCCCCCCCATCCGTCACAGCCTTTGTAACTAACTAACTGCCATGCTTTGTCTGAGATGTTCTCCCTTAAAGAAACCCTTTTTTGTTTTGTGTGTTTCTCGTGAACCTATCTTCTTCCTTTCCTGTGGGGCCTGTTTAACAAGCCTGGGCTAATCTGTCTTTTGCCTGGTGGCAGAGCTGAATAAATACGCTTTTGCACATTTAGAAATCATGCAGAACGGCTTACAAGCGGGCCATGAATCAAAACCTTACTCAGGCTACGCTGCATGTCAAAGAAAAGCATGCGCACACACGCACATACAGACACACACACATGCAGCCAAAAAAACTCTCCATCTGGTTTGTTCAGACAAACTCCTGGAATGAGCAGATGTTAATTTCTGCTAATAACCAGAAATGAGCATGTTCATTTATTCCCCACCACAACCACTCCACCCCTAGCCTGTCAAACCGTCTGGCAGAGCGTGTCCATGCTTCAGCCTCCTTTAATGAGATTCCATCAACAAATAACCACGCATTGACTTCCTATATACATTAACCTATCCTTCCCTCCCAGGCTACAGCATTCTCCCTCCCCCGACGTCTTTGTAAATGATCTACAATTGATTGTGTCCCCCCCCCCCCCCACCACCCAAACAACAAAAAAAAGCAATTACAATTGATTCTTTTTTGCGATCAGATAGCGATTACGGGGGTCTTCGAATGGGCTCTTTAGTGGTCAACCATGCATGACTAGGGTGGAGAAGGGAGGGCAGGTGGGGGCACGGGGTGGGGGGCTCCTCTCTGCATCACCCTTAGCTCCCCCGCAGCCCCGGACGACCGTTAGTCAAAGACGATGAAGCCAAGCCCCCTGCTGGCAGGGGGAGTCCAGGAGAGCGGGGAGGAGAGTGTGTGCGATGGTGGGGGGCAAGTGCTCTGGGAACCATCGCATTAGCTTAGCAGCTCATCAGTCACCGGTATGGAGTGAAACAGAGACAGACACAGAGAGAGAGAGAAAGAAAGAAAGAAAGAAAGAAAGAAAGAAAGAAAGAAAGAAAGAAAGAAAGAAAGAAAGAAAGAAAGAGAGAGAGAGAGAGAGAGCTTGCCCCTTGCTCTTGGTCACATCATTAGCTCCACAGCTTGAAGTACCCATTGGCCACCGGCACCTACAGTTAGCATTAGGCTATGGCTGGCCTTTGGAGTGTGCATGCTTGGCTGCTTTAGATGTTTGGGGGAGGCGAGCCCAAACATCTACAAACACTGCAGCCACTGCAGGATTCTATCGCCTCTTCCACCGGCAGACTCCACTTCTCATTCAGCGTGCTCGCCTTCCGCGGCGCAGACTTAGCAGGACACAGCCTTTGATGGGCGGATTTCACTGTGTACTTAAGATATCCCGCCAGCTTGGCCGCCGCGGGTCCACAGACTTCCATCATTTGATGCGCCGCGACCCGTCCACAACGCTGACTCTGATTCAGGCTGCTTATTACGGCCGGTCACACCACCACCAGCTGCCTCATGGTCGGGGGTGGCGGTGTGACCGCGGGAAGAGGCAGATAAAAGGAGAACGCGTGTCGTGATGTGGAAAATGGACTGTGGTGACCCTTCTCAGCTGAGGGGAGGGGGCGGTGGGGAGGGAGGGAGGGAGGGCGGGCAGGAAGGTGAAGTGAAGGGGAAAGGGGGGGCTCACCACAGAGCTTCTGCAGGGATTTCTCGGAGTAGGTCTCGCGGTCGCACCCCTTCCCGATGTGGCTCGTCTGGAGCTCCACGGTGGTCCTCACCGACGACAGCGGACCCCCGCACGTCTCCAGGTGCATCTTGGGAAAGAGCTGCTTGCTGCCCGTGCCAGGCTCGTAGTCCACCCTCTTGTTCCACCCTGAGAGAGAGAGGACAAGGGCGGTCATTATTGCAAAAGGTATAATTTAACCTTACCACAATGTAATTGGAAAAATATTGACATTAGAATCCATATAAACACCAACAACACACCAATTTTCACCCAATTTTTCCAATGAATAAAATACCTTTGCAACACCTTAAGTAAACCTCATTTTACTTTCTTTTGCTTGTTGTCATTGACATAACCATGGTTACACAAAGGGTATCTTCTGATTGGTCGGTTTTTGTAGCATAGCTTTGTGGTACACATAGATGGGCCGCCTACATTGGCAGCACCACTCATTATGCTATCTTTGTCCTCCTTAAATCCGCCATGGCCTCCATCCGATAGTCATTTGATGGAAAATGTTACTGTGTATGTGTTTTCATTTCCTGCAGTGTGTGTCCCCTTGTGGTCCTTTGGGGTATACTACGAACCTCGCTGAACATACCCAGGCTTTCTTTGGAAAGCCTGGATCGACAGAGACGCAACTCGCGATCAGAGTTAAATGGTACTACGAAGCTCACTTAGGATACGATTAGTCGAGCCAGGTTTGCACTTTAGGTTCAATGCACGTTCACGTGAAAGGGGCGTTTATCGCGTCATTTCACTCACCTTTACAAACTGGATAGATCAAGCAGTCTATATAAATTCGTATAAGTAAAAAGATTCTGCATATTGTCTATAAAATAACTATACCAAATGCAGAATTGTTCGTCATTTATCCCAATAGAGTGATGATGATTTCAAAATGCATAAGCAACGTCCAACCTGCCTTATTCTATAATTTAGGGAATTCCCTTTAAATACACCCAATGCAAGAAATGTATGGAATATGTTTTCAACAGCTGAGAGGTAGCGGCGGTGGCGTAGTGGATTAGTATAAGACCCGAACCCGAGCAACAGGGTTCAAATCTCGCCGGTCTATCGTCATGCCTTTTACCCCCATAGATGTGGTGCCAGCATGGCCTTGAGATTATGGGTTCAAGTTTGAAGTAAGCACAAAAATATAATTCCATAGCCTTTAGTGAATAAGTATTCCATATGCATAAGAATTGGGACTTTTCGCGTTTGGGAGATGAACCCCGCACGCAGAAATTCAAGACTGATGCACTACCTCCACTCTACCACTCTCTCACGAGGACACAATGCGCAACAGTAAGCATTGTCTACATAAGGTCTAACAAGGACAATCAAATAGCGAATACCCTCTGATGACAACCTGTATCTCTCATGAAGAATATTCTCAGACAATCCCAAGGGATCGGTCCCGAAAGAGCCTCCGTCGGAGAGACCCCTGTACGATACGAGCTCCAAGGTCCACGGGAACACCCACAAATGTTGACACCATTGTCAGAGGAGGGGCGAGCAAGCTGCGCACGCCGATAAAACCCAATAGACTTAGCTGAAAACCTGCTCTCGACCAGGTTTGGTTGAGAGCATAAGTCACCATGGTGATACAGCGACGCTAAAAGAGATAGACTTTCGTGTCCCAGCTAACCCAGGCTTTGAGCGCAACATACCTCACTAACCCACTAATCGAGGTTCGTAGTACAGGCTACTGGTTTGATGTTGTTGTTGTCGTCTTCCATGATATGCAGCTCCGGCACATGCACACACAAACAGTTTAAACGCAAACACTGCAGGATGAGTAGTACTGACTATGCCCCTAATTGGCACTACATATACGTCTGTTGGGGCGTGCGTGTGTGCATGCATTGTTCAGTGTGGAGCACACATATGATGACCTCAGGTTCAACTGATATAACTAATAGGGCTGTACATTGCCAGGTGAGGCTGGTTAAAGCAGCCTCACCTGGCCTGAGTCAGACTGATTAGACACACCGGTTAAACCAGCCGTCTTCAGACTGGAAACTCCCACAAGGCAACATGGAGCACCAGGTCAAACATCCTTTTTTTTTTACCAACAATTACAATAAACCAGCTTTCCTCACCACCCTACATCCTTTGTTTGGAGGGGTCCAGTAAAAGCCACCTAGGTGGCGTGTAGCAACCCACATTGTCACATCGCATGAGCATTGGGATGTAAGTTATTCTAATAGTAATAACATTGTTTTGGTCATTGTTTATCAATCAATCGTGAAATTATTTGCCATTATGGGGAGACTGGGATAGAAACTGCCACAGTGGTTTACATAGGAGAAGTGACAATTAATCTAGGTAACGGTATATTGACATTGATTTAAGATTTTTGTGGAATATGCAAACAATTCCAGGATGCAATCTCTGTATACATAAACCACTAACAAGTGTTTGCTGACAGAAGGAGCTGTCAAGCACTCTCCCCCCCCTCCTCAACCACACACACACACACATGCACACACACACACACACACATACACATACACACACACAGATAAAGTCAAATCTGATCATCCTATAGTGGAATCCCATGGCCTCTTGTGGGATTTTGGTTCAATGTCAATGTTATTTATTTTGCTGATGTCGGCATACAATTTGTACACTGCCAACTTTCCCAAATGTTTAAGCTTCACTTGTTGTGTCTTCCGGTAACCTGCTTGTGTGTGTGTGTGTGTGTGTGTGTGTGTGAGTGTCTGTGTACCGTGTTGCCTGCTTTAGAACTGAAGGCACACTGTCTTCACGAGATGGAAAACAGTGCGTTGTGTTCAGTGGCCCGTTAAATCTGCCATGTTCACTTCTGCACACACACATCCTGCTACAGCAAACGCACACGCACAGACACACGCGCGCACATACACACAAACACACAGACACACACACACACACACACACATACACACACACAGAGACGCACTGACACACACACACACACTGACACACACACACAAACACACACACACACACAAACACACTGACATACACACAAACACATACATTCCGCTCCTTAACACACTGTCATGCACGACCTTTATCCAAGTTAGTACATGCATGTGTCATTCACAGCCCTCTACAGAACTGCAAATAAAGATCCAGGGCAACTACACGGCGTGATGTGGAGAGACCCCTGCAGTTCTCCATGACCTGCCACCAAAGCCCTTACCACCATCAGCATTCTCTCTTTACTGATTGGGCCATGAACATTCAGCCCTTCAACGCATTGTACGGGAGACGTGGTAATCAGCCGAATAATCCGCGCTGAGCGGTAATTGGTTCCCAGAAGAAACCTAGCATACTCGCGGCCCTCGCAGCAAAGATAGCTGTCTATCTGTCTCCTTTTTATAGAGAATCTACCACACAGCCACGACTTTCAAATGATCCACGGCCTAATGAGTTCCTCGCAAGCTCTGTCCGTCTCTCTCTCTCTGTCTCTGTCTCTCTGTCCCTCTCTCTCTCTGATCCTGGCTGATTGAGCCAACGTATGGGAACAAGGCCGCTATGTATTCCAGGTTTATTCTGGTTTTTAAAAGAGAAGGGGACTTTTTTTAATAGCACAAACCTCTCTATCATTCTTTGTTCAGCGTGAGCCGAGTTACTGCACAGCGGAATGCTTGGTGGAATGGAATGATTATATGAACTGTTAATATATTTTACGCTGGAACCTACATTCCAATGGGTTGTTGTAGGGTTTTGTGTTCCACATTCCAGATTCCTTTCTGTTTGGAGATCAGGCCAGACACTCTCTCTCTCCCACTTTCTCTTCCTCACTCTCTCTCTGTGTCTCTCATTGATTGATTGAAATATTGATTGATTACATTTAGTTAAGACATATCGACATATCAAAATTACAAACAAAAAGGAAAAGCACGAAAATCAATGATCAAAAACGATGTTCAAATTATTTCATGAATAAAAATAAAATTAAAATAAAATAAAAAAGGCACTACCTGTATTCAATTGATATGCCTGAAAAGGAGTAGGAAGAAGTATACAACTTATCTACTCCTACCCCTTTTCCTCAGTCAATTATTAATATTTATTAAATTAACTTCCTGTGTTCCTTATGTTATAATGTCTCTATATATACAATCTATCTATATACAATTTGTCTATACAGTCATCATCCAGTTTGCATCCTCTTCAGGACTTCCGTGAAACAACCTGATTTCGAGAGGACTTAGTAGGTCAGCAGACAGACGTACACTGTAAAATTTTTCACTGTAAAATTACAGTAAAGTATTGGCAGCAGTTTTGCCAGTAAGGTACTGTTCATTTAATATATTACTGTAATACAAATACAGTAGATTACTGTTAGAATTTAACTGTCAATTTACATCAAAGTCTTACAGTGTATGTAACACAGAGAAAAAGAAGAGACAAATTATATTGAATCACAGCACAACCCTCCCCTTTCCACTCATCTCTTTTGACTCCATATCGGAAATCAACACTTTTTTTGCGTTGATAAACATCTGGACCAAAGTGAGCAGCTCCGGAGCCGTCAGAGGCCAGGGAGGTGGGTGGTAATGGATTCAGGTAGGCAGTCCTCTGAAAGGTATGAAAGGATCAGGGGGGGATGGAGGGCGCTGAGAGTGATGGTTAAGGGCAGAAGCCGCTAACTAATTGAGTTCCATGGCGTCGGGAGGCTGCAGCAGGGGGCAGTTAGTGCGAGCTGCAGGCCAGTTTGACTTCACCCGCACCTTTTTTTCAATCGTTTTCTATGTGCTTTTTTCCCCTCTCAACATGCTTAAATGTTTTATATTTGTGGCAAAGTGGTCCGTAACGTGCTCGAACTGTATCATTGCTCATTCATGGGAACACCTTGGAATCGGACAAATGCCGGGGGTGCTGGCGACCTGGCTGGCGCGCTGAGCGGTGAATGTCAAGAGGATAAAAAGAGGTTTGAGAGTGGCGCTCCATCCCCACATCAAAACAAGCCAAACAAAGCGCAAAGGGAGGAAAATAATGACACTTTTTTTTTACAAAGCCACCGGGATTCTAATAATGACTGTATGGATGTGTGGTGGAATAGACATCAGCGCACTTGGATTGGTGTGCAGTTTCTTTCTGGTGGTAGACAACAACGCTTTTCTTTGTTTTCCACCACCGTACATCCAGGAAGCCCTAAACGACTATGATGTAACGTTAGTATTTCCTCAGTTTTCCTGATCAAACAAAATAACCAGCTTTGTTTTGCAAAGATAACAAAAAAATTATCTTTGTTTTCCCGTGTTATCAAAAAAACATATCATGATAAAAAAATTAAAAACATTTGCCATAAATATAAGTAGGCGTGTTTCACATCGTTGTCTGAATCACTAGAACAAAATGTATCTTGTGCTCTGGGATTACCTTAGTATTATTCACATTCTAACATAAACTAGCATTACATACTTGTACCTCTGTACAAATGAATGTAATTTGTGATGAAACAAAAAGCCTGTGATCACTTTAATTACGTTGGACGCAGATCTAACGGGAGGTCAACCCTGCACATAATGGACAAACTCGCGGCCCGACACCCACGCACACATGCAGCACACAGTGTGAAGAAGAAAGGTTTTTATTAGCTCCCACTATGAGTTTCACGGTTGTTTATAGCTTGCTTCGGTCCCAGTGTTTTTTGATAACGGCTCTCCACATTTCTCCCCGCAACGCTGTGATCCCTTAAAGATAAAACCCTGGGATTGAATGTTTACTGGGCGCGTGCCTTCCCACGAGCCCTCCCGCGCCACCTGCGGTAATAAATGAGACTGCTGCTACACACGAAAATACATGATTTTCCCTCTTCTCTGTTTTTCCCCCCCTCTCCCTTGCAGGTCCCCGCGTTACGCTAAAGCCTGTGCCTGCCGCAGCCGGGGGGATTGGGCTATTAAGCCGTAATGGCGAGAGTGTGTCTGCTGATAGCGGGCCTCGCATAGGGCTCTGGAGGCTAGGCTCAGCCTCAGCGCAGTCCGCCCGCTCTCCCTGCTAACATGCTGATGTATTCGGCCGCTGTGAACCTGCTTCGCAGCCTCGCGGGGGGCAAGGGCCATCGCCGCTCCGAGCCGCTCTCCCGCTCCTGCCCCCGCTCCATCATTTAGCCCCGTCTGGGAGACGCGGGGGTGAGCCGGCTGCCGCTTACGTCCACGGCTAACACTAAGCCTCGCCGCTGTTTGTGTGTGTGTGTGTGTGTGTGTGTGTGTGTGTTGTGTTGGGTTGTGTTTTGCTGGATGCCTCGGGGGGGGAAATATTCAGAGCACACACAGTGATGACAGCACAAACTAATGAATTACTTACACACACGCATTTAAACGCTACCAACACACATGCGCACCCACATACGCAAGGACGCACACACACAGGCGCACACATAAACACACGCACACATACACACACACGCAGAATTAAATCTTCTTATGAAAGGGATGAATTCAGAGCAAATGAATAGCCAAAAATATAGTCACACAAATATAGACACACACACACACACACAGTAACAAACTAAGCATGTCTTAGCAGCAGTGGTGGTTGGCAGTAATAGGGCACCATTTTGCCTGTATTGAATTGCTAGGCCTGCCTGTGGAGCGGAAGGCAGAATGCGCCCAGCGGGCTGCGCCGCTCCCCCCGGCGGTGGAGATGAGAGGCGGGCGGAGGGAAGACAGACATTAAAGCAGCAGCAGGATGTCAGCGTCAGCGCAGCCGGACACGACTGTACCAGAGCAACACACAGACGGAGACGCACACTCCTGATCGAGACAGTCACGACCGACCGAGGGACGGGGAAGGAGTTATGTGTGTGTGCGTCTCTGTGTGAATGGATTGGTAAAATGTGTTGTCCTGCTACACAAACACACACACCAAACTATTTTAACACATGCACACACACACAGTCAGGCCAAAAACACGCATAACACACACACACACACACACACACACACACACACACACACATACATACATACACGCACACACACACACACACACACACACAATCCACACACAGTCAGGCCAAAACACGCATAAAAAACACACACACACGCACACACACACACACACACAATCCACACACACAGTCAGGGTGGAACACACACACACACGCACACAAACACACACACACATAAACACACAAACAAGCAAATAACCAGAGTGGAGTTACAATCCACTACTCAGTTTCAAGGTGCGGCGTTCAACCAGCAACCTTCAAAAGAGTGAGGGCAGAGAGCAGCGAGAGGATAATGAGAGGAGATACAGTGTGTGAGAGAGAGAGAGAGAGAGAGAGAGAGAGAGAGAGAGAGAGAGAGAGAGAGAGAGAGAGAGAGAGAGAGAGAGAGAGAGAGAGAGAGAGATACAGAGAGAGACAGAGAGAGAGAGAGAGAGAGAGAGAGAGAGGGGGGGGGGGGGGAGAGGGTGGGGGGGGAGAGAGAGAGAGAGAGAGAGAGAGAGAGAGAGAGAGAGAGAGAGAGAGAGAGGGTTTTGGAAGTGCTGCATCATAACACTCTCAGGCTGAACTCCATCACTGAGCCCTGAGCATAAGGGTTCTTTCAGGCATGCTTATATTTCTCGACTCACACGTGTGTGCATGCGTGTGTGCATGTGCGTGTGAGTGTATGTTTGTGTGTGTGGGCATGGGTGTGGGTGTCTGTGTGTGTGTAGTATGTATGCATTGATGCCTGTGTATGTTAAAATGCTGACACCACCTCAGAATGTTTTTGCTGAGATTTGACATCTGTGTGTGTGTATGTGTGTGTGTGTGTGTGTGTGTGTGTGTGTGTGTTTATGTGTGTGTGTGTTTGTGTGTGTGTGTGTGTGTGTGCGTGGGTGTGTATGTGATTGTGTGTGTGTGTGTGTGTGTGTGTGTGTGTGTGTGTGTGTGTGCGTGGGTGTGTGTGTGTGTGAGTCGGAGGGGGGGCATCATTATACTTGGCCAACTAGCCCCCTTCTGTGTGAGTGAGCCTATTTCAATTTAAGAGGACACTCAAGTTCCCCTGCTGCACTCCCCTTTCACTGTCGTTCCCCCCCCCCCCCCCCCCCCCCCCCCCAAATTTGCCACTCGCTCTCCTGCCTCTCTCTGCTCGCTTAAAGGAGCACTTGGGCAATCTCCCCTCTCTCACGCTCTCCCCCTCCTGAGAGAGTCTTTACCTCCGTCTGTGCCTCTGACTGTCCAGTTGTCCCCTGTCACTGTCTCCCTGCCTTCTCCCATGCCCCAAAAGGCCTTTATTTGACGACAGCCCACTCCTGATTCACCATGCTTGTGAGTTTTGAGATGTATCGTTAATGCTGTGAGGTGCGTTTATTTTTCGTCCAAGCAAACGATAATTTAAAACGGAAGAGTTAAAAGGTGTGCGGTGGGAAGGGGATGAAGAAGACAATGATGATAATGTCATTATCAATTATTTATAATGTTGCAGTGATTTGGTTAGATTTAAGTCCATCAGAAGTTTCTTCATTCCCTAGTACATTTTTCCCCAACGACTAGTTTCTATTTCCTCTCTCTCTTCCCTCTCTCCAACTCCTCTCCCTCCCTCGCCCTCTCTCTGACAGTAATCATGCTGTATCAGTGTCACCTTGCCACAGGAGTGGCACTCCAGGGGAAGTCCAATCTCTACACACAGAATATATATATATATATATATATATATATATATAGAGAGAGAGAGAGAGAGAGAGAGAGAGAGAGAGAGAGAGAGAGAGAGACAGAGAGAGACAGAGAGAGAGAGAGAGTCCAATCTAGAGCTGCCTAGTCCAGGATCCTGCAAGGGTAATCATTGTATGTGTGTGTGTGTGTATGTGTGTGTGTATGTGTGAATGTGTGTGTATGCTCTTAAGTGAAGATGTTGAGATGTCCGGTGTGTATATGTGTATGTGTGGGTTGCATTTGTCGTGTGTGTGTGTGTGTGTGTTTGTGTGTGTGTCTGGGTACATGTATCCTTTCACTGCAAGTGCTACTCTCATTGTTCTGTGTGACAGAATAGGGCTGAACCCGGGTGTCAAGTCCTTTGCCACCCTACTTACCCTCCCCTCACCTGCCCTCAACACATCCAGAGGGATGGGACCCCAACCCCAATGAGGAAAGAGGAGGATGACCCCACACACAAACACATGCACACCCACACACACGCATGCAATCACCCACAGCAGCGATGATGGGTCAGGCAAGGATGAGATGGATGTTGGAGTAAGAGGAAAGAAAGAAAAGAGGGTAAGAAAGATACTAAAGCAGCTGTCAAGAGTAGCAAGGCTGAGTCTAAGATAAGAGTCTAAACACAGGAAGGGGAGGAGGAGGAGGAAGAGGAGGTTTGAGGAAACAAGAAAACAAAAGCCCGTTTCTTATTTATTTTTTCCTCTATTTTGAATTAATTCTCTACCTTCTCTTATCTAAAATCTTGCCTGTTGGCTGCCGGGCTCATGCAATCTCTCTCTCTCTCTCTCTCTCTCTCTCTCTCTCTCTCTCTCTCTCTCTCTCTCTCTCTCTCTCACTCCTCTCATCTACACGCACACCAATCTCAGACTCTCTCAGACTCTGAGTGCTTCACCAGATAGTCTGCTAGGCAATGCAGTACTCTTGGTTTTACAGTTCCTGCAGAAGACAGATACTGGGCCTGAAATGAACTCAGTACTTTTACTTTACCCTCCCCTCTAACCTGCTCCCCCCAGTCCCTCCTCCTATCCTTCCACCTCCCCCCTTTTACCATTCATCCCTCTCTTTCTCCCTCTCTCTCTCCCTTCTCTTCCTGTCTCACTCTATCAGACCTTCTCTCCCTCATTCCATCCCCCCTCCCCCCCCCCCACTCCCTCCCTACTGAGTCACTCCAATCCTGTAGCGGGAGGACTCTAGGACATAATGTCTAGACTAGTTTCCTTTGAAGACCTCTGACAGGTGTCTTTGCTACAACTCTTTACGAGCTGTCAGGCCCATCGCGCCTTAAAAGCAGACCAAAGAAGCCTTTAAAGAACACACTGAATACTTTACGGTATAGAAATATATATGACACACATTTCTAAGCCGTCTGGAGGAGACCTCTGGCTCTCCGTGTGCAGTGGGTGAGTGTCGCACCGAATGTCTTCGCTGACTCACCCCATGGGGTCGCACCTAATTGGGACAGTTTTAGAGAAGGGCAGCTTATCAGCACCCTTACCCACGCACCCCCCACATCCCCACACAGCCACGCACAGACATGTACGCAGACACTCTGCGAGATACAATTCTGAAACAGGAATATATGAATATGCAATATGCATTTTCTTCATCGTCTCAGTTTGACAATCTGTCAGTCAGGCTTGTGCTGAGCTAGGTGTGTGTGTTTGTGTGTGTGTGTGTGTGTGTGTGTGTGTGTGTGTGTGTGTGTGTGCAAGGGTGTGCGTTACATGCCTCCAAGATGCCTGTCATATGGAGGACACAAATGATGAATTATAAACACAATGTACACCTGGTTTATTTTCTTCTTTTCTCCTGCTGTATAAAAAGGCAGAAGTAAAGTAGGATAGAATCTCCTATAGAGTGAACAACATGCACACATCTGCCTGGATGCACGTGGAGACCTCAGGTGTCGGGGGCATGCCTTCAGAAAAAGCGATAAAGCGGAGAATACATAAAGAATGAGTAAACTTGCTGATACCTTGCCAACAACATCTATTTTGGACTGATTTATGTTGCATGCTGACAGACACTTACTATAGACGTGATTACAACTACCCCCCTTGTTTTCTCCATCGTGAAAATGTATCACGTTGTGATATCATATATATGACATCAGTGTGTGTGTGTGTGTGTGTGTGTGTGTGTGTGTGTGTGTGTGTGTGTGTGTGTGTGTGTGTGTGTGTGTGTGTGTGTGTGTGTGTGTGTGTGTGTGTGCGTGCGTGTGTGTGTGTGTGTGTGCAGAGTTGGGAATGTAATTATCTCTGCAGTCATGTGTTGGTATTGGCAATGTTATTCAAGGCTCAGATGTTTTTTTAATATATGTTAATATACACATGTATCTTCCTCTAGCTCATTAATAACTGAGTGCTGCTAGGCAGGCATAACTATTGTTCTTCTTCGGCTTTACTCTTATTCCAGGGATTCTTCTTCTTATTTTTATTGTTGAGCGGCAATGAGCGCCCATATCTGAGCGGTGGGTTGATTAAAAGTATGGACATTTCTCCACCATATTTGTATCCCATAGGGGGCGCTGTGATCAAAGTCAAACGATTAGCCCTGCCACCACGATGCATAAGCAGTTCTGAAAGATTGGTGTACATGCATTATTTAGCATGTTGAACATTTCTGCCTCTTGGACCATAATGTAAATCTAGGTTTCTATTCTGTACAGTGACAAGCGAAATAATGCTGGGAATGATCATTTGACTTTGATTATAGCGCCCCCTATGTGATAATTGCAATAAAAAAGAGAGATTCTTCCGGGATACAAATTGGTGGAACATTTTCAAGACTATTTACCATTCCACTTCTGAGACATGGGCCCTCATGATAAAAAAAAATATAAGAATCCCTAGAATAACAACTGGTATCCAGAGATACTCTGTGAATACTTATATATATATATATATATATATATATATATATATATATATATACTATATAATAAATGCTGAACTGAGTGCTGGGAACTTGCCATGCCCGCACCCTCTTCAACATGTGTAAAAAGATTTGGGTTGAAATCTCATTCCACGTCACAGTGTCAATTAAAGTAATTTGTCTTCAGAGTAAGGGATCACCTATAGGGTGCCCACAATCACAAATAAACAGCTTTTACTTTTAAACAAGTGTTTGTGTTTATTTGTGTGTGTGTTTTTGTGTGTGTGTCTGTTTTTGCGTTCATGTATTTGTGTGTGTGTGTGTGTGTGTATTTGTGTGTGTGTGTGTATATGTATATGGGGGTGACAGTGTGTGTGTGTCTTTTTGTGTGTCTGTGTTTGTGTATGCATGCGTTTGTGTATGTGAGTGTATGCGTATGTAAATGTGTGTGTGTGTGTGTGTGTGTGTGTGTGTGTGTGTGTGTGTGTGTATGTTTTTGTGTGTGTCTATGCGGGTGTTTGTTTTTGGGAATATTTCTATATTATTCCCTAAAAGCCTCCGCACTTATCTCCTCGCAAATGTTTTCAACTAGAGACCGATGTTCATCATTGCCTGGAAGCGCGTCCTATTATTAAAATGTTTATATATATTGAATACTTTAAAAAATATAATATTCAACTCTTAAACATGACATTTTTTAATGGAAGTCAGCAGGCAGACTGTGCTGTAGTCGCTACTTGAGACTTCAAAACAAACTCATTACCCAACATTATAAAATGTATCATCTTGTGGACTAAACTCAACTTATGACATTTTTCGAAGTTAAAACTACAAATGTCTTTCAATGTACAACATATTAAAACTAATCCTTTCCATACCAATACTACTATTTATAGTACTAATAATGTTTTATCTGATTACTACATCTGATACTTTTCATACTGTTCTACCACATCATTCTACTTCTACTACTAGTACTTAATTAATGCTGCTTCTACTTCCTGATTGGTCCCGGAAATCCATCTTGCCTGTCAATTACGTTTGCGGCACAGGCGTGCGAATCAAACCCTCCTCAAGGCGGGAGAAACGTAGGGAGAGAGGGAGTAGAGAGGGAAGTGGGGGTGTTAATGGTTTGTTGTATGATTTTTTTTTATAACTCTTGATTCTGCTTTTTAATCATCATGAATGGTCAACTTTCAGCGTGCATCTTTAGACAAACTAAAGGAAACCGCACACACTGGTCTTAGTAACGAGTAGTCCAGCATTCAGATTTCGTAATAATAATCATATCAAAACATTCAAGATTTAGTTTGAGAAGGTTTTTTTGTATCATTTTGCCCTCATCAAAGGCTGCTTCTTTGGTTTTACTTGAGGTTTCAGAATTAGAGCAGTAGCTTGCATCACAGAGTGTGACCGAGGGTTTCATTTTGTTCGGGTAAAACGATTTTGGTTTGACTTTGAACTTGAATTGTGAGTTTTAATTAACAATATAAGTATAACATATTACATAATTCCATGATGTACTGTTATTGTGACAATATGTCACAATAACGTATGAACCCAAAGCTAGACATGGCAATATTCATTACTCAATAGTACAGTAATTACATCTGCAGCAGTCCACTCTCTGCTGTATATACAACCACCCCATTACATACCAACACTTACCCTCTCGCTGACCTCCCATACCTCAACATACAACATATTGACGAGATAGAGAGAACCGGTAGAAGAGAAAATTGAAAATGGAAAATGATGGCCTCTGAATAATGTCACAGCGCACACATGCCTGCCTTTAATCCCGACGTCCATCCCCCTGCCACTCGCTGTCCCCATCTCTTCGCATGTTCACATCGATGACTGAAGCACTGTGGTTCTACAGCGCAACTAATAAGCCCATTACGTTACCTCATCGCTAGCGGGGACTAGTAGGGACTAGTTAGGGAAGTTTCCGGGTAAAGTGAAGAAATGGCAACCACCACTGATAGAAATACTGAACATGCATTTATTTCAATCATAATTCATCTGAAAGTTTAAGCCATTGGTTTGGTTATTTAGTCTGCATCAAGGTACCTCCACCACTGGCTCTAACTTTAAATTTAATTATGAATAAATCCAAACTTGATACCTCAAACGCAAATCATAATTAAATAGAAGGTTTAAGGTGAGAGTTGAGGTACCCTTAATGGAGACTAGACATATTTGGACTAAAAAGGACACACTTTCAGACTTAAAATACCAAAGCTGCTACGTTATTCCGCTCTGTGATAAACTGCAGCAGATCACATAAAGGTCGCCCCATCCCCAGCCAGGCTTTTACCGCTGCCATTAGCAGCCTAGTCACGGCCCGCTCCCTAAGACTAGTAAATAGGCAAACAATGAGTGTCTCCGTGTGTGTGTTTAAGTCTTTGACATTTGTGAAACTGCCCGCTCCATATATTCCAACTACTAGTCCTATTAAATATCCCTTGATCTGTACCCATGACCACTCTCTCTCCCCACACTGCATCCACACACAGCTCTGAGCGACAACTGCTCTTTACAATCCACCAGGATTGTGTACGTGTGTGTGTGTGTGTGTGTGTGTGTGTGTGTGTGTGTGTGTGTGTGTGTTGTTGCTTGCCAAAACTACATCTTCAAAATTACAGAATACACACATGCGAAGAAAAGTGCAAATGGATTTCAAAGAGAGGATTAGCAGGGAGCCTTAGGAGAAAAGTCTTAATGTCACTCTGAACACCCACGGCAGTCTAGCTGGGGTGTGTGTGTGCGTGCGCGTGTATGTGTGTGGTTTTGTGTGTTTGTGCGCTAAACTTGTTCACATGCCCAAACTGTCCATATGTTTATCTGGGTTCAGTAACAAATAGTTTTGTGTCTGTGTGTGCGTGCGTGCATGCATTTGGTGTGTGTGTGTGTGTGTGTGTGCAAATGTTTTTGTGTGATGTTTTCTTCTACACTTTTCTCTATTCTTCTGTGGTTATGGTTTATTATGGTATTATCATTTAATACAATAATACCTACATTCAGGACAGAGAACATTAAAAACACATATATTATTATTTTCTTAAATGTATAAATGGCAGAATTTTCCTTCCACCCGCCGTGTGCACGTCCCCCCGCCCTCCCCCCAACCCCCGGCCCACTCTCGTCCTGTGCTGGGATCCGATGTGACAGGTGCAAATTAAATCTGCGTTTATCTCAAGTGCCGATTGTGTTATCACCGGCAACGTCGCCGTTGCTGTTGTCGTCGTCTGCGCCGTCGGCGCAGACGACACTGATGCCAGACACTCGTCTCTGCTGCGTTGCGCCCGGGCCCTTGTTCCGGCTGCCGCGGCGGTGCTCTGATGTGCTCAGCTCGCCGCCGAGCCGCTCACGCTAAAGTGGTGTTGATCACAGCACAAAGAGTTGACAGGCCAATTCCTCCAGAGCCAGAGGAAGAGCAGACAGAGAGGGGGAGGGAGGGAGGGAGATGCTTGTGTGGAGCAGGGGGGAGAGGAGTAAGAGATATAACGGACAGGACGCATTGACGTGCAGATATGCTTAATGGAGAAAAATGAGGCTGCGCACACTCCCACAAGGAGAGATGAGGACTGCTGCACATGCAAATGTGTGGCTGTTGTGCTCTTAAATAAAGAGGTGTACACACATACGTACACACACACACACGCATATGCACACGATCATTCATTGGTTTATCGCTGTCCTTCCTCTCACTCTTGCTCACACACATTACACACAAACACACATACACACCCAAACACACAAAAACATACACGCGCACACACACACACACACACACACACACACACACACACACACACACACACGCACTGAATAATTACAGTGTTTTCCATGAGCCAGCCTTTACTTTATTGTTGACCTTTCTGTCTCTCTCCACCCTCTCTCTCTCTCTCTCTCTCTCTCTCTCTCTCTCTGTCTCTCACACAAACATACACACCCCAGTCACACACACACACACACACACACACACACACACACACACAGCCACACACACACACAGCCACACACAGCCACGCACGCACACACACACACACACACACACACACACACACACACACACACACACACACACACACACACACACACACAGAAACATGGAAGGCCTACCTTGCCAGCCGGGCTTGCAGACGGGTTTGACGTCGATGCGGACGGGGGCACTGACCAGCGCCCTCTTCTGGCCGCAGTCCCAGGCCGTCACCTGGATCTCGTACTGCTGCTGCCGCTCGTAGCTCAGCTTCTCCGTGTTCCGGATGTTACCTGCAGGGCAGAAGGGGGTAGAGGAATCTACATTGAGGACGGATGAACACAGCCCCCAGCCACGCGTCAGAAAGAGGTCCACTTGTGCAGGTCAACTATTAGAGTGAATGTGAGCAATTGTTGGTTAAGACCAAACCCATGTTATGTTTAGTAAAACCAATTTGGTAAGGGTTCAACCTACAAACTTATTTCCACAGAAGATGTAGGGGAACATCATTGTGTCCTGTTTTTTCATGTCTTGCATTCCTAAGCATATAGAGGTATGCTGTGGAGCCCTAGTGTCACCCACAGTGGCTAAAGAGCAGGACCATGGATCATCTCATACTTAGGCCACACCAAATCAAGTTTTCAATCTGAAACGATGAAGGCTTTCACACCTGAGCTGTTGAATCAGTTGTAATCTAACCCTGGAGCATTTCACCTGATAGTAGGTTGGGTTTATGGTGTTTTGTGGTGAGAACTCTGGTGTGGACCAAACAAACATACTCTGGTCTGCTTGAAGACGGGGGGCTGGGTCCACTTCCAAGTTAACTGTGGTTTGGTTTGCTTGTACACAGGGAATACCAAACATGTCCAGCCAGGTATACTTGAATATTTCCTTCTTAAAAAGACATGGTGAAATAAGGAGGTGAAACCACTGATGCTACACATGGTTGGACATCTATATAAAGTAACTGCTTGTATTCACTCTGTTACCAAAAAGTCACGAAAAGGTTTTGTAATTATTCAGTGGCATAATTATGTAAATGGTGTTATTTTTCTTTTGTAACACCAAAGCAGAATGAAAGTAACCTAAGACCAGTCCAATCGACGAACAAACAACTCAACCTTGAGGTCTTTGTCGTTTCAATGTTTGGGGCGTCTTAAAATGTCCTAAAAATGCAACAAGGTTTCAACCTCATTATCGAATCGGACCGAGTCTTCAAATGTGTCAGCGCCCTAAAATAAAGAAAAAGAGCAGTTGCACATCTAACACTATTGTTCTAGTCTCATCTGCACACCCACAGAACAGCTATAGACTTTGTGGACCACAAATCTTAAGCTGGAGAACAGATAGACTCAGCTTTATGATACCTCTGAAGGGTGTATTCTGCCATATCAGGGTAACAAACAAAAAGGGATGCACATGATGTCGCATACGTTGCTAATGTTTTAAAGAAGACATTAGAAGGAAATTCCAAGCTTGAATTGAAGGGGTGTTGACAGGGGAGACAGCAGCCCCACGCTAGCATAAAATGAACCTGAAAGCAGCATTTCAGGGGTTGTGTTACATCGCCTAACTGTATCTTCACTTAAAGGAGAGGGTACAAATGGGCATGGTACCACAACCCCTGACATACCGGAACCCCCTGCCCATATCTTCTCCTTTAAGAGGAGGTGTATTCGGGCGTGGTCCTCCACTCTGGGCATGGCACTGGGCACAGCGATGCTGACATGGATGTAGAGCAGCCGATGAGCTCATCAACAATTACACAGAACCTTTTAATGCATCCATGCTCTAAACTGGCAATGAGCAGGAAGAAAGAAACACACATCAGTAAGACAAAATAAGTTCAGCCCGAAGCAAAGCCCCTGGGTTGAGAAGGCATTTATGTTAAATTTCTAGCCTCAATCGATTTCCCCGCAATTACCAAAAACTAAGTGTCTAAACTAAGTACGACTTTATTAGTTTGAGTTAGTTCAATTGTCTTGTGTCTTCAACTTGAAAGAACTTGAAAAAACATTATTTATATGTTCATAAATAACCGTTGTATTGTATTGCTGCTTCTATTTGGATGCACAATGTTTTTATTTGGGAAAATTGCTCAGATCTGAACGTGGTATCATTGTTATTAATATAAAGATGAAAAGGGGCTGAGTCTGAGTAATCTTCCTCAGCTGTAATAGGTGAGTCTTTGACCAATCACATACCGATCGCCCTGCAGGTGCACGCGAGGTCCCAGCCAGCCATATAATCTGTGTGTCAGCTCATTCCAAATTAATTTGCAGTCCGTTATCTCCCCCTCCATCATTTATTAGCCGTGGCCTGGTCTATGTTATCCACTGCTAAATATTGTGATGAACTGAGCTCAGTTTGAGCCACAAAAGTTTCGATACTGATCAGTGGTGCACTCTGGGTCAATGCAATTCAAAAGGCTGGAAAAAAAAACGCTACTCTGTGCTGAAATGGATATGTAATAGATACTGAATTATGCATTACGAGAACTAGCTCTGAATTATAGTCTAATTCAATGAATAAAGTCATCTAAAACAACTCGAACACTTTACCTCAAAGCTGTGATTGGAAAAGCACGTTCCTAAAAAGAAAACATCTTTATTTTAATGATATTTTAGCTGTGGGACCTTTGTTTTACTTCACTTCAAAGTCACTCTTATCTACAACTGCCAAAATGTCTATTTTTGGAGTAATTTCAGGTGTTAGCGTACATGGATGTTTGTGCGTGTGTGGTATGTGTGTGTGTGTGTTTGTGTGTGAGTTTCTGCGTGCCTGCTTTTTAGGCGTGCAGGGTGCTTGATGGCTCAGGGTACGAGGCACAGCTACCCCCCTCGGCCGCACGGTGACACACCGTGCACACCGCACGTCTGCACCGCATAAGCCGTGATCCTTGCGGCTTGGATCCTGATGTTAAGAACCAAAGCTGTCGCAGTCCCAGATCCAGCCGACTGAGTGACACAGGTCAGGGCCAGAGCGAGGGGGGGACGGGACGGAGGGGAAGGGAAAAGTGGGAAAAGGCTCATCGCGTGCAAAAGCATTTCAATGAGCTAGCTGTCACCTTAGGGTTCCTGAACGAGCAGCACAGCGAGAAGGAGGACATCTCTTGAAGGCCCTAATGTCATCAATAATACTTGATGACCACACGGCTACAGATGGATAATAATAAAAGCGCAGCTGGCCGGGGCATTGGCAGCAGTGTGTGAAGCCTGCTTTAATTTGTGTTTGGGAGGCTTGGATTGGGGGACCAGTGGGTGAGGGGGGGGGGAACAAGACAGCAAGCTAACAGCATCGGATGGAGACACAGTACTACAAATGGGTTTCCGGAGAGCTGGAAGAATGCTAGCTGGAATGGGAGTGTGGGAGAAGTCAGAGACAAGGGAGTGACGTTTCTTCTGCGGCGTGGGGTTTGTTGTGGCAGAGGGCAACAATCTTGTTTTGATGAGCACAGACCATCCGGGGGAATGAGGGGGGGTAGGATTAGATGGCTTGCATACAAGGGAAGGGCAAGGTCTCGTCAGCCGCCCCCCTGTTCCTGTCTCATTCTCTCTCTCTCTCTTTATCTCTGTCTCAGGTTGTTTAGAACTGCTATCCCCCTACTCTCTCTCTCTCTCTCTCTCTCTCTCTCTCTCTCTCTCTCTCTCTCTCGCTCTCTCTCTCACTCCAGTCTGACTTCCCCATCCGGCCCGATGTGCATCACTGTCTCAGTGGGATGCAGACTCATCTTATTTCACTGTTTGCGGCCTCAACTCTTATGACCTCTCTCTCTCACTCTCTCTCTCTCCCCCCCACCCGCTCTCTCCCCCCCGCCCCCCCCCCCCCCCCCCCCCCTCTCTCCTGCATACATTGACACCGATCTGCATGCATCTGCCAACTAACACACACCCCCACACACATGCACACTCCTATTCCTCCTCCTTCAATTATTACATCAACGTATCTGTGTCAGCAGACGGAGCGTGCTGTGACTGCTGGCAAGGGTAGCCAGCTAATAAATGACTGGTCTGCCCTTCTCCCCCGCCTCCTGCCTCTCCCCTCCTCTGTCTCTGTTTATCCTTCTCCATCTCTCTTTCCATATGTATCTGTGTCTCCTTTCCTCTTCCTCCCTGTCTCCATCTCTCCTCTCTATCCCCATCCTTCTGAGGTCGGTCCTCTTGCGCAGACAAGGGGTCTCTCCATCACACCTCACCACTCCCCCGAGCCCCTACCCAACAACTCTTTCACTTTTATTGTTTATTTACCATTCAGATTCCCCAACCGCAGGCCTTTCCTCTCTCGACTAACGGCTTTAGACAAGCTCAATCACCGGTGATTGTAACCCCCCCCGTCCATCCGCCCACGCATCCGGCCGGCCCTACATAGTTTGTTGCGTTTTCTCCCTGGCCTCCTCTTCGCCTCTAGTGCTCTTGAGTTGAAGAGTGCTCTTCTGCTACTGGAGCTCTTAAAAGTGTGCTGCATGCGGTCAGCACTGAGTGCCAGAGAGCACTCCAGCCAGGCTCTGTTTACCATGTCCTCCTCAGCCCGGCCTTTGTGCCCTGCACCAATCAGCGCTTTTTATGCCCATTTGCCTGACACCCAAGATGGTGACACTTAATGATAACTTACATTTATAAGCCTTTAGTCAATTTAATCTATTCATTGATACAACATTTGTGTATAAGCCTTTAGTACATGTGAGCTGTTCATTAAAGCAACATTAATTTATTAGCCTTTAGTAAATGCGAGATATTCATTTGTACAACTCTGATTTATAAGCCTTTAGTAATGTGAGCTATTCATTGGTACAACTTTAATGTCTAAGCCCCCAGCCTTTAGTTAATGATGCACTTATAAATAACAAAACATATATATTAATTTGTAGATCATTAATAATTGGAAAGTTAAAGGGTTCTATATTTCCAACCGGTGTGATGGTGATTAACCATTGATAGTTAAAATCTACCCTCTAGTGATATATCACCAGTTGGAACAGTCCATTGGAAAGGCTGGTTGGAAAGGCTAACACTTAAATACACTAAACACAAATAATCTTAAACAGTATGTTAATCTTTTATTAATGTTCACTTCATCATTAAAAAAAGGATGAATAATGTTAAAAAGTGTTACCGGCCTTTTTTGTACTTTTTCTTTGTTATAAAGCAGGAGGGGAAAAGTTTTTTGTTCAAGGATCTTTCACAGGTAGGGCAGGGAAGACAGGTTATGATTTGTAAAGGAGTCACATATCTGATCGAGGCGTAAATTAAAAATGTGTAAATTAGAAATTAGCCCATGAGTCGTTGGCCAGTTCCAATGACAGACGTAATAAAGTTAGCAAGATTTAGCAGTATTTAAGCATCCCTTTTTCAATGTCAAGGTTAATGGTTAGCAGCAACCCTGGAGCTCAGCTCGCCTCTTGTGACAGATTGGCTTCAGGAAGTGGGTGGGATCAGCTCAGGACGCTCACGCGGTATTGAGGCTTGGAATTTGATCAGCCAGAGGAAGTGTTTGCGTGTGTGCAAGTGCGTTTGTATATTTGTGCAACCGTCCATTGCTTTTACAGCGGTACCTTCGTGCATGTGTGTGTGTTTGTGCGTGTGTGTGTGTGTGTGTGTGTGTGTGTGTGTGTGTGTGTGTGTGTGTGTGTGTGAGTGTGTGTGTGTGTGTGTGTGTGAGAATGTGTGGGTGGGTTGGTTTGTCTTTGGGGGGATTTGTGTGTGTGCGTGTGCGTGTGTGTGTGTGTGTGTGTGTGTGTGTGTGTGTGTGTGTGATGATGTGTGTGTGTGTGTGTGTGTGTGTGTGTGTGTGTGTGTGTGTGTGTGTGTGTGTGTTGGTTTGTCTTTGGGGCATTTGTGTGTGTGTGTTTTTGTGTTTTTGTGCATTTGTCCATTTGAGTTTTTTCTGTATGCATCTGTGTTTGTTTGCCTGTGTGCATCTGCGTGTGAGTGTATAAGTGGATGGGTGTGTGCATGCGTTGATGCACGTGTGTATTTTGGCAGCGAGTGCACGGACACCATCTGATTTGTGGTGACTGATGGGTCCTGGGGCGAAGCTTGACTTTGTCCTTGAGTGGCAAAGAACCTGTTCCCACCGGCGAGAAAGTCATCTGTCAAGGGATTTACTTTCCAAGCCAGTTTCTACACAAAGCAGCAATGTGTGTGTGTGTGTGTGTGTGTGTGTGTGTGTGTGTGTGTGTGTGTGTGTGTGTGTGTGTGTGTGTGTGGGTGTGTGTATCGGTACACGCCCCTCCGCCTCAGCAGTGAGTGGACGTCATAGCCCCATACCGTCCCCAGTCAGAAACAAATGAGAATAAAATGTAAAAGTGTAGCCGTTTGGGCCGCGGCTCACCATTGCGGTCGATGGCGAAGGGCGAGTCGGCGGTGGTGATCTGGTAGTTGCAGATCTGGCTGTACTGCGGCGAGCAGTCCTGGTCCGTGGCCTCCACCTGCAGGATGCTGTCGTAGATCTTCCCCTCGGTCACGGCCGCGCGGTACCGCGCCTCCCGGAACACGGGCGCAAACTCATTGACATCGTTGACCTGGATGTGCACCACCGCCCTGCAGACCACAGGGGGAGACAGAGAGCGCGGCCCGCCAGCATCAAGTCACGGTGCGGAGTACTCGGTGTGTGCGGCCGATGAGTCAAATGCTAGTCGCGCTAACGCACTCCACTGTGAGGATGCAGCCTTGTGGGTTGGCTTGGGGCTGCCCTGCTACGGTTAGTTTCATTTATCTTGAGAAGGCAATGATTTCAGCGTACAAACAACAGCCCCCCCGAACCTGACGCTAAAGTATATTAACCAACTTTTCAGTTGGCATTTATTAAAAAATCACTACGGAAAACGGGAGCCCCAAATTTATCACTTTAAAACACAGACATCAATAATGCCCAAAATGGCCGGCAGGCAACAGATTGCTTAATCGATGGTTTGATCTACTGGAGCACAGCCCGGAGGATGGATGCGACCTGGCACCGATGACAGGCCCTAATGGAACAGGAAGGAAGCAGGCAGGATATTGTAGTGCAGATAGTAGCCAGCGTAGTTAATAGGCTGCCCATTGTGGTGATGGCTCCTGCATCGTCAAAGACATACTCTGTTCTACAGCAAAGCTGGACATGATTTAAGAAGAGTGATAGAGAGAGGAAGAGAGAGAGAGAGTGAGAGTGAGCGTGAGAGAGAGAGAGAGAGAGAGAGAGAGAGAGAGAGAGATAGATAACGAGAGAGAGATCTCTTGTGCAAATGCTGTTTGTTTTAAAGCTTTTACATTGGCATGCAGGGAAATATATGGGCAAATCATTGCAAACATACACATGCACACACCAACAAACACACACACACTCCCACACATGCAGAATTGCTCCCACAAACACACAGACAAACACACACAGACACACACATGCAAACACAAACGCATGGACAGAGCCACACACCCACACATACATGCACGCAGACACTCACACACACACACACACACAAGCCCACACACAAGCCCACACGCACAACACAGACAAACACACACACACACACAAGAAAGCAAACGATGTGTACACACGTATATAGACGTACAAACAAACAAAAATCCTCTGTCAAAAACCCGTCAAACAAACAAACAAACAAACAAACAAACAAACACGGTCCCTGGCACAAATCGCTCGTCGGTGGGAGCCAGCGGCGCCAGCGGGAGTCATAAATCCATGGGGGGTTATGACTGGTGGAACGTCAAGCGTGATGCTAACAGGCATCGGAAGCGGCCATCAGAACGGCTGGCAGACGCGGCGGAGGCGGCCCGCCGTAAATTCCTCCGCCAGCCTCGTTTTGTCATATTAATGATAGCTGCTCATAAACATTACCCCCCCCCCGCCTCGCCGCGCTCCCCAACCGGCGGTGGGGGAACATATGCTCCACTCTTCTGGGGGCCACGCGGGTTCGGTCGATGCGTGACTGAGTGTGTGTGTGTGTGTGTCTGTTATTGTATGGGTTTGTGTGGATGGTGATGATGATGATGTTGCTGTTTTTTCACATCTATGCGCGTAAATGTACAACTGTGATCACTAACGGGTTGAGGCAATGGTGTGCATTTGTCTATTATTATTTTTTAAATGTTTTATTATTATAATGATTTTGTTTGCTTAATGCAACGTATGAGTGGTTTTGTATCTAATCCCGTTGTCATGTCGGTTTGTGTTGTTGTTAATCCTTTACATGAGGTTCAAGGTGAAGCCAGTTGCAGGCCAATTACAGAAAGTGGTTCTAATTGGACAATGCGACCGGAGAAGGCGGTAAATCAGCTTTGTAAGCTGAATCAAAAATGGTCACTGGCTTGACAGACACATAGGCTGGGTAAATGGGTAAAATTGCTGCATTTTCAGGTAGCCTTCATGGGCAGGGAGGCATCAAGTCATGTGTTTTTAATTTCAGCCTGCCGAGGTGCCTCCGATTAGCTAGGATTTGAGGGCAGCATTGACGTTACTTCATTGGTCAAGTTATCTCAAAATCCTGCGTGCCCACTCCACTGCCCTGACAAGAAGAATGGAGAGCAGCTGCCCCAAATGACTTATACTACAACTAGCTTACCACTACAACAGCAAATAATGCTAATGATGCTAATGAGCGGAAGTATAACCGTTGTAACTGACGAAAGTTACAGAAACTTTAGGTATTTTGGCAACATCATGATGTTGTGATGCATCGCTGCATGGGAAGTCAATCCGGACTCCATTACAGTTAACTTGAAACAAAAACACTGCCTCCGAAGGACGCTACCTTGCTAGACAGCAAGGCAGCAGGCAGATGCCTTCATTGTGTCACAGCAAGAGAGAAAAAGAGAGAAGAAACAGAGATGTAAAAAATATAAACAAAGTAGAACTAGTGCTAACGACTTTAATTGTGATTTTTGTTATGGTTAGTTGTTTCTATTTTTCTGGTAAGTACTTACCAGAATCAACTCAATGAATGACAAACACACTAACTGCGCATCGTGAATAAGTCTCTCTCTATGATTAGTTGCTTCTTCTTTTCTGATGAAGTACAAAAAAACAAAACACATTTGTCAATGCCCACTGTGGCTTTTGAAATTCCTTTCGTAATCATTTTTGGAACTGTTCACACTCTTCTTAACACTTTCATCGTACGATCCTCACAATAAGTTATTTGAATGACGAGCGCACACACTGTGCCTCGTGAATAAGTCTCTTTGACTCTGCCTGGTTTGTGTGAAAATGAATGCAAGTGTCTGTTTCTCTGTACTAATGAGTCACATCTGGCTATAACAGACTCCGAAGTGTCTGTGTGTGTTTGTGTGTGTGTGTGTTTGTGTGTGTGTGTGTCTGTGTGTGTGTGTGAGCATTAAAATGTTTGGAAGTGTCTTTGTGTGTGTGTGTGTTTGTATGCCTGTGTGTTAGCATTGCAATGTGTGGAAGTGACTTTGTGTGTGTTTGTGTGTGTGTGTGTGTGTGTGTGTGTGTGTGTGTGTGTGTGTGTGTGTGTGTGTGTGTGTGTGTGTATGAGCATTAAATTGTGTGGTGGGCACTATGCTAGTCTAGTCTTCTCTTTAAGGGCAGTAGCCTCAACCCACCATCGCCTCTCTGAAAACGGTAGTGGGCGAGAGAGAGAGTGAGTGAGAGGCAGGGGGAACCCAGCAGCAAACACGGGGGTCCCTGGTGAAGGATCATCACCACGATAACCACAAACGAGGCTGAAGGTCATCAGCCAGTGGATACGGATGTCATTTGAGGTTCCTAATAACCAGAAGTCCAAATTAACTCTGATGGCGTCATCACTTTCTGTCCTGAGGGCCCCGCTCCCGCCGAATGCTTTAAACAGCTGGGGGCGGCCATTATGGTGTTGTTATCAATGGGGAACCAAGCGTTTTGCCCGCTGCTGTTGTGCTGCTAAGCGCCATGCCGTGAGTGCCTCTCGCTTTTGGACGAGAGCCCTGGACCCCCAAGTTGAAAAAAATCCAACTCTAAAAGTAAAAAACGCACAACATCATTGTCGGTTTATATGTGGATGTCAACTGTGGTTTTGTAACCGACAAAAGGAACGGTGCGCTGCTCTGCTTCATTTCTGGGCACCAACAGAAAAAAGCAGCATGTCAAAGGCCTCCATTTTACGGCCGGCCAAAGCTCACTGTGTGATGTGCACCTGAGGCGGGTTCTGGATCATTCTGACAGGTGTGAAAGCAGAAAACTGCTTGGTGGTCTGCACTACTTCAGAAGGGAAAAGGTAGACCGGCCACCGGACAGTTTCAGAGCCAAACCTGTGGCGGTTGTGATGGAGATGTAAGCATAGTTCTGTGGCAATTCACACTCCATTCTATACTACCGTATAATACTATTCTATACAACTACGAGAAGTAGTTCTGCTACTACTACTACTACTACTTCTAATGTCACCACTACCGCTACTTCTAATGCTACTACTACTACTTCTGACAACAATACCCGATGCCGCCTTAATGCACAGGCTTACCTGGGCTGAAGCCCCAGGGCCTACGAGGATCGGGAGGCCTATCATGAGCTGCAGTCAATTTTTATTTATTTATTTTTTTACTGGCCCATGATAGGCCCCCCGATCGGCGTAGGCCCAAGACAATGTGAGCCAAGAAAAAAGGGGGCCACTAGTGGTAGCTGGGCCCAGTCGCCACTTGACACCACAGCCACAGTCCCACCCCCCCAATTTACACATCTCCATTGTACGATCCCCTCTCAGGGGGCCTACGAAACCTCTCAGCCCCAGGGCATAATGGCAGGTTAATGCAGGCCTGACAATACCACTACTCATACTGCTACTGCAAACACTGCCACCACGATTACTACTAAGATAAGTAAGTAAGATGAATCAAAAATGTGTTCTATGACCGAACTAATGATAAGCTGAAGTTCATCTTTCAGACTATGGCCTTGTTCAGGCAAGCATTTTAATTTATTGTCAAACCTCATCAGATTAGAGAGAGATAGGTAGTCGTCCCGAAGCAGAAGGGTTGACAGGTCGCCAATCGTCAGCCAATGTAAGAGGAGAGTCGTATGCTAATGAGTCTGAAACATTCTCATGCCGTATGATTTTATTTAGGATTCCAGGAGTGCTAGACCTTGCATTTCTACAACGATTTGCAACGTTATAGCAATGTAAACCGCTACACCACGGCCCCTAGATCTGCATCCATTCTTGGCGATTTGAAAAACCATGCATGTGGTAAACAAACCCTGAACCCTGTATGTGCGTGCGCATATCGAGCATTGGTCTCTCGTACACCGCCCCTATACGTAGGGTTGGGTTTTTCGAGTGAACAGATGAGATTTTGAATCTAGATACAATCCAAATTCGGCTTGGTGCAGAGCTCGCAACTAGCTGTCGCTAGGTAGGTTTCTAAGAATCTCCCTATAGGTCCAATACTGCTGTTTGATCATTACCTTGGTGTCCCTCTGCCTCCCTCCGCTCCCATCCCATCCCTATAGATCCTATGGGGAACCCTTAGGAGGGAGGAAATGGGGTACGGTCTGCATGATGTGCACCGTAGTGTAGGCAACACTTACACAAACCAAACTGTATAGATCCCCCCCGCCATTGATGGATGGTAGGGAAATGGGAGTCATTACTGGCCTTGGATCAATGGTGCACTGGGAAGAAACGGAAGAAGAAAAGGGGAGCAAAGTGTAACCTCGTGCAGCCTTGGCCCTGTCATCGTTGACGCACCTGAAAACAGCCAGGAGGCACTGCCAACCTGTCTTCTGTGGCTTCGGCTTGGAAGACAAAAATAAAACCGTTGTGATGGTATTGTCCCCCCCAGCGGAGAGCTACAAGCGACGCGGCGGTCGTACAGTGTGTGTTGTGCGCTCCCGTCGTACAGTGTGTGTTGTGCGCTCCCGTCGTACAGTGTGTGTTGTGCGCTCCCGTCGTACAGTGTGTTTTGTGCGCTCCCGTCATACAGTGTGTGTTGTGCACTCCCAGTTTCACCACCGCGACGGAGGGAAGAC
>NC_136936.1:22741667-22776667 GCF_949987615.1 Pollachius pollachius
ATATATATATATATATATACAGAGAGAGAGAGAGAGTATAAATATAAATATCTATATCTATATATATACTATATATATGAAATGAAAGTAACTTTCTGAATGGAATGGAACAGACTATATATACTATATATATATATATATATATATATATATATATATATATATATATATATATATATATATAGTATATATAGACTGTACAAACAAGACTAAACTGTATTTCTGGTGTTGGTCTCTCTCTTACTTGTGGGACTTCTTGCCCTCGGTTCCCCCCGGCCCGGAGCCGCAGTCATGGGCCTGGATGATGAATGTGTACTCCTTCTGCAGCTCACAGTCCACCAGGCCCCGGGCCCTCAGCTGGCCCTCGCCCGACGTGCCGTTCAGCACCACCGCCTCGAACGGGGCCTCCAGCCCATGGATGTTGAAGGCGCAGATCTCCCCTGGAGAGCAAGGAAAGGGAACACTTGAGCTTTTTCCACAACATATATATGCCATTATTACAATGTATCCGTGAGTATGAAAAACAAATACAAAAGGGAGAAATTTCGGTGTGAGGACTTTAATAAAAGTAGCTGCAATAAGGTTAAAGGACTAGGGGAGCTGAAATAGTTTAATGGGCTCTTTCCCGCTCTCTCTCTGTTCCTCTCTCTCGCTCCATAGAGCTCGGCTGATTCCTACACAGAGCATTATGGTTGTGATTTAGCGGCGCTGTCCAGAGCAGACAGAGACAGAAAGAAACACAGTACAGACAGCTGAGTAAGGAGGGAGGCAGAGAAAGGGTATTTAAAGGTCAAGGCCATACCAACACACACCCACACACACCAACACACCCACACTAATTCACACAAGGACTAGAAATGAGCCACTGAAAGGCGTGTGTGACGTCCCCCCGTCCCTACGCTGAGTCTCTCTCCCGATAATTTATACAACCAAGCAACACTCACACAACACACAAGAACAATGGCGGAGAAAACCTCACTTTGGATGAGTGAGTCACGTGACATCAGACCAGAAGAATGGACCTGACAAGCAGCCCAAATAATCTGTGGTGCAGAAGAGAGGAAGGGACTGCGAATACATCTCGAACCAGCGGGAGGCTAGGGAAAACAACCCTCCAAAACAAACACATTTCAGAGAAAAGATTGACAGAAAGTGCGGGCGAAGACGAAGGCTGACTTTCATCAGCGGGTCCAACCGAGCGCCGTCCCTTTAAGAGCTGGCGAGGACAGTGATTCTCTGCCTCCCTTTGGCAGACGCAAGGTACATAGTGCTTTCACGAACACGGCGTGTAAAAAAGAAAACACTTAGTGGGCTATGCTCACACACCTGACCTGTGACAGCTAATTGCGCTGATATCACTTAAACTAACAGCAAGGGCTAAATTGGATTCCCAAGGAGCTGTGTGTGCCCATTGCTCCTGGCAAGTTCCGATTAAAGCAACTTTGTATTCCCTTTCGCCTTTCCTTTATCCCTGTCCCTTTCTCTGTCTCCCTCTCTTTCTCTCTCTCTCTCTCTCAGACCCTCTCTCTCCCTCTCTCTCTCTCCTTCTCTCTCTCTCTTCTTTCATCCTTTTCTGTCATATTGTCATCTCTCAAAATGCCCCACCTCTAACACTGCACTACCTCTCTCTCTCTCTCTCTCTCTCTCTCTCTCTCTCTCTCTCTCACTCTCTCTCTCTCTCTCTCTCTCTCTCTCTCTCTCTCACACACACACACACACAGACACACACACACACAAACACACACACACACAGAAACATACACACACACTATGCGACTCCCTGCCCGCCTCTAGCACGGAGCCTTGAAATGACGATTTGTCCGTGGAAGTGCTTTAGCAAAAGCGAAAGAGCGAGGAAGACAGATGAGAAGAGTGATGGCAAGAGAGGGAGGGAGAGAGAGAAGCAGAGAGAGATAGGGGATAGAGAGAGGGAGAGAGAAAAAGGGGGAAGGTGAGAGAGAAAGAAATAGCTATACGTCGGTGCTCTGTAAAGACACTGCGTGTTGCCTGAACAACAAATTATCCGAGTTCAATACTCTCCCACATAACAGCCAAGAGTGAAGAGAGAGAGAGAGACGGAGAGACAGAGAGAGGGAGAGAGAAAGAAAGAGAGAGAGCGACAGAGAGAGAGAGCGAGAGAGAAGACGTAAACCGCCATTAGGCCAACGGCTTGTGACAGGAGTGAGCGATAAGGCTCAACACGGTCGCGCAAGCCTCCATCCTGATGCAGCGTGTACAGGAAACACTCCGCGATGAAGTCCATTCTGGTCACAAAAGGAACAGGTCTGATCCTCTGCATCTGCTGACACGAGGAGGCCGGGGGACCAGACCGACTGCCCCCCTAACCACTGGCACACAGGCAACTCACAACACCGTTGAGGGGTTGGGTGGGAAGTTGTGGGTGGGTGGTGGGGTAGAGAGAAGAGAGGGCTAAGTGCTAACTATGAATGCTTATAGTGGCAGCATTAAAGTTGAGCAGAAACAAAATAGCAAGTAAAGGTCAATGTAGGTGTGTGTGTGTCCATCTTTTGCCATGTTACAATGCCCGAACAGTGCATATCGTCAACGTTGAAGAATACTTAAAAAGAAATGAAGTCCTTCGCCGTTAAGGCAAAGCCGAGACGGAATTACACACAGTATAGCAAATAGTATATATATCATATCTTGTTTGGGTACTTTCTCAAAGGTAATGCTCATCCTGCTCTTGGTATTTATATATATATAGTGCTGAAATCAAGCTGGAGCGGCCGGTTTCCGTTCTACTTCAAGCATCAGGCGCTGCAGATTCACGGTGGAGGGGATAAACGTCTGGGGGGCTGGCAGGAGCTGCCATGAAGGCTTATGTTGCTGCGGCGGTGAGGTGGGGGTGGGGGGGGGGGGGGGGGGGGTTGGCGTAGCACGGTGTGGGGTGCAATGTGGCACCAGCTGATGGAAGTGCTTATTACCATGGAGGGCCAAGCTGTGTCCCTGGCACGGCCCCCCGCCTCGATGGGCCGGGAAGACTCAGGCAGGGGCCAACGGGCCCCGGGAAAATGAGAAGTCATGTCCCGGTCTGTCGACGCAGACAACGCGGGAGACAACGATCACACACACACACACACACACACACACACACACACACACACACACACACACACACACACACACACACACACATACACACACACACACAAACACACACACGCACACACAACACAAGCACACACACACACACACACACACAAACACACACACGCACACACAACACAAGCACACACAGACATACACACACAGACACACTGATCGGCGGAGCAGCTTGTCGAACATGCAAGCGTCGATATGGAGGTCCGTGGACGTAGCGTTGGAGGGCGGGGGGTTGATGTGGGGGAGGGGAGGCCGGCAGAGCGTGGGAGAGGAGAGGTGAGGAAGAGGAGGAGGAGGAGGAGGAGGAAGAGGAGGAGGAAGATGGCCAGGGAGATGAAAAGGAGGGGAGAGTGAAGGGATCACATGAGTACCGCCCCAGGCCGGCCAGCGCAGAGCTCTCTAGTGGGACAAGAGTGTATGCTTGCAACACACAAACGTGCGCACACAATTGCTCACACACGCGCTCACACACACACCACACACGGACACGCACACCCCTCAAACCATGGCTCTGCCAGTTGGGCAGTTCTAATCAGGGCTGACAGGTCTTTCATCCTACTACTGCTGGAACAGATAGCGCAGAGTGTGGATATTGCCTTGTTTTCTACTCATTTCCTTCCAGACTCCGAGTCCTCTGCCAGGGGATGGGATACTAGTAGCGATGCTTAACGTTATTTTGTCTTTATAAACCCTGGCATGGGCCAAAGAATTCCTAAGTGCTTGTGTGCTGGTCTCCCCGCACTGTGTGGATTTATGTAGCGGTGCCAATTTCAGACACCGTGCCAATTTAGATTTGGCTTGAAATTTGCTCTTGTATCACTCACCCACAAATTCAGCCCCCCCCCCCCTTTTGTTTTGATCGCCCGCTTGCACGAGCACGTGCTGAGGAACTCACTCATAGACAATCCACACATATGCTCTGTGTGCAAACACGCACTTACACACACACACACACATACTGCGGGCACACAAACACACACACACACACACACGGACACACACAGACACACACACACCCCTCGCTACTGCGGGCACACACACACAGACACACCGCAACACACACACACACACACACACACACACACACACACACACACACACACACAAACACACACACACAGCACGGCCCTCTCAGCTGCAGTGCAGAGATAGTATGTCAGACGGCTAACTCAACAGTGAGCTGAAATTGAAAATGTTGTAATTATGCTCTTCATGAAATTAGCCAGCAGAGAAAAAAAACACAATCGAGAAGCCGTCCGTAGAAAAGATAAGGATTACTACTAATCAAGCGTGTGTGTGTCCAGACAGTAGTGTGTCAAACCATTGTGTGGGTCTGTGTGTGTGAGAGCGAGAGAGAGCGAGAGCAGGAGCAAGAGCGAGAGACATATTGTTGAAATTGAAGGGGGTAGAAGGGTGGTGTACTTTTAATTAAAAAACACACTGCCTCAACAGCGTGAAAGGGGGGCTCAGACATGATTTGCTCGACCTCTGGGTTGCTCATCAAGCTCCCTCGCTACCTCCCTCCTCCCTCCTCTCCCGTTTTCTCACCCTTAATTACATTAAAAGCTCCTCTCACAGAGTTAATGACAGCCCAGTGTCTCTCTGACTGAGTCAATACCCCCACCGCTTCTCTGCGTTCGCCACTCTCTCTGTGGGCAAAATATGTGTCTGTGTGTGTCTGGGTCTGTGTGTGTGTGAGTTTGTGTGTGTGGGGGTGGGTGTGTGTGTGGGGGGAATGTGGGTGTGTTTGGGGAGTGTGTGTGTGTGTGTGTGTGTGTGTGTGTGTGTGTGTGTGTGTGTGTGTGTGTGTGTGTGTGTGTGTGTGTGTGGTGGGTGTGTGTGTGTGTTTGTGTGTGTTATGAACAATATTGGATGTGTCTTTTCGCTCTGCTGGTGGAAGATGTATTTCACGCACGTCGGGAAAGGTGTTGGTTCATTTCTAGGGAAGCAGAAAGTGATGGGTGTCATATTTTCAGGGGAAACGGGGCAGCGCTTACGAAAACACAACAAAAGAGAAATGCTGCTTCTCGATCGGCCAACGTTATATTCAAATTGATTTTGGTGGAGCGCTCTGAAAGAGAACCTGACGTGAATGCTTGAGTGACCTGATACAGCGATAAAGACAGGGCTCTGTTTCTCTTTAATTAACTGAGCGGGAATCTTTACAGAGCAGAGAGGTCATCAAAGGTCATCATGCGTTCATGTCAGGATCGGAGTCCATCTCTCTGTGTGGTAGACAGAACGTAATAGCTACATTGACAAGATTATTTTTTGTTGTGTGCCATGATAAAACACAGAAGTACCCCGGTCTTATTCTAAAACTAAACAACTACTGAAAACATCCATCAAAAGAAGAAAAAACGTCAATGCTTCCACACTTTGCTATCTTGGATAATAAACACCCAACCTCCGACAGTCGATAAAGTTTAAACATTTTTTTTATTACAGATGGCTTTTGAGCAACATTTCTAATGCTCTGCATCAGGCCTGTCGCCATGCCAACACCACAGCAAGGCACTGCTTCAAACTGCCTATAACCGCCTAGCACCTGAGATGGCGCCGACGCCAGCGACCTCGCAGAGTCTGAGCCAACACATGATCAGGGTGTCGGTGCCACGACTGCAACTTTGCAACCGTTTCGCTCCAATCATTTTAAGGAGAAAGGATAGCTTACCGCGGGTTGTCAGGAAAGTTTCGGTGCATAGTGGTAATCCAGCAGTCATCACAACCGATATAATCAATATGGAGAAAACTATCTTTGATCGAACAAGAGCCTGGGAATGTGTCATTTAAAGTCAATACGAGGTCGCTGACCTTGAGGGAAACTTTAATAAATAGGGAAACATTGTAGTTTATTTGCCATTAGTTACCTTCACAGACCATGCCTCCGTAAAGTGTGCCCTGTTTTTCAAACTATAACACTATTTCCTTTTCAATTTGATGTTTTTTAAAGCAATGTGATCATGGATTGCCGCTCAAACCTGGAAATGGGAAAGGATGTCCCGCAATGTACTACTGATGTTACCAAATTTCCAATACTCTGCCTTCAATTTGATATGCCTTTCTCAATTGTCCCATCCCCCCAAGCTGATCTTTGCAACATTCAATTCTGACTGTATGTATGATAATAAAAGTAATAGATATCTGAAAGGAACCACTTGCTTCTGTGGCATCTGCCAGAATTTGATGTATGTATATATATATATATATATATATATATATATATATATATATATATATCCATTGCCATTACTGACAAAAATGAGATTCTATGACTGCTGTATTCCAAGTGCCTCACAGGAAAGCCTTGACCAAGCATTGATCGGCAGCCGGCGAATATCGCTAGTCAAATAACTCACCTCCACACACAAAGAGAAAAAGATGTTAAGGCAAGGAAAAGAGAATGAAAGAAAGAAAAATTGAAAACCAACGACTGAAAGGCCACGAAAGAAAAGGGCCAGGCTATGATCTATAAATGCAAACAAAAACACCATGCGAAAGCAATCACATTAAACACAGCCAGAAATCAATAGTTTCTATTTTTCCTCCTCTGTCCGCCAACGAGGCTCCGGGCCCGGGCTGGGGGGAGGGGGGGGGGGGGGGGGGGGGGGGGGGGGGGGGGGGGGGGAAGCATGTGTCCTTGTCTGAGCAAGGCCAGTTAGAGTTCAATGTGTTCAAATATCCGTGTCCAGGGTTTATGATCCCCGTTGAGCACTGAGCCCTCCAGGACCTGCTCTTTATTCACTTGATGAGCCTCCACCAAACACACACACTCACACACACGCTCACGCACACTCACACACGCTCGCCTGCACGGCCCCTCATCAGCCACGGCTACGCTCTATTATATGTAAGGTCAACAAAGCAGAACATTAAAATATTGGATTCTCTCCTCCCCCCCTCCCGGGAAAGAAGGGGGCGCGGGGCGCTCACACTGGCCTGCACAGCGAGCATGAAGGATGATGTTCACGGGGCCGGAGCAAAACCACCAGCACCGCAGGGAGGCAGCAGAATGAGGCAGGAGAATGAGGCACGATCAGTGGGAGCACATAGAGGAGGGTGCTTGGGTTGAATTAGCACGGGGTAATAGGGTGTGACCTGCAGTGAAGGCACACTCACGCGGCCCGCACGCGCAAACAAAACACTGAGCATCTGGGATACGTGTGGTGTATCGCACGTGTGAATGTGTACGTGGACTGTATGCATGCACGGCTGTTTCCTCCATTCAAAAGATATTCCAAAATATAGATTTTGATAATCAAAATGAAAAAATTAAAATGTACATTATATTATTGATGATTATAAATATGACGATAATACTTTATTTAAACAGCAGGTTTTTTATTCCAATGTTACAAATATCCTATCTAATTATTATTTTATTGTTTGTATTGTTTTAATTATTTGGGTTGTATTGTGATAAAAACAACACAGAATATTCATCTGCACCAGTGACCAAGGTGAGCCGTCCACCAGCTACAGTACTGACCCCCCATTTACAACTGGTAAATACATATTTTATATATAAACATAAAGTAGATAGACTGTATCAATAAAAAAAATGAATCATAATTTTCTATATATATATATGTTTTTTTTTTTTATTTATCAAAACTTTTTTTTCAATAAATTCACCCAGCAACCGCAATTCGAAGTTAGCTAGTAGCTCACCTGGCACAATGCATTTCTTCTGCTTGCGCGAGATGAATGGTCTCTGACAAATGAATGTAATAAACTGCACTAATGAATTAGAAATTAAGTGGAAATCTGCCTAAAAATGACCCAGAGATGCTTTGATTTCCCACACATTGTCCTAGGTAACAGCGATGTCCAATCACAGCAGCCGAAAGGATGGGCGCCGAGGCGGCAGAGCAGGGTGCAGTGGGCGTCAAGATGGATGGCAGCGCTTTTGGTGCAGGCGGGGAAAGAAAACCACGGCCTCGGGTGACAGTTGTTCTGTGGCTTTTGGCAGTGCTTACCTTTAGGGAGAGTGTGTATGTGTCTGTGTTTGTATGTGTGTATGTCTGTGTGTGTATGTGTGTATGTCTGTGCATGCACATCCGTGTTTATGTGTGTGCGTGTGTGTGTGTGGGTGTGTGTGTGGGTGGGTGTTCGCGTTCATGTCGCGTGCATGTGTCTGTGTGTGTGTGTGTGTGGGTGGGTGATCATGTGCATGTCGGTGTGGGTGTGCATGTAGGTGTCCGTGTGTGCGTGCGTGTGTGTTTGTGTGTGTGTGTATGTGTATGTGTATGGGGTGTGTGTGTGTGTGGGGGGGGATCAGTGGCAAGGAATGGACACAGGAGAGGAAGAGATTGGTATGAGTGAAGGGGGCAGGGTAGAAACACTGTGACAACAAGAGAATGTCAGAAAATAGCTGCAGTGAATACATTTGTCCCAGTGTATGCTGGGCGGAGCTCCCTCGAGAGAACCCCAAAAGAATACACCTTGCTCCAGCCACAGCAGCCTGTGTGAATACGGCTAGGGCACCAAAATATCCACATCATTGTACAGGAGGGGGATCCATCATGCGGTTGGCACAAATATATGATAATATACACACTTCCATTGTGCAGCCTTGGAGCTTGTTGCATCACATGTCCTCCACCCCAGCACCTCATTCATGAGGCTGTCTGTCGGCCTCCGCACTATGATGCTCAACAGAGGAGATGTGATACATGTGGCCTCAAGCAGGATGCATGACATTAACGTGTCCCGACCAATAGGACCATCTATGGAGTGTTCTAATGACGAGTCACAGCGCATTTCCACACCTTAGATGTGACGGAAAGCAGGGCAAAGAAATAGACAGAGTAGTCGATGGAGCGCCTCACATATATCCCTGGACTTGGAGGCAAAGTGTTCCCAAAACTTCTCATCGGGCTCATTGGGGAGAAGTTTTGCATTCGCACTGGGCAGGGTCGTGAAAAATGACGACTACTTCTTAAACTCTATTCACTAAAGTGTTTCAGCACCGCTGCACGCTGTAACGGTGGAAATTGGGCCAGAGGCCTGAGAGAGGAAGGGCGGATTGTACCATTTATTTGGATGTGTACGTGCGTTGGTGCGTGTGTGTGTGTGTGTGTGTGTGTGTGTGTGTGTGTGTGTGTGTGTGTGTTTGTGTGTGTGTGTGCATGTGTGTGGGTGTGTGTGTGTGTGTGTGTGTTACTATGGAAAAACATAACATCACATACACATGCTCTGAGGACATTATGTGCTCTGCCTATATATGTTTCCCATCACCTTGTCAGTAACCTGTTGGTGTGTGTGTGTGTGTGTGTGTGTGTGTGTGTGTGTGTGTGTGTGTGTGTGTGTGTGCGTGCGTGTGTGCGCACGCGTGTGTGTGTGTGTGTGTGTGTGTGTTTGTGTGTGTGTGTGTGTGTGTGTGTGCCTGGGGGTATGTGTTTGTGTGTTGAGGATGGGGAATGAGAGATGCAGGTTAGGGAAGAGGTGAAACGGGAGGGTTGCAACCCTCTACATCACGTAGACTCGTACTGTTTATGAGTTGTGTGTGTGTGTGTTCCTACGTGCGTGTGTGTGCGTGCACAAAGCTACTACAAGATGCTCTATTGTTATGTTGTTATTGCCTTCCTTCCCTGACAACTCAAGCCGACAGAGCAGACTCTCTTCATCATCTAGGTTCTCAGGCGTAAGTTCCTGCCTGCCATGCTGCATGGTTACCAGCATAATGCTCACCATTCTCTTTAAATTAGGTCATTCAATGATGTTTCCCTTAAATCATTCATTCCTTCATTCATTCATTCATTCGTAATTCCTTTATTCATTATTAAATCATTCATTTGCTTGTAATCGTTTGTATCAGAAGATATTTTCTTGCTTTTTTTTCATCCACACTGAATGTAATTGCATATTTTGCTCAATGTACTGTGAAGTATTTCTCCTGTCGTCTCCCGGTTGCTCGACGGAGCCAGTGGAGACCTTCCATCCACCTGCTACACTCTGCGGCTCTCCGGCAGTCAGGTTGGCCACACACAAGCCCAGACATACACACACACACAAACGTAAACACAATAACATATACTCTATACACTTGCAGTACACTCAAAGTGTACTACAAGTGTGATTGAAGTTGGCAATTAGCAACCAATAATTTTCCCCCAATGTCTGCTCATGTATTTATGTTTATTTTGGCTGAGCAGGTTTCCCTCTCATTGGATCAGGGGTCACATGATTCAGAATATCCCTTCCAATGCTCCCTCCCCCCCCTTGGTTACCATACTGATTACCACTGGAATGGGTACCGCACCCCTTTATCGCTTCACATGTAGGGTTTTATTCCACGCAGGCACACATAAGCATGCACAACCACACTAACACATAAACGCACACACACACAAATACACACACACACACACACACACACGCACGCACACACACACACACACAAACACAGAATTTGCAGAAGAGCATAAACTGGAGAAGCTAAATAATCCGATTAGCTCCATACATTGTAGCGCTGACTCATGCTCACACCAGGAACAGAACGGCAAGTAAAATGAAGAACAGAAGCCCCACAATTAGCCTCTCTCTGCCATGTGTTTATAGCTGGGCTCTATATGGGGCCATACAGCTATGCATATGGCTTCTGAAAATTAGCCTAATCCACGATAGCGTATCCTCCTATAGTCTAGAGTACGGTAAATCGGAGGAACTGTTTGCACAAGCAACTGCACACAATGAATGCCAATTATTTTTTTAAACCCATTGATGCTGCTTCTTTTCAAAATAATATAATTGCACATTTAGTCTAGTAAGAGCAGCGTTTGAATACACTTGTTAATTGAGTCCACCTGTTACATCATTTCAACCACAATGAGAACTGACTCTCTGTTGTATAGTTTAGATTTTGACTGTGCCATCAGACCGCACGCTTATTATATACTGTTATATACTGATGCTACACACCCACATTATCTCTAATGTGTGTGTGTGTATTTGTAAGTGTGCTTAGCTGAGCTCTCTAGGTCTATTGTCCATAATGGCTCTGTCGCAAGTCGTTGTTTGGTTCTCCCATGCAGCCTTTGTAGCGTTATTTGTGGCTGCTAGCCGCATAACTTCGGCAGTGTAGTTCAACAGTATGACAAGGTGTTTGATACAAATGCAAGACAGCCGTAGTGGAACAATATTTTAATATCTTAATATCTTAAGCCACCCACAAAAAAATGGAACCAGTTATTGAGCCTGCACTGCTTTTCAATAATGTCCAACTCAAATAACAATGAAAACACAATGCAACGATACAGTGCATATCTAAAAGTCCTACATCTACCATAAATATACTAAGTTATGTACAATACATGCATGCCATACAAAGGCAGTCTACAGGACAACAGGTTTATACAAGTCTTCTAAACAACACTACATGGTTTTGTTTTGGCTGTAAATACAAAAATATGTATCAACCCGAACGCTGCTGGCTTCTTTCTTGGTATAGTACAATAGTCACACACCATACGTCTGATCCATCTCTATACTTGTAGGCCTATTGATAAACACGCTGCAGAAATAGATGAGGACGACTGGCCCAGGGTGGACCAATCAACACTCTCTTGATGATATGGGTGGACTGTATGCTAAGGCTAACTGATGCTACTGCTGGAGGTGAACCATTGCAGGTGTTGGGTAAAGCACAAGGCGGAGGGTATGTTTCGGGGTTTCAACACACACATACACAAACACACACACACAAAGACACCATTAACTGGATGGAATTCAACTGCTCAAAGTTGAAGTAGTTCTGGCCATGATCAAAACATAAGAAGGTACTATAAATATCAGTTAATCATATCGCTAAGTATTGACCAACGTTGCTAAGCTATAACTAAGTTAACTATCTAACAGTGTCCTTCAGAACTTTCACAAATGAATCACAAGAAACTCTTTTTGTTAACACAATAGACTTGAATAGATTTGGTTGCTACGGCACACTTGCTAGAGCTGCTGCCCCTGTGACCCGACCCCGGACAAGCGGTTGAGGTGAGGATGAGGAAGAGGCGCACTTGCACCAAGTATAGCACCAAGTATAATGCGACAGCAGACGCTGTCGCATTCAACAGCTTTGACAGAAACAACTAGAACTCTGTATTGCGATGTCCGAGTAAACTGCAGCAACAATGCAAATTCATCTCTGCTAATGTATTGAGTGTTTGAGGTACGTCAGCTCACTCATGTGGAGAACACTCCTTGTACTAATTTTAAATTGAGGGTGTGGTTTGCGTGTGCGCTGTACAGAACATTTGCCGGAAGGATAACTTTAACCTATGACGTAAGGTTTTTCATTCACGTTCACTTTTTTTTTACTTGCGAATGTGAGTTTAAAGGCCTGACTAAAAAAAGATGAGAACGAAAATGAAAACGGTGCACATTTTTCTTTTGAATCAAGCAGCAAGAAAGTTGTACCATGACAAGTTTGAGTTTATTCGCCTTGCTTGACATCGCAAAGTCCTGTGATGTGACTATTTGTGCGCATGTGCACATCGTGATTAAAATGCTTAAACAATCTATATCGTGCAGCTCTAGTATAAACCAAATGTCAAACACAATAACTCAAAAAACGGACATAATGTCTTTAATACAAACTTTGTGAACCATACACGCCCCAAGATTATTATTACCTGCCCAGCAACCAGGTGAAAAACACACGTCCCGACTAACTCCTTTTCCTGCTGTATCAGGAGCAAACCATTATTTGAATTTGCGGGGGTGGGCCGAAGGTCCAATTACGCGGGAGCCTTTTTCACATCTCTGGTCCCACTCACGTTCTGATGTGTGCCTTAGCTCGAGATGACTGGTGCTGACTACCAAACAGACCCAATCACGGGCTAAATAACGCTGCCATTTACTGCACTGTGCACTTAGCGCCATTATAAAGGCTAGTTTCAGCAAAATAAAGGCAATTACGAGCGTGTCACTTCGCAGGGTAATAAGGTGTTTGAAATGCCACCCATGGTTTCCCATGGAGCGACAGCGAAAAAAGACTGCTACGCTGAGTCCTATAGCTTTGTTGCCATATTAGCACAATTACCTGTGCCTTGAAATGGGATGCCACCCACAGAGGATAATAACAAACCCAGAACTCTGTGTGGATCCCACCAATGGCTGCTCATGTTTTTACCAGCGTTTATGTTTATTTTACAGCTCCAGCGAAGCGCTGACGGGAGTCTGGTTCTAATAGTCGCCCTCGGAAAGGGTGAAGTAAGACATGTTTCCTTCATCACAGCTCCAGTGAGAGTGAATGATGAGTTGAGGTGATGTTTGGAGGGTTTTAACCCCCGTAAAACACAAAGGCAATTAGAGCAAACAAGATAGTAATTAACATAAGAGGTACAATCTCTCGCTAGAATTAACGTGTAGCCTGATAACCATCAAGCTATTAGGAGGTCATGGATTAGTGAGCAAACAGGGTTTATCTAAGAGTTTGTATTGAGGAAATGATTCATGTATTATAATAATTAAACATGTAATTTGTTAAAACATGTTTAATAGGTCTTACACTATGCTTAATAACTTTTTTTTTGTTTATGACAATTTATTTATGTAGGGTCAATGTGAAAGTCCACCAACACTTCAGAATAACAAATTCTATGTGAAATAACAGACTGCTTTGGAATGAAAAAGGCCTACCATGTTATATTATTATTAACTATCTAATAAATAATTATTATTAGTATTATTAGGTATGAAAGTTTACTGATTCCTTGATTGGCTTCTAGGAAACACGACCCCCATGTCATGATACACCGGCAGCCAAGCCAGGCTAGGCTAGGCTAGGCTAGGCTAGGCTAGGCTAGGCTAAGCTAGGCTCTATTTATGCTCTGCCAGCTAGCCAATTAACTCTACCACTTTGGCATTGCCGACTGCATCTAATCAGCAAGGCACATTAACTAGCGAATGTATGCTGTCGTCTCCCAAGGGAACAACACACCCATGGTTTATGTTCAACCACAGGGCCTGTGCACATCAACACACCATCTCAGTGTAAAGGATGACTGACAGACTGGCAGACGGATTATTCAAACCAAATGCTTCAGATAACTGTCAGTCGCATCCTAATGGAGCATAATGCAAAAATAATGAGGCCTTTGTGGGTGGATAAATGAGAAAACAAAAACACATTATGGAATTTTAAACAACACATAATCATGCTTCTTTGTTTTCAGCACTTGTAATCAACATTTAATTGAAGGACGGGCAGATTCTTGAATAAAGTCGTATAATAACAGCACTGTACTGGGACCTCTCCACACCTAATGCACAGAGAGAGTTGATATTCCTCTAAGATGTCAGAGCTCTGTTATCAAGCCAGGCAATTGCCTAAGGTTTTACTTCCCTTGCCCTATGGGAATCACTTCGGGTTGTGTGTGTGTGTTTGTGTGTGTCGGTGTGTGTGTGTCTGCGTGTGTGTGTGTGTGTGTGTGTGTGTGCGTGTATTTGTGTGCGGATGTGTGTTTATGAGCATAGGTGTGACTTTCGATATACGCAATATAAGCCTTCGTAAATGTGTGTGTTTATGTGTGCAAATACTTGTATCTTCACAAACACACACACCTACACACACAAACACACACACGCACACAAAGGCTTGGCGTTCCGAATGTTGGCTAAGCTGATCGCTGCTGACTGCTTGCTGGCTGAGAAGGCTGATAAGTGAGCCGAGAGTGTGTCCGCTGTCCCCCTGATGGGAGCGGGCCCCAAATGTCAGCATGGCGGCCCCTTCTCATGGCCCTCTCACCGCCACATATCGTCATGTAGCATGTGTTGGTGGAGGGATGTCTCCATGCAGTCCAAATGTGTTGTATAAGTCACACGCCCCACCCCTCACTCTCTCCCTCTATCCCTCTCTTTCTCTCCCTCCCTCTCTCTCTACACACCACACCATCCAATATGGTGGTTCTTGAGGATGATGATGATGATGATGATGATGATGATGATGATGATGATGATGATGATGATGGTTGAGTTTTTCATGCAGCCTGCTGTTGATAGACTTGAGTGCTGCTTTGAGTTTGTCAACAAGGAGAAAATAAATGACAAACATTTCTTACAAAGAGCAGATTTCTCTATTCACTGTCTGCCTCTTTCATACAACCTTTTTGGCATTCCTGCAAAAAATGGAAACTGATGAAAACGCAAATGCACAACACACACAGACTCTCTCAGAGTCTCTCTCTCAGACACAAACAAACACACACACACACACACACACACACACACACACAAACACACACACCTCTTCTTACTATATATTAGGAATTAGACCATTGTACTACTGTTAAACGACTACCATTAAACGATAGGTTAACAACAATGATTCGCAAATAGACCCATTAGCAATAAATAATGATCTTAAATGAAACTGTAATGCTATAAACTGAGCCCTGATTGTCTCGGTGTACATAACTTGTCCAGCAAATCTAAATGTTAACAATTGCAAAGGCTGACAAATGGTCAATCTGTTGGCTTCCCGACTCTGTGTGGGTTGAGTTTAAACGCTCACAGCCAGGACAAACTGAAAGGGAGGAGAGCATATTAAACTTTGTGTGCTCACCTCATAAACAGCCACAAACGCCAGAGAATAAGTGCTATTGAGTACAGAGCATTAAGCACTGCAAGCAAGGCCAGCACCGTGTTAACAATAAACATATCCCTTCCGATGATTCTTCAATGGGCAGTTTATAAACATCGGAGTGTGCATAATTTATTTTAGTTTCGTAAAATTTGTGTATAATTTGTTTCTGTGGTGGGTAGCCCAGGCCTGCATCTACGTTTTGTTGTTAAACTGCGTTATTGTCCTCAGAAAAAACCTATGTATTCTCCCTCTCCCATTCTCTCTCTCTCTCTCTCTCTCTCTCTCTCTCTCTCTCTCGCGCTCTGGCTCTCTCTCCCACACACAACTTGTTACCTGCCAAGCCAATCTTATTGTGGCTGCCCTGATCCTTTGCTCCAGCCAAATCTTTCATAAATGACAATCGAACAAATTGAATTTCCTGTCTGCTTGGGCCTTTATTCAAATGGCAGGCCATTTAGAAAGACAAATCACAAAAAAGCAAAGAAAAAACAAATTATGTCTTTCTACCTTAAGTGGTCAGCATTCTTCAATAGAAGAAGAAGTCGATTTAAATTCGACTGGCTAAGACATCTTTCGCAGACCTGTTTTATACTCAAGGCAGTTCTGCACGTTCCATTAGTGGAGACCAGTGGGGTGTGTGGAGACCAGGAAATAAGACCAAAGTAATTCATCACCACCGTGCTTTTCTGAAGAATCACACACAGAGACCTGTGTGCGATTCGAGATCTGCTGAGATTTTGTCAAGTTACAAATCTCTGAGTTGCAGAAAATGCCGAACAGGAACTTTGGTTGGAATGTGCGTTCTTTTGTTTTCTTCGCAATCACAAAATGTTCTTCTAACGACCTTGCCAAACTTATTTTCCCCCTGTAATATGCTACCCACTTAAGGGAAAAGAGGCAACACTCTCAAACGGCATTCCAGTACCCAAAGTACCTACTTTGCTAGTGGTATATCTACCTGTCTTTATTTTACTTTCCAGAATATTTGCCTCTTCATAGTTATAAAGCATTCTTAGCAACGATTGAAAATTTAAAATTGTAGCTTTGATTGTAGTATTTTCAGTGACATTGTGATGATGCTATTGTTGCATTGTTGTGCATACGCTATTGTTGTTGTGTTTGGTGGAGAGCAGAAACCACTGATGAGGTGACGTCATGACCTCAGTTTATACTTTCAACATAATCTTCTTAGTATAAAAGCCATCTTCAAACTCGTCTTTAAACTCGTGAAAGCTGGATAAGTAAGGGGGGGGTGGTAATCAACTGAGGGGGAAGTGAACTTAAAAGGCCTGATGGGTTTTTAGAATTAGAGTGGAGTACTGGAGTCGAATAATTCGATGGAGGTTGGAGAGACGAGACGGCCAGAAGCCTGGGAGAAAGGCAGCGAAGGGTGGTCTAGCTAGAGTGGTAAATAGAGAGAGAGAGAGCGAGAGAGAGCGAGAGAGAGAGAGAGAGAGAGAGAGAGAGAGAGAGAGAGAGAGAGATAGATAGATGTGAGGGGATTCACTTCTAATGCCAACCCCACTCAGTGTGTTTTTATTGCATTAGGAGCTACGTGAGAGAAACTTGCGCTGGTGGGCTGACCTTCCATCTAACTCTACAAACGAATAACCTCATCTCCCCTGAGGTTACCATCCAACCCCCGCACACACACTCAGACACACATCGCAATGTGAGGTAGTATGCATCACGCATTTAGACAGCAGGACACACAGCTGCCCACACACAGCACCAGGCTCATGACAATCACTGGGAATTCATGTCATTAAATAAATTACTTCATAGATAAACAAATTAATATCCATGGGCACATTTTGGGGTTTGGAGCCATAAAAGGATAGGTTCTTGTCGTATAAAGCAATTGGCAGTTGGATAGATAAATAGATATTCGTCCTTTTGGAAATTCAACATTTGCAGTGCAAGAATCGTTTGACACACAAACAGACAATTAAAATTCCGACAACCACAAAGACGACAGCAACAACATCCAACAACAACAAAAACCCCACCCTAATCCCCATACACACAGCCTATATCCCCAAAGTGCTCTACATAGTATGAGGTAAACTGCGTTATTCACCCAGACAGAGGAGTAGAAGTGCATCTTCCCATCTACCACTAGTTCTTCTGATGGATAAGCGGTTATAACACTTGACAGCCCAACCCCCCACCAGCCTCTCTACCTCATTTGTGTCGCCACCGATGACAAAATAAACCAATAGATGCCCGCTAAATTAATTAATCAACGGATGGGTTGATTAAACACATTCAATAATGAACAAAATTAACGAATGAAACAAGACGCACGACAAGAGAGCTGAACATGTGTACAACTTTCATTCTGTTTGCTTCACAGCCTGCCCGGCCTCGAGTGAACCTGACAGCAAATCACTATCTTCTACAAATATTTTCCAAAAATCTCCACAAAGTAAAAATTGGCGTGGATGAATTGTGTTTTAGATCACGTTTTAGATGCTCTGTACTCAACACAACAAATTAAAGTTCAAAGATCGGAAGATTAAATCATTTTTTCTGGGCTTATCTCGACTAGGAAAACCTCAGCAACAGTCAACAATATCCAGAAAGGATTGGATGATCCTGTTGTCGTTTCCCCGCTCCCTCACCAGGCAATCAATGCGTCTGCAATTAGTAGCTCTCTAATTGGAAACCATTGTTCTGAGTGCGCGCTGAGGAAGTCCATTCATCAATATGGAATTAACCAGCAGCCACTTAGGATGCAGTTGCGACCATTGAGTCCATTAGTATTGGAATCAATTAATTTGTGTCGCCCGCTGCAATCATGCCTGGAGGATGCACATGGGATTTCATGAGTATGTGAGTGTGTTTGTGTGTGTGTGTGTGTGTGTGTGTGTGTGTGAGTGTGTGTGTTTGTGTGTGTGTGTGTGTGTACACTAGAGCCATTCATCAGCTGCGTCGTGGTTCATGCATCGAGTGGAAAACACGGTAGAGGGGGAGCGAGATTAAGAGTGGGTGATAAGTGATGCAGAGCTATCAAATAAAGACTGAAACAAAGAAAAAGTCGTAGCAAACTAATACCTGTGGAATAACCAGTAACTTCTTCCCGCCACTAGAAAAACACAATGCTTGAGGATATAACTTTTAATAAAGGAGATATGCTACATGTCCATTTTCTCTTGTTGGAGGAAGTCACAACAACCGTTTTACTTCGAACGCAACCACTCCATCCATCTGCATTAACCATGACAGATCTCGAACCGCTTAAACTCCAAAAGAATAAAGAAAAAAAAAATAAAGTGTACTTTAGATGTGAGGAATAAATGTCACTCATCCCCAATGACGGTGTGAAAAGGAAAATCATTTAGCGCATCCTCCTCAGCCACATCGGTGAGATCCAACAGGTCATAAAGCATCCTCATCTGCCACTGCCACACTTGAAATCCTCAAGAGAGCTGTCACACTGGTGGATGTATCATTATAAACGACGAGCGATCTGTCAGATTTCTACAGCTCTGCCGTGTTCTCTGACACACCGATAAAACTCTCCTCTTGTCTTCACACGGCCTCCCCCTGTCTCACTGTAGTTCACATAGACACATGCAAACTGGAATCTTCCCCCTGCCTCTCCTTCTCCCTCTGTCTTTCACCCTCTCCCTCTCTCTGTCTCTTTACCTCTACCTCTCTCTCTCGCCCTCTCCCCCCTCTTCCCCTCTCTCTCTCCCTCTCCCCCTCTTTCCCTCTCCCTCTCTCTCCCTCTCCCTCTCTCTGTCCACTTACCTCTCCCTCTCCCTCCCTCTCCCTCTCTCTCCCTCTCCCTCTCTCTGTCCACTTACCTCTCCCTCTCTCCCTCTCTCTCCCTCTCCCTCCCTCCCCCTCCCTCCCCCTCTCCCCCTCGCTCTCTCCTTCTCATAGAACGCGGGCGCCGTGAGGTAAGAGAAATGTGTTTGCCCAGTAACTCTGCTGGTATTTCCGAAATCATAAATGTCATCGTTATTGGCGAACACATTCAAATTATAGAGTACCCGCGGACACATCGCAGATGGGGACAGAAGCTAATTCCAGTGCTGTGCAACCAACCTGCCCAAGCTTAATATATACACAAGCAGTTCACGAAAAGGAAGCATCCATCGCCAGGCAGCGTGCGTAAAGGCAATACTGAGAGCACCTGTACTGGCACAAACCAAAGCTCATTTGGGTTAAAGGGTTTATCCACCAGCTATATCATGCTTAATATGCAGTATATTTCTGAATTGTTGCATTACCAGCTTGTTGCATTGATTTATGCTCACCATTTCCCTTCAAGTTAACATGTTTCTGGCAGTGGGTCTTTCACAGCCGTTAAACTGTTGAGGCGTACCATGTGTGTGTGCTAGAGCTGTTCCCTCAGATGGGGACATTAAAAGGAGCCTGGGTTGGGACAGAACCCCTTGAGGTAAGACAGAGAGAGAGAGAGAGAGAGAGAGAGAGAGAGAGAGAGAGAGAGAGAGCGAGAGAGAGAGAGAGAGAGAGAGAGGGTTTGGAGGGTAGGAGGCTCAACTCAAGTAACACAAATCTGGGAATTCTACCTTGATCATAGTGACATGAGTAAAGTGCACTTATAATAAGATAACAGATATAAGTTGCTGTTAATTCAATATATACCATACATATACTGTATATATATATATATATATATATATATATATGATAGGCCTACATATAAATATTTATATATGTTTAAATTAATAATTATTAATTACAATTAAATTAAAATCGTCTGTACATGATATATGTGCAGTCAATACTGATAGATATAGGGTTAAAATAAAATCTAAAACTGATACATTCTATCTCTAAAAAAAATCATGGCTCTCACCCACGCCACTCTGCCAACCGAGCTATGCTCCTTTGCATCACACAGTCCCACAGTCAGTCAGGGTGAACCAAACACTTTCTTGACCTTATTGACTTTTATTCTGAAAGTCTCCTGCCTACTCACTGGGAGGGGGTGATTTGTACACATTGCACATGCTTCAAAGAACAACTTTGAATAAAAATAGTATAATCCCATTATTTTCCACAAGTGCTGAGCGCACATCTGCACACACAAATACATACACACACAAACACACAAACACACCCGTGCGTGCACAGTGACCTCCTTGATCGACCGGTACGTCCAAGTGATTCCAATCAGCAGGGGGTCTGAGAGTGCTAAATGGCCGTTGGTGGCCAGCCTCTTAATTGAGAGATTGACAACATAGACAGGATTAAGTTGCTAAAACACCTTGCAGTGCGTGGCGCCACAGCCCTGCGAGTGACACAACCACTATGCCCAGAGTCGCCCTGAAATACACCAGCTCCCACCTCTGACAGTCTCCTATGAAGTGTAAGGTGCCACGGGGGACACTGGGACTCTGAGATCCAGAAGCCATTAGCAGCCGTACTCACCCATTTCACACCCCGGCCGCACATGCAGAGACACACACGCACGTAAAGCATACACACCCATGGGTAGACGCAACACGTATAGGGAAAGCCAACAGGGTCAAAACTACATCTCATTGTCGACGTGTATTCGTTAAAATTGATGTAAAATGCGGGCATTATGAAAGGTTAAAATCACAGTTTTAGCGGGAACAAGCTTTTTTACGCATTAGATAATGCACTGAAAGCTGTTCAGTTGAAGTTGTTAAGGTTGAAGAAAAGCAGAGTAAAAAAAATGAGGTGTTCCGAAAACCTAAACTCTGTATTTTATATTGATTGGAATGAATATAAACAACATTTTCTGCAATCTGAAGCCAGACGCACACACGCGTACAAAAGCAAGCCCCCATTTCGATGTATGAATAATGGAATGCACTTGTTCCGTATTTGTTTTGTCTATATATGTGTGATATGTAAGCTCAAACTCACTTACTCCGGTTTGCCGCTTGACGTTTTGCCGTACTGACACAATACTAATAGACATGCAACTGTCAAAGATTTCCAGGAACGGGGGACATAATTATTTTTATCGGCCAGAGCCAGGGCCACGTCAACTCCTTTCGAATGCAGCATGAGTATTATTACGATCAAGTTTAAAACTCTAGCGCCATCTCATATCTAACATTATGTAAAGGCCTATTAGAGATGGCCCTCATTCCAGCATTGCATGCTAACCAAGGATAAAGCAGCTAACAAACTGAGAGCCATATCTTGGCTAATGATACCTAAAAGCTTATAAGTTGGCTTTCAGGAATAATAAAAGCCCATTGACAAGGTCCTTGAAGCAATCCTCTCTGCCAGGTTGTGCAAAATAAACGGATTGGCTAAAAGAGAAGAGTGCATGAAAACAATACAAAAAAATGCACTTTTATGCATGCCTCACACAACAAACTCAAATCAATCGAACACTGGTGAATCCATCAATTTGGAAGATCATTTCCCTCAAAAACATGGAAAAAAGCCCTAAGACAGTACTCTTAATGAGTTTGGATGGAAAATAAACCGTGTTGTGATCCTTCTCTGCCATCTTCTGACTGACAGGACGTGAGGTTCCTCGTCGCGTGCTGAGGCTCCCCTCTGTAATCATAGACAGTGGATTCTAATTATTGCGGAGCCACGCACACATGCCTTTGGAGCTAAACTGCGCTTTTCATCTACGAGAAATGATGAAAAATAGCCCTGCTCATCCCTGCGGGCATGCCTCGTGCTCTGATCGCCCCCTCCTCCCTTCCGGAGCATCCGCTGTGTCTTTGGAGTATTTTCCGATGCTCCGGCTGTGTGTAGTCTTTCACTCGGGCTCTTCCATGCGTTCAATCTGCCATGTGCAGTTGTTGTTTCGCTTCCATTTTCCCTATTTCTCTGTTCACAAAACAAGCCCTTTTGAACAGGAGCACTTGAAACTCATGATAAGCACATAATTCAAACAAAGAGACGGCTATTTGCATGTGAGGCCGGGAGGTGCTGTGCACTGGGAGGGGGTGCAGGGTGGATGGGGTTCTCTGAGATAAGGAGAACAGAGAATGGAATGGGTGGGAAAGGGTGGAAAGAGGGCTGACACCGTAGGGCGCCACAGAGGACATAAGAAAAACATACCTGCACGACACACAAACACACAGAAATTGAATGAAAGAGCCGAAACATACTCGCGCATTGCAATACCATAGGCTGTTAACATTCTCAGGGAATCACAGGTGCACATACACATGTATTTGTGATGCTGTACTACGGAACAAACATAAAACACATGGTTGTTTCCACACAAAGGGCCCTATTTTAACGGTCTGAAACGCAAGTGAGAAATGTCAAGCGCAAGTAGCTTTGTGGGCGGTTCTATGGCGATGTTGCTAGTTTACCGGCTTAAAAATGACTTGTATTTTTAGGCCGGTAAACCAATGTTTTCTCACGATCAAATACTCATCAATCCTTAAAATGATGTACATGTACACGATGTCTGTGTCAAGAAAATATGTGTTTGCTGTACGGTGTTTGCAGATGCATTGATTTAAAAGTACAACTTATTACCGCTGTATCAGCTGTTCTTTCCCAAATAATTTACCAAGAATGTGTGGCTAGGTAGATGAGAGAAGCAAAGTGTATGCGCGAGGTGCACAAGCAACATTATGCATGCGCCCTTAAAATAGCATCTGAACAACGCGCCACTGACTTTAAACCAGGTATTTCCTGGTTTGTGGCGCAAGTGATTTCTGAAACTGCAAAATAGCACCAGGGAACGTTTGCGCCAGAACACGCCTCCTCCTTTCGCCGTACCGCCCCTTGGGGCGCAAGATCATTCCCTAATTTACCGACGCGTAGCGCAGGAGGGAAAAGAACGCTCTGCGCCAGTTGCAAACTAGCAACGACACATGCGCAAGTGAGAAAGTCTATTGCACCGACACAATCACAATCATTGCTCGGTATGATGAATAAAACATGCTGGTGTCTTTTGTGGAAACGTGGATGTCACGTGGATGACGTGGATGTCATCGATAGGATCACTGTAATTAACGCAGATTCTCCCCCGCCCCTCCATCTCACCCCTGGGGGAGTTGTATATCCATGCTGATGGGTCATTTATCGGACTTAGAAGGGGAGGAGATTTCATGCTAAACTGTGTGTGTGTGTGTGTGTGTGTGTGTGTGTGTGTGTGTGTGTGTGTGTGTGTGTGTGTGCGTGTGTGTGTGTGTGTGTATGTGTGTGTGTGTGTGCGTGTGTGTGTGTGTATGTGTGTGTGTGTGTTAGTGTGTGTGTGTTTGTGTATTGATTATTGGGGGCCATTAGGGTTAAAAGAGTGAAAGCTGAGGCCCTGGGGTGGGGTTGAGGGGGTGGGCAATTGGGGGCACGGGTGTAGATGAAGCTAATACCCTTTATTCATTCAATTGACTGCATATATGCAGGCTTTCCAATGTGGGAAAATGCCCACCAAAAAATAGGCGATTGACAGTGGTCTATGGCCAGTGGACGGGTATGCTGAGGACCATACATTTACATTTTCATTTGGGGGATTTTGCAGATGCTTTTATCAATAGTAACTTACATCCATTCATTCACACATTCACGGCAGAGTCAACCATGCAGGGGCCCAGCAAGCACATCTGGAGAAGTCTGGGTGAGGCGTCTTTTCTCAGGGACAAGTCGACAGTATGGAGGAGCTGGGGATTGAACCAGCAACCTTCAAGTTACCAGTCAACCCACCCTACCTCCTGAACTACTGTCACTACTGCCGCCCGTACAACGTCACATAAGCACGGGAAAACAGGGTTAGAAAAAAGTCAGAAGCAGCATGGAGGCCAGTGAACATCTTACGCTGGGGTGTTCCTTTATGCTAGCTGCTACGTTATCAGTCTCTCCGTCAAACCCCGTTCCTGCTCTGGAACGGGGTTTGAGCGGAGACGGAAGGAATTTGCGGCCGAGATGACAAAGAGTCAATTGACAAACAGAATTGACCGACGGAGGTGAAATGACTTTCTCACACGTCTGTCATAGCTAACATCGACAGCGATGTCCTGGGGGAATGAACGCCGATTGCAACCTTTCCCAGTAAAGACAAAGCCAGATGTTAGTGGGTGTAAGTGGGTTTTTTGTCCAGTGGGAACGGGGCTTAAGAATGTTCTGGTGGATTCATCAAACAAGCTGCTAAAGGATTAAGGCCAAGCCTCCCCCCCCCCCCCCATCAGACACACACACAGCCTGCCCCCACTTTAGTGATCCTCACAGGAAGGTCTGCATGGACATATTTCCTACTAACATTTCATCACACAGCAAGGTAGTACTTATTGTATAAATAAAAAATCAATATACTGAATATATATATATATATATATATATATATATATATATATATATATATATATATATATATATATATATATTTCCTATATATATATATATATATATATATATATATATTTCCTATATATATATATATATATATATATATATACATATATATTTGCGTGTTTGTTTTTGTTTGTGTGTATAATGTGGATGAAAAACGAACAAATTAGCAAATAATAAAATATAACTGAACAAATTACGACTGAAACTGAACAAATTAAAAAATAAGGAAAAGCTATTTCTCGACCCATTAAACGTTAGGATGTTTTTTATGCATGCAGAGAGGGTCTGTGAAAACAGGGACCTGTGTAAGGCACAGGACCTGTGTAAGGCACAGGACCTGTGTAAGGCACAGTGTAAGGACGTTCCGAGGACTAACTGAAGGCGCCAATGCGTTTAATAAAACATTAGGCTGAATTAAAAGTGTCATTTATCTCTTTAGTTCTTCCCCTAACCAGAGTGCTAACCTCTCACAAAGAGGAAAAGATTGGTGTGAAAACCAAATCCTAAATCTTGACTCGACAATTTCATTACATCCAATCCAACTTTATTTTATTGCACAAACCAGAATCCAATTACCTGCCTAATTTAATCAGCCATTCTTTTATTAGCCTATTCATTTTTTTTTCTTCTGTTGCAGCATTTTAACTCAACACAGCTCATAGCTTGTCTGACTGATTTGTGGACCATCCGCGCTCAGATGACAAGGCAGAGAGGCTCTTATTTATTTAGGGGGACCGGAGGGGGGGGAGAGTTCTAAAGGTCAAGAAGCAAATTGAGGTTAGGATAATATATGCCATCAATTTGCACTTCATTTTCACTTGAAGCCGCTGTCCGTCTTCCCAGACACTTTTAGGAGCTGTTCTATTGATGGCATTTCTTTATTTTTTGGACAGGGAGCGAGAGAGCCGCTGGGGGCCACAGCAGGGATCTCTGGACAAAGACTAAATCACAGCTTCATTTTGAACAACAGCCAAAGCGCCAGCACTGCATTGACTCGGGACGCTCGGAAACTCTGCATGCCTCCAAAGGACTGGGGAACAATAGGAGAAGACTAAAAAAAAAACCTTTAAAGACTATGAGGATGAAAAAGAGAGAAGAGAGCATTATAAAACGTTTTCACATATAGTTCATCAGGGGACACTAAAGATTAATAAGATTATTCAATTCATCAATCAATCAAATATCATTCAATCAATTGATCAAATAAAACATCCATAACACAGTATAACACATGCATAACCAATTAAAACAGATGCATATTATTTGCTTGATGCTACAATATTTGAGTCCCTGTAGGATGGATTAATACCCATGTAATGTCATCCAAACAACTCTGCAACATCATGTCCCTCTATGAACCGTCAAAGGTCATTATATCGAGAGTGATTATGAAAGAGGTTGAGCATCATAGTTCACCCATAATCAATATCCATTTTGCATGAAGGGTTATGAAGGCTTCAAACAACACGGTGCTTTATGAATCATAAGAGACAGTTGTGCCATGGCAGTAAGTTCTCATGACAGGTGTAATGGATTACCCAAGTAGAGTAAGGGTGTATTGATGTCAAAGGAGGCTACATCCCTGAGACTTGAGATAGCTAAAAACATGAGGTTGAGCCGATTCATCATTTTATGGCCCTCATTAAACGTGTTACACCTACTTTTAATCACAGTAGTAAGTCAATGTGTAAGAACATTGGTGATTACTTTGACTAGAACCCACGCAGGTTTGGAAACTGCAATTTAGGTTGATATTTAAACAATTGAATGATAAGTAAATCAAAGGCTTTCCATGGGTGCATTATCCATCTCATGCACATACAAATATGGATTGTATTCAAGTTGTTCTCCAAAAAGGCCTAACGAACAGACCCTCGTGTCATCATAATGACTTCATAATGGCTGAGGATGATTTATGTCCGCTGCACACAATTGCGTCTGCGTCGGCGACAATGGAAAAACCCAGAGACACAACCGTTGGGTACACTTGTGTTGACTGCCGTTGATTCCTCAGGCAATCTCTTTTGGCTAAATGAAGTATGAGACAAGCCTGTTTGGCAGGCTGCCCCGTTCCGATACAACTCCATCTCTTAACACCCTGATTGATCGCATTACAGTTAATTAAATATCGGCAAATTGCTCCCATCCGAGGTTGGACTATTAAAGTTTACACACCGGGCACATCTATCACCTCCTGTCTCTCCTCTGTAATCTCCCTACAGCTCCTCGTCTCCGCGCGCTCACTGCCAAACGCTTAGAGTTTTTACCTTGCCCTCGCATTTTGTATTAATATTTTTATTATCGCCGTTGTGGCTGTGCATACGCCACCCTTCTGACACCACCACCGATGGCCTACTGTGTGGCAGGAGGACTCCCTTCCAATACCGCTTTGACTGCGGGTATCAGCAGGCCTCTCTCCAGACATCAGGCAGAGATGGAGGGGGGAGTTGGGGGGGACAGACAGGAAATGATCTGGAAGCAAAGAGTTGACGAGGGCAGTTATCCGCCTGTCGCCCGCAGTCGCCCACGGTGAGAGACCTAAGTGATGCTGAGGGGAAGGGCGGGCGTTCTGCGAGGGCCGGACACTGGGGGGGGGGGGGGGGGGGGGGGGGGGGGACTCTGGTGCTGACTCTCCACACCCCCCACCGACCCCCGCTGAGCATATTGTAAAGCAAGTCCAATGTATAATCCCCCCGCCCCCCACGGTGTGTAAAGCACCATATTGGATCTGGTTTCCTAGTAATCCCCTAAAGTGTCGGGACAACAGAGGCCCGGACAGGCGGGTCAGACGGAGGTGATGACTGCGGTACGACTCCCCATGCAGCTGGTTCACAGAATGGGATGGGGGTTGGTGGGGTAGCGGTGAAAGCACCCCATCATTCACGTTAAGGAAGCAACGTCCTGCTTGAATACGAATGCCCCCCCCCCCCCTCCATTTCTCTTTACGTGTTATTTGTTTTATGAGGTAGGAGGAGGAGGGAGGAGGTGGTGGAGGAGGTGGAGGAGGAAGGTGAGGTGGTGGTGGAGGTGGTGGGCTCTGCGGGTTGTTAAGCGTGATTAAGCGTGCGGTCCGCGCTTGGACCTTGGATGATAAAGACTCCTCTTCAGCCAGCTCTGCCAGTTGATAGAATTCTAGCTTCTTTCCTTCTTTCCTTCCCTTTTATATGAACGTGACAGACGTAAACCCGCCGGACCCTGCAGCCATTCCATTGGCTTGCACGCCCGAGCCATTTGGCGAGCGGGGGGGGCGGGCGGCGTCACATTTGCCCACCCTAACGTCAGCTGTTTCGCTCGCAAACGCTTAGGCAGCCTACAGGAACCCCCAGAACTATTCTATTCAGCACACAGAGTGGTCTGAAACAGGGAGTATTTGAGAGTGTGTGTGTGTGTGTGTGTGTACAGCCAGTGAGTGTGTGTACGTGTGTGTAAGTCTGCGTATGTGTGCATGCGTGTGCGTGTGTGTGTGTGTCTGCGTGTCTGCGTGAGCGTGTGTGTGTTTGTGCATGCGTGTGTGTGAGTGTTTGTGCATGCGTGGGAGTGTGTGTGCGTGTGCGTGTGTAGCAGGTATTAATATGTCAGAACATTGCTTGATACAACTTCCAATCTGCACGGACGTTAGCTGGGTGAGGAGGTGGGCCGCGCCGGGGCTCGCTTTGAATACTCACACCGGGTCGATGTCACCCCCCCACCCCTCCCCCCCAACGCCCCCCTCCCAACGCCCCCCTCCAATGCCCCCCCCGGCCCCCCATCAAACTGAGTGGATAGTTCAAATCAACCCGCGTCGACCATCCGTTTCGTGCTCCTCCGTGGGTTGGGATGACGGTGGTGGCAGCGGACCCCCCTCGAGTTGACCCCCCGCTGGCCCCTGCACCCCAGACGCGCTCTGACGACGACCCCGTTTGCGGGGAGTGCTGCACAACGGATTCAAACGGCTTTATTTCCAGCCCACTTCCTCTGGAGATGCAAATGAGATGGTGAGTCCTCCGAGAAGCGCCACAAAGGATGAACTTCCTCCGGATAAAGTGAGGCCCATTAATCATAGCGGCCATGAATAACTTATGAGACAGGAGGGGTGCGGACCTCATCCCGCTCCCACTGAACGCACCAACCGCGCAGTCCGCAGTCTGGCTTGTCTTGTTTATATGGAGTCGTCTCAACACTTTGGCTATAGCTTCTCATTCCTGTGAGCCGCTGACAGTTTGTGTGGGGGTCATCGTTATGCATATCAAGACGCAGAGCCGCGGCAGGTGAAATGTTACTCATCACACATACACTCATTACAGAAAGAACGACACGTATGGTGTCGCCCGGGCCGGTGGAAAGGCCGTTTTGATGTAATAGGGGGCCGCCACCGCGCCTTAAAACAGCATTCTTATTACAGCGCTGGCGGACTGTGGCCAGACGCTAAAACAGGGGAGATGGGAGGTGAGCTTGACGGCGAAGGGCCCCTGGTGCGTCTACCTGCAACAGACGATTCAGAGGGACAACAGTCCGGGACCGATGCAGAGGGAATCCAGGCCGAGGCAGACATCGTACAGATGGAGACAGGGGAAGGAGTGAGAGAGAGAGTACAGATGGAGACTGGGGCGGGAGCGAGGGAGAGAGTACAGATGGAGACTTGGGGGAGAGAGAGAGAGACGGATAGAGAGTGACACCTCTGTGTTCAGCCTGCAGCTATACCGAGGCCCCCCCAAGTTCTCGATCCCATTGCCGACTGACGTCCTCCGCGCATATGGAATCAGATTCCTGTGGGAGACCTTGAGAAACACGACAGCGATGACAAGAGCCGGAGAGATGGGATGTGGACCAGAAGGGGGAGATAAATAATGCTGGTCGGAGGGAGGGAGGGAGAGGACTATTTTGATGGTTCAGCAAGCTGTTTTCCTACAAAGTACGGGCCGTTTATGTTGACGTACAGTAATTCCCCACCATCTCACACATAACGTAAGAAAACATACTCATCATGGGGGTGACACGTTTGACAAAGCAGAAAAAAAGGAAAAAGGGAAGAAAAAAAGAAATGCCGCTATTAACTTGAGAGCGGAGAGACAGTGACCCAAGGTGTGGCTTTTTTCTTTCTCTCTTTTTTTTTTACCACTGAAAATGATGCCGACGCAAAGAGTGAGGCGGAGATAAAAGGATGAAAGCTTTCAGCGGGAGAGGGGATGAGAGTAGCAGAGGAAGAAGCGGAGGAGATTATAGAGGGAGAGACGAAGAGGATGGGGAAGGAGGGCCTGGTGACAGAGGGGGAGAGAAGAGAGGGTAAGTGAGTGAAGAAGCCCCATGCCATGCACATCACCGAGAGAGGATACACAGGTGGTGCGGGGGGAGGTTCACGGGGCTGACATCTATACGCTGCATTTACAGGACACCACCGACTTTTGTGTCCTAAATGGAAGCAAAGCTGAACAACATTGAATCTGTGTGTCACCTCGAAAGCATTAGAATAAAATAGTTCCTGAATCAGAGCGCACACCTATGGTTTGGCGACTAAAGCGACTAAAGTAAAATGGTGAGGTCATAAGATGTACTTTATTTTTTTATCCCGGACAGAAGACTTTGGGGTAAAGTGTCAGTAGTTAGGGCCTTGCTGGGGGCCTGGGCAAAAAACAACTGCGTTCAATTCGAATCGGTGTGACATTGCTACTACCAAAAAGACAAGGCATCAAACCCGCTGTAATCAAAGGGGTGATTATGCAAATTTTTCAATTACACAGTGACTGCATACGTGTCATTTTACAACATGTTTTACACTACGCCATAGAATGTTCACCACAGTGATGATCATATCTGTGGAAACCGAGAGTGCAAACATCTGAACACACAGCTATAATAAGTTAATAAGAATATAAAACTGCTGCGTCTATCAAAATAAATACTTAACCGTAGACAAACACACGCACAGACACACAATCACACGATTACCGGAATAAGCTAGGTTTCAGGCATCAAGATCGTGGCTGCCCGGCGCTTCCCCCCACCCTCCCCGTTCACAGCTCCCCCTGCTGAGTTATACCTCCATTTTATGCTCCAGTGCCTGACAATAATTTAAGACTGGGATATGCAAAAAACTTAATTGGACTGTCACAAGCTCCCCCAGCATCGGCAACTTTCACAAAATGTCGGCGGCAGAGAGCAGATTGGATTTCGCTCACCCATCTTGTACACTTAATTCCGGATAATTTTATAAAGCGCATGGCCACCAGGGTCTGGTGCTACTCCACTTACAAGACTAGCAACTCAAAGTTAAACAGCAAGTAGAAAATAGTTGTACTCATTTTTCTCATTTCTGCTTTCTGGTTTTTGTGTGTGTGTGTGTGTGTGTGTGTGTGTGTGTGTGTGTGAGTACATGTGTTTGTGTGAGTACGTGTGTATGTGTGTGCATATACGTGTGTGTGTGTGTGTGTGTAGTATGTAATGTAATGTAAGTTATGATGGTTTAGTTTTTCTTTTCTTTTTTATGATGGTTTTAGCAGATTTCTTCTTTAACTACAAAGACCAGGGTGTGTATTTGTATGTGTGTCTGCGTACCCACACATAATATAGATAATCTATCTATAGTGTTATTTTCCTGTGGTTCTTTCGTTCGGAAGAGGCCATGTGAATGAAAAATGGGGGTGTTTCACAGTCGCAAGGTTGATAGTTGTCATCCTCTTAGGGGCCTTCTTTCATGCGCCAGTAAATCTTTGTTAACTTAACACATCCATTTCTCCAGCTGTCACTCAACGAGTGATATGCTGTCACATGAAACTCCTGCAGCACATGCATCGCATAAAGAGACGCAGGAGGGGAGGCCATATACACCCGCATGCAGACACACACACACACACACATATACACACACACGTGTACACACTCACATTAACAGGCCCCCACACATTCAAAGGCACACTCGACACACAAATGTGCGTGAGTATCAACTGAAATACTAAAGCAGAAATTTGCACTCACAGTCCCACACTCACACACACACACACACACCCACACACACCCACACACACACACACACACACAGACACACACACACAAACACACACAGGTTCAAACACACTTTCAAATGATGTTGATCATATACTCGCGAGTAAGGTTACGCCTTCACCGCAATGAAAAACGAGAGACTGATACATCGCATCCACCATGCAAGTAAAAATGTCATCCCTGTGCTAATCCTCCTGCTGGTCTCATCCACTGAATCCATTAAGAACCCCACCCCTTCGCCCCCCCCCCCCCCCACTCCATCGCAGCTCATTGGCTCTTTGATATATACTCGCCGGCCAACACATGGTAATCATATTATCCCCGATGACGCGTTAAGAAGCAGGGAGATGAAAGGAGGAGACAGATCGCCAAGCCACGATGGAGCGAGCAAGAGACGGGGGGGCCCCTGATGGCGAACGCCAGGCACCGTCCGTGCCCTCGGGACCACAGGGCCACACAGCTGTGTGTTCCCCGCTAATCCAGTCCACAACCAAGCAGAAACAACATCATCTTCTTTAAATACGCAGGGTAGCGTGAAAGAGCAGGCATCGAGAAAGGAGATGTGGTATCTCAGGTCGTTTTCCCTCCTCCTCCTCCTCCTCCTCCTTCACCTACTCATCCTTCTCCTCCTGCTCCTCCTCATCCTCCAGGTATATTGGTGGTGAGGTGCAACGTCGCGGGGCGAACACTGCACCAATGATGATGATGATGATGGTGATGATGATGATGGTGAAATAACCTTTTTGTTCGTTTCCAACATGGGCCAGGCAGGGTTTAGCGCGATGGGGAATTAATGATGGAGGCGACATTTAAACTATTTAAATAATATTCAGACTGTCTGTTACACCCACTACCGAGGAAAGCCCAGAGCATTAGATTCCCACATTTGTTTCACCTTTCTCCCGCAGTGTAATGAGATAAATGTTACTCTTCTCATTCCGCTCCTGCTTTTTAGAAATGTAATTAAGCGTGGCGGACAAATGGATTTTGCGTTAAGATTATGTCCACTCAATAAAATGGTGCAGTTGAAAGTATGTAGTTTATGAACGACGATGATCATAATGATGACGATGAATGTGTGTGCATGTGTGTTTGGGTGTGTGTGCCCAAGAATGTTGTCTAACCTGTGTGCCGAGTTGGGGACCTTATCGCAGAGAGTGAGTCAATCAGTTAAAACACACAAAAAAACACACAGGGAGAGTCACCCATGCACCGCATTAATCATGAATACATTAAGTTGCAACATCGTTTGGAAACTGAGTACACTTATTAATAAAGGATTTTCCGCAATACATCAAATCTGTGTGTGCGTGTGTTTACGTCTGACTTAATAGCACAAAATTAACAATGTACTGATCTACAAGTAGTCTGGCTTTCATATGAGTTATAGACCATCCTTTATGGAGATTTGTGTAATATGTGTAGCAAGGTGAGGGGTATAGGTTCATGCTGACCTCATATGTGATGGATTGTTTCCTCTATGCTTTGCAACCTATTGATCCTTTAAGTGTAATATCTCCTCACAGTGTCTAAGTTGTAGCATTATTCCTTTGACATGCATGGTTGTTTTATTATGAAAAACATGCATAATAGCTGTTTGTTTATTAAACCTAGCCACACTGTGTTAAGGTTCTGGAAACATTGGAGTGGCTTCCAATAAAGTAGAAACCAAGATGAATCACTGATCTTACCAATCAACAAGTGTGTGGTTTCAGACAAAAACAAAGTTATTTGAACACAGTTTGAAATTTACTCATGTTAAACACAGTATCAACAAGAAGCAATGATGCTTTAAAGCTAATTTGAAGTATATATGTTACTTTAAGTAATAATGTCGAGGCCAATGATGATGTAGCTTTCTCAATGTGCCTTCTATAAGAGGAGCAAAATTGAGGGCACTAAATTAATTTAATCTCACATTGCTCATTAGGAAACAAAAAGCTAAAAGGCTGGAAAAAACCTCATTACTAAGACTATTTGCCTCATCTGTGTGCTTCAGTGAGGAAGCAGATTGCATTTCAGAGCTTCATTAATAAATGAGCATGTGAACAATGGCAGAATGATGGCTCCATTGTCTTGAAGCCAAAGACTCTGAAGCACTCTGAAGTATAATTTAGTTTTTTTCATCTGACTTCACTATCTCAAACCAGAACTAAAAGTAGCAGCTAGCAAAAAGGGTAATCTACCGAAAAGTGCTTTCATTTGATTTTCTACCAGTTTACAATGTTTTCAATTATTTCTTTAAACATTCTGCTGTCATACAGATCCGGCTATCCGTTGTCACTAAGCCATTCTCATTAATAACAAGAAATACGATTGAATTCAATGTCAAATGAAAAAGCTTTCAACTATGTGACAAAGTGTGAACATGTCTGCTGTGACTACAAGAGATAAGGGCCACTATGACTCATGGTGTAGTGCAGCTCGTGCTGTTTAAAAGCCACTTTACTTGTTTTACTTGCCACCCTAAATCCTTGTTTCTTCACCTTCATAAAATTGGATATCAGTTCCATGTGAAAAATAAATGAAAGGGTAGGGATAGCTAGGGCACTTAGTGATATAGATTTGGAGAGGTAAGAGGCATTGCAGAGGTGAGAAGTAACAACGTACAAACACAGGTATCTTTACTTTAAAGTTTTACTTTTCTACTCTTACTCTCATACATTTTAGCACAAATATCTGTACATTTTTTACTACTTACATTTTCAAAACAGGCTTTTTACTTAAGCTTAATGCTTTTGTTTAACTTTAACAGTCTTTGAATTATATGAATATGACTTGAGGTTCAGTGAGCTTTGCAAAGAATCAGCTGGAAGTCAGAGGGCTACTTTTTACCTTTAAACTTTGAAAGCATTTCAGAGCCTGTACTTCACTTGTACTCCAGTAAAGAAGTTGAATCCGTGCTGCTTTTGCCAGAGTATTGTTTTACACAAGTATCTGTACTTCTGCTTGAGTAAAGAATGTTGGTACTTTTGCCAACAATGAGGCGCTGCTAGGCTGGTCGTCATGTTCCAGAGATTTGGAAAGTCTG
>NC_136936.1:22781667-22789167 GCF_949987615.1 Pollachius pollachius
ATGGGACCCATCGCTCCTCCATAGTCTATTGGGTTAGTCACGAGTCGTGATTTGCATACGGTTGATTCAGGTTTATGTGCAACACTGCGGTAACATATTCAATCGTGGTGGGAAAAAAAACATTATGTCTTATTAATCTTCGACTCAACCACTTCGATTCACATATATGTGAAGTAAGAGGCAGATGTGACTAACATATGTAAAACAAACAGCTGTGTGTGCAGGGGCTCGGGGAAGCCTGGAAACAAGCAAGCACTACGCCAATGAATATTCATGGGAACCACTGACCCAAAATGCAGCGACCCCAGTGCACTTAGAGGAAATCACTAACAGTGCCTTCCGATACACCAACACATTCATGTGTATTACATCTGCATATACGTATTCATGACTTTTGGCTCTTTCACAATAAAATAAAGTAATACAATTACACTGCTTGGCAATTTGGCAAATGCCAACTCTAAAGGCGTTTTGAAACAGATGCTAGTAAGTTGAACGTTAAAGAGCAAAATGACTATAAAATACTGAATTGACTTGTTTTATGAGAAAATCCAATGCAAACCGCGACCCAACCAGCATTTGAAGTTTGATGAAACTACCAGAGCTAACATCCATGTTGGTCATTCACGACCCAGGTGGCGGGAAAAGTAATGCTTTGAGCTATAAATAGAGGATTAAAATGAAGCCACGCTGTTCTTATTTAATTAATGGAGTCTTTAATGGCCTCTTTCTCTCCCAGAGGTCCATCCATCTGAAAGCTAGGACAATTGTGTTGCTGTACAGTCCAGGACGTGGCTGCGTCTCCAGCACCTGTGCCTGGGTTAATCATGGGGTGGCCTACTTGTGGTCCTCACCGTGGCCTACGACGTCGTCAGACCAAGAAACAAACACACATGGGGGATTTATAAGCTGTTTACAATTGTGCGTCTTTGTTTGTGTCTGAACAAAGAGAGTAAGAGACTCCCTCTATGGTGTTGATGATGAGAGGATGAACTGTGTAACGGGCGCTGAGTGCTGAAGATCCGACACCATGTGGTGTGTGTGATTCCAGTGTCACGTAGACCCGCCTCTCGCTCGCCAGGCGTAATCCACGGCATTGTTCTGGATTAATTACCCATGAACCCCTTCATGCTGTCTACTGCTCAGATTCACTGTGTGATTAGCTTGTGCCTCCCCTTTCTCCTCCCTCCCTCCCCCAGCCTCCACGCCCCCTGCAACAGAACTGAAGAGGCAACTCCATCTTCAGGAGATTAGCAGCACAGACAGATATGCTGCTTGAGACTCAGGAAGTAGCGCTTTACTGGATGGAAGTGTGTCTGTGGTTGTGTGTGTGTGTGGGGGGGAGTGTGTATGTGACTGTGTGTGAGGGGGGGCAGGGAGGGGTTGGGGTTGTTGAATATAATCAACCGGCGGTGCAATCAGTTAGCGGATAAGAACTCTCCTGGGATACATTTCAGCCAATCGAAACCGTCGTCGGAAATCGCTAATGCTCAAACAGTAAGTGATTAGCTGCGCAACGCGCAGCGCTGACTTAAATCAAAAACTAAACACTGTTAAATCCCTAATCGATAGGAAGGAAACATAAAGCGCCTGGCAGACAGTGCCGTCCGCGTCAGGTGATGTGATTGTACAGAATCGGTTCGCCTGGAACCAATTGTATCTTCATTCAGCATAAAAATAGACACTCTCATTTGTAATTGTTTTCCTCTGGGCTGTGTTTGAACTGTGACCACACTGGGCAGTTCGCTCACCTGCCAGGCTCTACGGCGTTTCTCCCACTGGCAGCGTCGCGTTAAAGAGTCTGCCGATTAGACAGCGCCCGGGGAGGTGCACTCTAAGGCGACCTCAATTTCTGCAAACAAACACCGTGATTTGGTGCTGAACACATTCACTAAATGGCAAACGATAACCTGCGCTCGGGAGGACGGGAGACAGAGGTCGGAACGCCAGGAAGTCAGCGCCTCTGCCTCTCGCCAGCTAAATGGGAAAACACAATTAGCTGCGGAAAGGGAGCGCTTGTGTTTGCGTCTGGAGAGCTTTGGTGATTTCAATCGCCGTGCCCGTGTTGTGCTCCAATTCATCAGGTTGCGCTGGCCCTGGTCTGTCCCGTGTTGTTTATTTTTGTTTCTGTTGTTGTTGTTTTTAAGACCTGAGCCACGATTCAAACAGTATACCGTGTAGACCCTGTGACACAGGGAGCCCGGCTCTTCAGAGGATACATGAAGGCTTGCATATGGAGATCATTCCACCGCCGTTGTAAAGCTGTCGAGAGACACGATTTTGTATGAATATCCAAGTTTGGTTCAGTCTATATTGAATCTACATAAAAACATGTGGCTTGATGAACGTGTAATATATTGCCGCAGTGCCTTCACCGGGTGATAATTGCGTTACGGTGACAGCTCAATCATAACAGAAGAGGAAGCGCTTCCGGGGGGAAAGCGGGACGACTCAAAGTGTGAAGCGACAGTGTCACCTGCCGCGGTTCGAGACAATGCATTTACTTTAGTGCAGAAAATGATTAAATTCAACCACAGACAGAAAAAGAAGATTTATACAATTCTGTAATAACAGCTTTCACAGGTAATTTCATCTCTGTCCATTAAATGGGCAGAGTTAAAGGGCACATAATCATTTTCCCCTGTAAATCAAATGCGCCACAGCGCATGATACAGTTATCTCTAGGCTAATCCAATCAGCCGAGTGACAGCTAAAAGGTGAACACCGCCGCCACCGCAACACACACACACACACACACACACACACACACACACACACACACACACACACACACACACACACACACACACACACACACACACACACATTCTCCTCATTCCCCACCAGCTGTTGGTCAAGTCACGGTTTCCTCCCGCCGACCATTTCAGTGGAAATCAGTCGTCGGCAGCGTGCCGTGACTCGACACGTCGCTCAGAGCGCGGTCGCGACGGGCCGCCATAATGGCTTATTAATTTCTGACCGGAGCAGCAGTGCCTGCGCCGGCGGTGAATGTGGGGCGGGAAGTCGCCACGGGTTAAAGGAATGCAGGGGAGGGGGAGAGGGAGGTCTGAAAGGTGGAGGATTTGAGGGGTTGGGGGGAGGGGGGGAGGGGGGCTGGTAGACCAGTGAGTAAGAGAAACAGTTACAATTAAAAAGGAATGTGTTGGAAATTAAACCCTGATAGATAAGGTCACCCAACGAGGGCTGTGATGAATACATTAGCATAATGAGAAGCCAGCACGCTGCAGCAAGAGCGCCATTACTGCGACCGGTCGGGGCAATTACGGCGGCGTTAGGACCCGGGCCGGGTCAGCCAGGGGGGCAAAGCGGTGTCCATCAACACGTCACTGTGAAACACCCTAAACCGCCCCTGTAACCGGGGGGGAGAGAACCCGCAAATGCTGTTCTGATGGGAATAAAATAGGTTCACCGAGCTGAGGATTGGTGACCGTTGGTAAAGTAAATAGTAGCAGATTCATATTGATGTATAATGTATATAAAACTGTTAATCTAGTTATAATTATAAGCTAATATATTTTTTGTTTTTATAAAATTATATTTTTATTAAAAAAAATTCAACTTTGTAATTTTTTTATATAATTACATTTTTTTAAGCTATTTAAATGTATTTTCAATACAAAGTTGAACACTTAAAGGGCCCACTATTCGCCCTAAAACATGCTAAACAGTTTTTTGTTGTCCTTTAATGCAAACCTAGCAAGCTAACACCCCCAAACCACCAATACCATAATACACCCACCCCCCCACCCCATCCCTCCACAGTTCCCGCTTTATGTTAGAATGCCTGCAAGGTGTAGATTGTCTTTTCTTGAGGTGTTGAGCTCTCTTCCTCTCACCTCCAGCTAGTAAAGATGAAGTAGGATCACGCCGCAGGGCTTGGAGTTATGTAGGCAGCCGTGTAGCTAAGCTAACCATTGTGATCCCGCTCCGCGCCGACCTACCTGCACGTACTTGAGTGCGGAGGTCGCCTCCAGATATTGCTCTGTGAATTGCTATATATCTGGCTTTGTGCGTATGTGTGTGTGTGTGTGTGTGTGTGTGTGTGGGTGTGTGAGGTAGCTTCTTTATCGCCGAAGGCAGGTTGTGCACGGTTCTGGCTACAATCTGGGTGAATGGTCTCATAGGGAGGCAGCCATGGGCTGAGCCTTGGCATCTATGCCTGTACGTGTTTTTGTGTGCCTTTATGTATCTGTATGCATTTGTTTGTGTGTGTGAGTGTGCATAGGTGTGTGTGTGTGTGTGTGTGTGTGTGTGTGTGTGTGTGTGTGTGTGTGTGTGTGTGTGTGTGTGGGTGCATTTGTTTGATCGTGTCTGCATGTGTGTTTGGGTGTGTCTGCATGTGTGTGTGTGTGTGTGTGTGTATGTGTGTGTATGTGTGCGTTTGTTTTTGTTTGAGTGTATGTGTTCTTGCCTGTGCTTGTGTGTGAGTGTGTGTGTGTTTGTGTGTGTTTGTGTGTTCCTGATTGTACATGCGTCTGTGTGTGTCTGTAGGCGGTTTCTGGAAATGCTGATCAGTGTTGTGGAGGCACCCTGCAGAGCGAGCCTCACACGCAGAAGATGTGAATTCGGCACCACACCCCGCCTAAGAGCGGAAAATAACAACAACACTTAACACAGACCCAGCTCCACATGTAATATCACAGAATATGGCTATGACTTTACCAAAAAATGCTTGCGTAAGAGCTCATTGCCTCTTTTCACTCTCTCTCTTCCTAACTCTCTATCACTTCCTCTGTCTGACTGTCTGAATGTCTGTCTGTCTGTCATTGCTCCTACTTATTCTCACCCTGTCCCTCCCCCTCTCTCTTTCCCCCGGGTCCTGGTCCTGGAGCCACCAGGACCAGGACCCGGGGGATGGACTAGGGGAACACGAGCACCGGCACACACATACGCCGCCGCCAAACACTCAATGGCCGTCTGGCTAATTTGTGCTTGTTTTGTTGCTGTGCATCTGCAGAAGGGGGTAGGTTGTGGAATGATGGGGAGGGAAAACAGAGAGTGAGACAGAGAGGGAGAGAGGAGAGGGAGACACAGAGAGAGGAGAGGGAGAGGGAGGGAGGGAGGGAGGGAGGGAGAGAGAGAGAGAGAGAGAGAGAGAGAGAGAGAGAGAGAAAGAAAGAAAGAGAAAGAGAGGGGGAGAGGGACTGAGAAAGAGAGGAGAGGTTGAGAGAGAGTGGGGGAGAGAGAGACAGAGAAAGAAAAGAGGAGAGGGAGAAGAGAAAGAGAGGAGAGGGAGAGAGAGCCTGACAGAGGGAGAGAGGGAAGGGGAGAGGGAGGGAAAGAGAGAGGGAGAAGGAGAGGGAGAGAGAGGACAGGACAATATTTGAGAGAGTGTGGACGAGGATGACCAGGCAATACGGCCTCATTACATAAACACACACTCTCAGCGTGTCTAAAAGCAAACATAATGACTGAAAGTAGCATCATAGGGAGCTGAAAGTATAGATTTTCTCCCGCCATTACCCCATGTATGGGTTTGACCCCCACCCTCAAACAACATTACAGCGAAAAGTGAGTAGTCCTCATGATTAGACCGGCCTTGTCCCGGAGCATTAATCCATGGGCAATTTGAGAAGCAGCATTTTACTCCATCATGGATGTACAATCAGGCACATTCAGGAAAAATGCCGACACGCTGGTTCATGCAACCGCAGAGCAGCTAAATGTCGAAAAAATGTGCATTAAAAGGTGGTCAGGGAAATAATGGCGGCTTTTTGGATATTGTAAAGGCTCTTTACAATACCGCCTAAGGTTCTGGAGAAACAATTACTGTAGTTGAGAGGTTGTGCTTTCTAACACAAATGACTCATTTGTAAGGACTCATTTGGATTGTACCGCATTATGGTTTATAATGTTGTTTATGTTTAATCTACTGTAGTTTATTAAAAGCATTTCCTGTATGCAGTGCAAAAAGCATGAATTGTTTATTTTAATGTGATAGCGTGTGTTTTGATTGGTTATAAGCCCTAGCAGTACAACGTGTTGCCACCCACGTAACACCTGCGGATGCTTCTGTTTTGCTTTGTGCTAATTGAAAATTAAATAACGAGCAATTCTCGTCCTTCGTAAATGCACCCTAAATGCTGTTCTTGTATAAAACTGTTTTTTATTGTGTGTGTGTAATGGAGACTGCACTTCACTTCTTGGCAATTTATTCATAGTTGCCGTGTTATAATTGCATTTTTGTAACAATTTAGTACAACTTCTTGCACATAATTACTTAGGTAGGTTGTGATGTTTAAAAGCATTTTGCTAATTGATTTTCACTCTAAGGCTCTCTTTAAAGAGATTCAGAAGATATAGACTGAGAACTCAAATCAATTTCAAATGACCTTTGCAAAAACAAAGTATGCCTAACAAAGAAGCGTGCCCTGGGTGATGTTCTCCGTGAAATAATACAACCCTGAAGTCCCAGGAAGAGATGGGAACTAATGGCCACATTGATTTTGAATAAATCCTTTTGTGAGTGTGCTTTTCCCCAACAAACAGGCCATGTTAAGCCTATTCGCCAAGGCACATAATCAGTCGCATAATTTTTCGAAACAATCTGTTATATTGAAGACATTTATCGATACATCGACAATGTTTCAAACTATTGTAAAATGGGTTCAATACAGGGTTCTGGGGAGATATATATGGTGCAGAGGTAATTGAGGGACCAATATCAATAACAACCACAAAGGACTGCATTTCGACATAATCTATAGCTTGCTTCTTCTGACATACTTTGGCCATCGACTCACTAGTGTGAGGTTACGTTCCAGACCCTTGGCCTAACACCTTTGACTAAAGCAAAAACTGACAGAAGATCACAGTTCAGTTAATGATTTTGTTTTCTGTGAGTTACGCACATCCTGCCCATTCTTTATTATACCTGGGTTAATTTAAAGTAAATACAGAAAGAAAAATTAGTTTTATCACAGACTTCACCTAAATCAGAATCTCAGGCCACATCCTGCACGAAGTCCCCAAGCTATGATACTATATGAATGTTAGGCTAAGCACTGAAAGCTCAAGGAATGATATCCCTGCTTCTGCTGCTTACAACATGACCTGCCAATCACCAGCCTTATTTGAGCAGGGATACTAAAGGAAGGACTGAACAGGCTCAGAAAGAAGGTTTCTAAATAAGAAGCCTGCTCCATCCTTTCCTCGCTATATCCATAGAGCCAGTTAGCTGTGTAATGAGCAGCAGTGGGCGGCTTGTGCATGTCTACCATGTTTGTGTGAGATTTGACTGGTGTGTCAGTGTGTGTGTGTGTGTGTGTGTGTGTGTGTGTGTATGTGTGTGCGTGCAGATTTACTGATGTGCGTGTGTGTGTGTGTATGTGTGTTTGTATGTGTGTGTGTGTGTGTGTGTGTGTGTGTGTGTGTGTGTGTGTGTGTGTGCATGTGCATGTGGGGGGATGCTTTGTGTGTGTGTGTGTGTGTGTGAACCTCTGAGAATGTACTGGCATGTAGGGTGAGTGTGTGTGTGTG
>NC_136936.1:22794167-22799167 GCF_949987615.1 Pollachius pollachius
AAGCGGAGACTGGAGCGGAGATGGGGTGGAAGCGACGGGAACGAGAGAGCACGCGTTACACAGGGGAGCTGCTGTGTGTTGGGGTGAGTTGTGGTGTGTGTGCCTGACGTTCATCCAACGGTGAAGAAGAGTGTGACAGGAACGCTGCGAGAAACGGTGACCCCGGGAAACGATGAGGTACAACGACAGTACGGTAAATATCCACAACTCTTTGAACGTAACGCGGCCAGGCCAGATGTAGGGAGTCACTCTTATCTGAGCCCACTCGGTGAGCAGATCTTCCTGAGCCCACTCAGAGAGTAGCTCTTCCCTGAGCCCACTAAGGGAGTAGCTCTTCTCTGAACCCAGTAGCTCTTCCATGAGCCCACTCAGGGGGAAGCTCTTCCCTGAGCCCACTCAGGAAGTAGCACTTCCTTGAGCCCACTCAGGAAGTAACTCTTCCCTGAGCCTACTCAGGGAGTAGCTCTTCTCTGAGCCCACTAAGGGAGTAGCTCTTCTCTGAACCCAGTAGCTCTTCCATGAGCCCACTCAGGGTGAAGCTCTTCCCTGAGCCCACTCAGGGAGTAGCTCTTCTCTGAGCCCATTCGGGGAGCAGATCTTCCTGAGCCCACTCAGAGAGAAGCTCTTCCCTGAGCCCACTAAGGGAGTAGCTCTTCTCTGAACCCAGTAGCTCTTCCATGAGCCCACTCAGGGTGAAGCTCTTCCCTGAGCCCACTCAGGGAGTAGCTCTTCTCTGAGCCCACTCGGGGAGCAGATCTTCCTGAGCCCACTCAGAGAGAAGCTCTTCCCTGAGCCCACTCAGGGCTTATGCTGCAGTTCATCTCTGCCAGAAAGCAGGGATTATATCAGAACTATATTAGCTTTATCATTTTTAGGTGAGGGTGGGAAAAAAGCAGGAGCCCGGGGTTATACAGCCTTATTTTTAAGACCGTAACCTCCCCGTGAACCCAGATACAAACCTCTAACCGACCTGAATGACCTCACGCTCTGACCCCATAAATGCTCACCCACACAATGATAAAATAGGTAGGAATAATATAAAAAGAAGAGAAGGGCAAAAGAGCATATTGAATCTGTCAGCATCCCTACTGAAATATTGCCTTTTCAATATGAACTAGATACCTTGTTGCGAAAAAGGCCTAATAAAAATAATAATAATGAAACCCATCCCATTCCCTGCCTCCACAGACCATTCCCAGGCCCCGTAACCCTGTTAACATTGCAGCACCTTGGCTCGGTCTGGCCTGGTCTTCCGCTTGTTCTGACAGCTTCTTCACGCCAATACCAGCCAGAACTGGGCCAGAGCAGGGCCAGAGCAGGGCAGAACTGGGCCAGAAGTGGACCAGAGCAGGGCCAGAGCAGGGCAGAACTGGGCCAGAAGTGGACCAGAGCAGGGCCAGAGCAGGGCCAGAGCAGTACCAGAGCAGGGCAGAACTCGGCCAGAACTTGGCCAGAGCAGGGCCAGGCTGTGTTTATTATCAGTATTCCAGGTGAGCCTGCGGTCGCCATGAATATTAAAGCTGCTCCCAGATTCTCTGGCAAGCGTGGCGTAAATATACCGGCCACAGTTCAAAGGCCTCTTAGCATCAAAAGGAATGTGCCCGAGCTGAAGCAATTTCAGGAGGTAGCGAGCGAGGGAAAGAGATAGATAGATAGAGGCTTAGAAAGACACAGAGAAAAAGAAACAGAGAGAGGGAGGGAGAGAGAGAGAGAGATGGAGAGAGAGAGTGTAAAGAGAGAGAAAGGGGGAGAGAGAGAGAGTATAAAGAGAGAAAGAGGGAGAGATAGAGTATAAAGAGAGAGAAGAGGGAGGGGGAGAGAGAGAGAGAGAGAGATGGAGAGTATAAAGAGAGAGAAAGAGGGTGAGAGAGAGAGAGTGTTAGAAAGAGAGAGAGACATAGAGACATATATAGAGACAGAGAGAGACAGAGAGAGAGCGAGCGAGCGAGAGAGCGAGAGAGAGAGAGAGAGAGAGATAGGGACAACCTCGGGGGGTTGTCCCTATCTCTCTTTGTTTGAATGTTACCTTCGGTAATATTCAAACGAAGGGCCATTGCGTTAATCATCTTTACTGTAATCTCGACAAGATGGGCCACAAAATATACAACAGAAAAGCACGGCCCCGTCCTCATCGGTGCATACATACGTGAACCGGAGCAGATCATTAATATTGAAGATTTATATAAACGTAGAGCAGCTATGGAATCGTACACACACAAAGACACACATGCACACACATACACACACACACACACACAAATACATCCTTGTCTTCATTGAGAAGAGAGGCAGATTACAAATACGAGACATTGTATGGGACAGATACAAAGGCTTCAGAAGCAGCCGATAGAAAGGGGAAAGGGGCAAGGGGGTACTGGACACGGTACATACACTGTGGTGATGCCGTTGATTTATAGGGTGGTTTTTCGTCAAATGTGCTGAGGAATGTTTGTATGTGTGTGGGAGGGAGAAACAAAAGCAGCCTAAACTGCATTTGTGTGTTTCTTTTGTGGCTAGCCGCTGCTGTAGTGGTCTGCAGCATAGCCGCAAGGCTGCTGTCCGTCTTGGATGCTCTCTCTCAAAAAATCTCACCCACTGTGGGGAGCGAGAGAGGGAGAGAGAGAGAGAGAGAGAGAGAGAGAGAGGGAAACAGAGAGAGAGAAAATAGCCTTCGTTTTTTCGTTAGTGGCAAATAAATATATTACAGCTCCACATGATCGGACTGCAGAGCAGAACGGGAGAGAGAAATCAGGGGAGAGATGAGGGAGGGAGAGAGGGAGAGCTGAGAGAAAGAAACACACTTATCCATTTTTCATGGCTCCTTGCTACAGCTGAACCTGCTGGACCAGGGAGGGAGATAGAGAGAAAAAAAGAGAGATAGAGAGAGAGAGAGAGAGAGAGAGAGAGAGAGAGAGAGAGAGAGAGAGAGAGAGGGTGAGAGAGAGAGAGAGAGTGAGAGAGAGATGGTGGTGGGCAATAGAGAGCAAGAGGGGAAGAGAATAGCAAGAGAATATCTTCAGTCTATAAAGTAATTTTTCAACAGGCTGTTGTCTACAGCACCTGCCCTTGTATGTTCAACAATCTTCAACAGAGGCTAGACAAGGGATTTGTGTGATTCTGTTTGTGTGCCCACCCACTATGTGTGTGTGTGTGTGTGTGTGTGTGTGTGTGTGTGTGTGTGTGTGTGTGTGTGTGTGTGTGTGTGTGTGTGTGTGTGTGTGTGTGTGTGTGTTCCTTTGAAGAAATCCCTCTTTTTCTCTGCTGGGCTGATTAAAAGTCGAGTTTGAATTCCTCCAAGTCAGACTATTCCACTGCTTGGGTTCCAGCCCCCACCTCGCCCCCCCACTCCTTGAAAGAAAGACTTTTTCTCCAGAACAAAATTGATTCCTTAATCTTGATGTTCTCGGGGCCATGAAGCGCTCCCTACGATGTGTTATCATTGTATCTTAATCACAATATGTGTACACATGGCACTCACGCTCAATCCCCCCAACCGAACAAATAAAAGTGGCGTGCGTAGGTCCCAAGACGGCCACAACAGAGATTGCACCGGAGATTCAACCTGACGATTTCCCCCCTCATTATGGAGGCTCATTCATTATGCAAACCCTAAGCGGATTAGATGTTGTAGAATATCACAGGGGCTCTACGGGCGCCACAATGTCTGAGGAAATCATACCATAACCCCCGTCATTATCAGTTTGATCATTCATAAGCATCTTTAAACATGAGCATATGGGTGTTGTTGTGCTGGGTGTGTGTGTGTGTGTGTGTGTGTGTGTGTGTGTGTGTGTGTGTGTGTTTGTGTGTGTGTGTGTGTGTGTAATAGCCGCGAGGCATGAGGAAACTTATAAGGCCTCTAAGATACCTTGTATGAATATCTGCTACCATATGAACCCTCTGCTAGGTTATGCAAATGCCCATGCAAATTGGGCATCTACCCAGTTTGTGTGTTTGTGTGCGCCTTGAGGGAGCGAGAGAGAGAGAGAGGGAGAGGGAGAGGGAGAGGGAGAGGGAGAGAGAGAGAGACAGAGAGAGAGAGAGAGAGAGAGAGAGGGACAGAGAGGTTGAGAGGGAGAGAGAGAAGGATAGGGAGGTAGAGGTCGGGTAAAGAGGTTATTAGGTTTGCGTTGTATTGAGGGATCGCTGAGGGAGTGAAATATGTAGGTGAGGTGTGGATGATTACCTGCTTCTAGGGTGATGTTACGGCCCTGTATTGTAACCATCTGTGCTGTGAGTCCACACACACACACACACACACACACACATACACATGAATGTCCCCCATGGGAACAATCAAACCTAATGTATCATACCAAATGTTAATGTGTTTCTGACTTGCCCACCATACAAGTGCTTGACACAGTTCCGCGCAGCTCTCTCCCATCGCAACAGGAACGTATCCGCGGCCACGACGTGACCGCCAATGAGCGCCCCTGAAATGAATCTGTGTACGTACGCATGCCGTTGTGCACGGAGTAGGGCGAGAGCATTTTAATTACAGAGTCTGATTAAGCCTCTACATAACCCCCCCCCCCCGCAACCCTCCCCACGCCCCCCACCTCCCCTCTTTGTCTTCCTTTTTTTTCGCCTACTCTTCTTCATGTTTCACTGAATTATAGAGGCCTCCAATTCCGTTAATAATGAGATGCATTAAAATGGAATAAAGACCCGAATCCTCACCCTCCCTCTAGTGGCTGCCTCATCCTCCTCAATTCCTCCTCCTCTTCCTCCCTCTGTCCGCTGTGTGTCGCGCTGTGTGTAGCGCTGTGTGTAGCGCTGTGTGTAGCGCTGTTAGCGCGCTGGCAGCATGCGTTGGATATTGGGCAGAGGCACAGGCGTCTCTCTGCACAACAGCAAGCTGTCTGGGTCTGTGGTATTGTCTCCACAGTCAGAATGCGCTGACAGACGTCCCGATGAAGGACTTTGGAAGGACAGATTTTCTTCTCCTATTTTGAAGATATCATGTTGCTGGGAAACTAAGTCAATTTGCGTGCTGG
>NC_136936.1:22801667-22811667 GCF_949987615.1 Pollachius pollachius
CGACTACATGGATCCACCCACCGCCTTTTTTAACTCGCTGATGGAAGGATGAAATGGGAAAGGCCGGGAACGACTTTTAGAGATTGGTGCGTGTCACTCTAAAAAATATATATATTGCAGAAAAAACTCCCCTTTAATCTTGGCCCTGAGGGGGGGAGGCGGGCTGCTTGTAACGGTTAGTACTGGCTTTGAGATTGTGATCGTGTTGTTGTTGTCTAGTTAGCTGTGTACACTCACATTAAGCGAGAGTCTGCCTGTCGGGAGTTACTGAGGGGTTCCTCTGGAGACGGATATGTCTCTGCTCTCTTGAAACGCAAGATACGCTTTTACTTACATCTGGGCTATTTTTTCCCAGGCTGGGAAGATGTGATGGGAAAAGAAAAGAGCTCCTGATGAAAGAAGCACATTGGACGGGATATGGCGGCGGGGATGCATTTGTTCAGCGTGCGTCAGGGCGGCCACTGGCGTATATCTCAGACGTCCGGTGAATTCAATCTGAGGACCGGCGGGCTGACCTAATCCACTTGGCAGCCAGACTGAAAGATGTCATCTTTATGGAAACCTAATGAGGCCCCACAGCCTTGAACAGGTCTGACACAACACAGCCCAAAGTGATTATGTCGAAGTTTGGTTCAATAATATAAATATGAAGATACGTATAGCATATAATAATTATGCAAGCCAAAAATGAATCAATAACTTAATGCAGCGTGTAAAAAAAGACTTGTTGTTCCAAATCCAGTTTCCTTAATTATTGAAAAGAAATTAAGTGCAGCCGTCTGTGGATAATGAAGCACTAGCATTAGTGTTGCAGACAAAAACAGCCAGGGCTATGGATATATAACTCTACTTACCACTCATCCTCTTGAAGCGGTGGGCCTATCTGCCAATTAAAATGTAACTAATCAATTAATATCCAATCAGTGTCCGGCACCATAACCAATTGGCTTCATGATGAAAGATCGGCAGAGGCACTCTCTGTCTGTTCAAACAGAGATAAAAAAAGAAAAGGATTGCTGAGAAGATAGAAGGGAGAGAGAGAGAGGGAGAGAGAGAGAGAGAGTGAGAGAGAGTCAGAGAGTGAGATAGTCAGAGAGGGAGAGAGCGAAAGAGCGAGAGAGCAAGAGTGACAGTGACAGAGAGCAACAGAGAGAGGGAGAGAGAGAGAGAGAGAGAGAGAGAGAGAGAGAGAGAGAGAGAGAGAGAGAGAGAGAGCGGGGTCGGTCCCAAGGACTGGTAAAACAAAGTTAGCTTAATCATGGAAGATAAGAATCGAGGCAAAATCAACTTTGATGGAAATCAAGATGCCTGCGCACACATGAATATCATTCTAGTTGCATGCTGATGTTGAACGTTAAAAAATACATATATACACCATGGTCTTCCACTGTGCCCTCCACCTTGGAACCATGCCACAAATTGAAAACCACCAGAGTGCCTGTCATCACATCTTAATCAATATCATGTTACCAATATGGAGAGACACCACTACAAGACTGCTAACGACGACAACGTTTGCCCTTCTTCTCTTCCTTTAACCTGTCTTAAGACCATGAGAAAACATACACAGGAAGAGACGGGATAGTAGTGGCTGGAGGCGGATGTTTCAGCATTCATTCTCAACGCCCTGATGTATCCTCTTGTAGCAAGACGCTGAAGCCCTGCGTTCTCCTTAATGACATCAGACACGCAAGTTGTGAATTACCCTCATGGCGACTCTGACTGACTAAAAATAGTATGATTACAAGAGGTGAGGAGAGCTGAGGTGTCGGCCGGAAGGACTTAGTGAAAGGTTGTTAAAGGACAATACTGCGCCGGCTAGAGCTCCACCACCATCTGCCTCGTTGCTCGATCAATGGAAATTAACTGGACATTTGCCAAATTGACTCCAATTGACATAAGCACAGAATTGGTTTCGTTGTTTTTTTTTTCTATATTGAAATTGCTCTAGACTACAGACTGTGGTGACAGCATATTGGATCTTCTGTGGTCTATAGGCGCATGTGTCCATGGATATGTCTCCCATTAGTCTTGTTAGAGTGAGGGACTATTAAAAATGGAAGGAGTGTAGGGGTAATCCCAAGATACGTCTCTCTCTCTCTCTCTCTCTCTCTCTCTCTCTCTCTCTCTCTCTCTCTCTCTTCCTCTCTCTATCACTTTCTTTCTCATCACCACTACAGACTAATGATGATGAAGCTGTGGACTCAGCAAAGGAATCAGAAGAGTATAATGCATGCACGCACCCACACACACACACACACACACACGCACACACACACACACACACACACACACACACACACACACACACACACACAGAAACAATCAGCCACATCCACACACATGCACACACACACACAAACACCGACACATACACACAGTCCTGACAGCGCTTTAGGTTTTAGCCATCAGTACCGACTAATAGCTTGGGTTGAGCAACAGTGAGTGATACTCTAAGGAATTCCCAGCATTTTATTAAATGCTTGTGCGTGTGCACCTGCATATGTGGAGCATACCCATGAGCCTATTGAACAACAATAATGTTTAGGTTCAATCCCTACTTTCTTATCATGGAGTTTGTGTTTGTGTCAGTTTGTTTGTGTGTGGTTCTATGTATGCATGTGTGTGGTCGAGTGTGTGTGTGTGTGTGTGTGTGTGTGTGCGTGCGTGTGTGTGTGTGCGCTTGTGTGTGTGTGTGTGTGTGTGTGTGTGCGTGTGTGTGCGTGTGTGTGTGTGTGTGTTAGTGTGTGTGTGTGTGCGTGTGTGTGTGTGTGTGTGTGTGTGTGTGTGTGTGTGTGTGTGTGTGTGCATGTGCATGTGCGTGTGCGTGTGTGTGTTTGTTGATCCCTGAGTTTTCCACCGTCTCCAGGACAATAAAACTCTGCAAACTCCCACTTAGAAAAACACACGCACACAGATATAGACAGAGAGGAGAGACACTGATCCGAGTGGAAGAGGCCCCGGTGGTTTTGCTGTCAGATAGGATCATAACATTATCCCACTCAGAATGGAGTAGTGTTCGCATGGAGAAGGGGAAGCACACCTTTGAGATTTCTATTGAAGGAGAGTGATTATCGAACGCACCAACTTTATTTGACATGCAGGCTTTGTCTCGATTGAGAAGAGACCTATTTGAAAGTGTCCTTTTTGGGGACCTACTTGGTGGACGTGGTTCACAAATGGAGAGAGTGAAAACGACGACATCAAATAACCTAGTGACATGGTCATCGTCATGGTTACAACCGCAAAATCTGAAAGGTTATGTTACTATTATGTTATACTGACAAATTCATAGAATTGCACCTTTGCATGTCTTTATTTTAAAGAAAAGCCATGTTTGTTCTAGGACCACACTGCCTTATTGGATACCCTACAACCGCCAAGGTACCATCCGCAGCTTAATTTAAATGTTGCCAAATCCAGATACCTGGTCTGGATGTGTCCAATGCTACCTACTGGATTTAGGCACTCCATCACAGGCATATAACTTCTATTTGCCGCCTATTTATGAAACACAGCATGAGAGACCAGAGAAGAAACTGCATGGAACTCAACGTTCCTCCTCACCACTCCCTCTGCGCTCAGGCTTCTCCCACTCACCCCACGGTCACCACTGCATACCCTCCCTGATCATATCAAGTCATTAGGACGGCTTAGCGCAGCATAGGAGGAGGGTAGGAGCAAGGGGAGAGAAGAAGAGAGTGGGTGGGGGATAGGGGCAAAGGAGTGGTAGAATTAGAGCGAGACAAAGCTGGAAGGGAGGGATTGAAAAGCCGCTGCTGGGAACCCGAATGGGAAAGGCAGAGAGAGAGAATTGATTTGAAATACTACAGACGGAAGTTACTGTTGGTGTTTGATTGTGTGGTTGTAGGTGTGCCTAGGTGTGCGTGTGTGTGTTTTTCTGTGTGTGCGTGCATGTGTACGCATGTGTGTGTTTGCCTGTGTGTGTTTGCATGGGTGTGTTTGCACCTGTGTGCTCGCACACACGTGTGTGCGTGCATGTGGTTGCCCACGTGTGTTTGCAAGCGTGTGTGGTGTGTGTGCTTGTGAGAATGTGTGTTCTCCCTAGAGAGAAGTCGGTTGGTTCTCCCTGTGTGTTCCTTGTCAGAGTGTGTGTCTCGCGGCCCCGACTGGCGTGGGTCTGCATGCGTGTCCATGATGCTGAGCACTGTACACGGGGCCGACGTGAGTGATTAACAGCTCCTGTGGACTCAGTGTAAAGCCTAGGTAACTTTCTCTCTCTCCCTCTCATCCTCTCTCTCTCTCTCTTTCTCTCTCTCTCTCTCTCTCTCTCTCTCTCTCTCTCTCTCCTCTCTCTCAGTCGATAGCTCTCCTCCACCAACCCCACCGCTGTTGAGCCGTCTGTCTCGTGCTGCGCCCGGTCGATGTGTTCAGCTCGATGAGCAGACAATGAAGAGCAAGGCGGCGGCAGCGGCAGCAGCAGCGGTCGGGCCTCAGAGACACACCGCCGCGCAGCCCTGCCTTTAAAACCTAATCAGACATCTGGAAGTCACCAGATGTCCCACCAAATGAACAACAGAATGGAGGAGATATAACTATCTATCTTGCATAACAACTTATGGTTTCTAGCTTTCTTTGGGCTCAAATTAACCTGCATATGTTTCCAACATTTCCGTTAGCCTGTAGTCCATTTGCCACTTGAGCATGGTTATAAAGGCTCAAATGGGACCAATGTGTTCCCTTACAATGCAAGGCCATTTTTGTCTCAACAGGCTTATTGAAGACACAAGGCCAACAATCGCTCAGAACGGTAAGTAGAGTGCCTTTAGTTATGGCCGTCCACGTTCAAAGTTAAAGATACGTGAGAACAAAGAGCGAGAGAAAGAAAGTGGTGAGAAGAGAGGAACAGAAAGAGGTTGAAGCTAGAGATAGAGAGAGAGAGAGAGAGAGAGAGAGAGAGAGAGAGAAAGAGAGAGACAGCGAGAGAGAGAAACATTTAGTTGGACTTGGCTTGTGTGTCCCATGTGTAGGCGCATGTGGCCAAGGTCGCCAGGTAGATACAAACACACACTAGCGGACATTAACACACAAACACACATACATGTATAACACACTCACAAACACAGACTCAAACACACCCAGATACAAATATCGTTCAATTCTTTTGTATTTTTTGTTGATATTACTATTTGATCATATTTGGTTGCGTTCAGTTCTGTTTTAGCTACAGACTTTCAATTTCTCCCTTTGGGTAATTTGTGATGGCTATCTTCCATTATCTATGGCATTTTAAAGTCAAAATGATGAATCGATTCATTTGATTAAGAAATCGTTTGCTTAACGGACGATGGATATAATCGTTAGTTACAGCGACACACACACACACACACACACACACACACACACACACACACACACACACACACACACACACACACACACACACATACACACACACACACACACACACACTCACACACACACACACACACACACACACACACACACACACACACAAACACACAGTGTGTATAGACGTCTGCGTGTGAATACGACCGCGGGCGGGAGGGCAGACATAGGAGTTCAGGTCCAGAGCCTTAGGGTTGACAGTAAAGCATGTCTCGGTTTCCTCTTCCACCACCGCTCCCTGCTCTCTCTCTGCTGTTCTTTGCTCCTCTGGAACGTTGGATGACGTGTGCTCCCGTGGCCCCGGTGGAGAGAGCCATAAAGCTGAATAATTAATTTGGTTATTACATATAGATTGGGGCGGGTGGACAGAGCGTGCTGTACGCAAGTCATTAACAGCGAGGTGTTTATGTCGTTATGTTCTGTTCATTGAGCTCTCTATTTATTTGTTGTGTGTTGTTACACAAACGGACTTCACCTCCAGGAGTTTACGTTGCGTTAAATACATTCCAGTGTGCGTGTGTGTGTGTGTGTGCGTGTATGTGTGTGTGTGTGTGTGTGTGTGTGTGTGTGTGTGTGTGTGTGTGTGTGTGTGTGTGTGTGTGTGTGTGTGTGTGTGTGTGTGTGTGTGGTGTGTGTGTGTTCATGACTGTGTTTCTGTTTGGTGTGTTTGACCTGTGTGTACATGCCAATGTGCCACATATTGCACGCAGCCATATATACACACTGTGTGTTTGTGTGTAGGTGTGTTTGTGTGTGTGTGTGTGCTTGTGTAGGTGTGTGTGTGTGTGTGAGTGTGTGCGTGACATTGTGCGCCCGGATACACCCTGAAGCAGATGGCAATGAAAAGGCATTCAGGTCATAACGTGGCAAACGACGGCGGGTTCGGATACAGCCAAACGTGTGCGTGCACAGACGCCGTGCATCTGGAACAAAGGGAAGGACTGCACACCGGGGAGGCAGTGGTTGTCTCCCATTAGGCTCTCTGAGATCTCGTTAATGTGCATTAGTGGGATGTGGAGCAGGGATTTGCTTTGGCAGAGGAATTGAATTAGGAGCCTCCTCTCAAAGTAATGATTGGTCTCCCATCATCCGTCCATTACACAGGCCGCAGCCAGACATGATCACAGTAAGAAAATAAATACATTTATAAATATCAAAATAACAGCACTCAGGCTTCCACTGTGGAGTGGGATCTTCTGTTGTGTGTGTTCGGTAGTGGTGATCGCTACAGTGATCGATGGCATCAGCAAAATCATAGCTCCAGATGGCTTGTATGCAATTCATCTCAAACTTACTTATGTGCCCCTCTCTTGATAAGCAGGTCTAGCACGTATGTATGTATGTATGTATGTATGTATGTATGTATGTATGTATGTATGTATGTATGTATGTGTGTGTGTGTGTGTGTGTGTGTGTGTGTGTGTGTGTGTGTGTCTGTGTGTGTGTGTGTGTTTTAGAGTGTGTGCTCACGTCAATCTTAGCTTGCGCTTTTCTGTTGGTGTTTTTAGTAGTCTGCAGCTCCCAGTCTTATTTCGACAGAGTCTCGCCTGGCTTGCGGGAGTCCCTCTCGACCATCCTAAACAATCGTTGTTTGATTAAGTCCAGAGTGGTCCGTGGACATGCGAGTGTGTCCGTGTTTCTATGTGTGTGTATTGGAGATATCCAAAGAGAGGGATAGGGCAGAGTAATTGAGTTATATCATCCCACAGGCATCTGAGGTCCTACCAATCTTAATTATTCTTCAGATTCTCAGTCTGTATAACGGCAGTTTGTCTGCGTGCGTGTGTGTGTGTGCCTCTCCCAGCCATGGCCAGGGGGCTGTCAGATACAGCAGGAGCATCGCTCCATAACAATAAGGCCAAGTCATAACATGGGCCTCTTCAAATGTCACTTAGGCCATCATCCTTCCCACAAGACAGACCTGGCTGGGTCCCCAGGAGAAAGACACACACACACACATGCATGCACACGTACACACAACACACACACACACACACACACACACACACACACACACACACACACACACACACACACACACACACACACACTCATCTGTACACACACACACCTACACACACACACACACACATGCACGCAAACACACACACACACACACACACACACACACACAAACACACACACACACCTGTACAGGCCCCCCCCCACACACACACACGCAAGTATGCATGGGCGCGCGCACTCACACTGCACACTTGTACTCACAAATACCAACACACAAACGCTGCAAACACAAACACACAAACACACAAACACACACCACACAAACACACACCACACACACACACACACACACACACACACAAATGGGAGGAATGGATTTGTAAATGGATGGTGTGCCTGAAGGAGCTGAGGAGAAGGGGGAGGAAGGGGAGGAGAGGGAGACTAAACCCTAACAAATAGAGCTCACACTCATTCAGACACACATGGAACACAATGGCTTAGACAGAATCACCCTTGCTGTACCTTGTTACTATACTATCATCAAGGGCATTTTGATGTCATTTTAGGAAATGAAGAATATATATGTATGTTACCATGTAATATTTTGAAAACAGTTGAAAGTGACAGCATCAAGATCAATCTTTTGAAAGTGGGCCTCTTTGGTGTCGTTCTATAACACAGCACTCCAGAGTGTCTGGGGCCGAGCGGTGGAGGAGGATCACACTGGGAGTCTTAAGTTGTGTGACTGTGATATGCTCTTTAACTGGGAAGAGGGGACTTCACAGAGATCAGTCTTGTGTGCATACCCAATAAACACACACACACACACACACACACACACACACACACACACACACACACATACACGCACACACACGCACACACAATAACAAAGGGGGAAAAAAGGCAATAGAATGAGAGTCATATTTCTGTGTAATAATCCTGTAATCTCCGTAACAGCAGCTCAGCTCGGCACATTTCAAAACAGCTTCTTAGGAAGAGGCGGTCTCAGTAGTGTCGACAGCGTCAGACTCAGAGTATCGAGAGGAGAGAAAACTGAACCACGTTGGAGGGAACATTCGTACTACTGTGGTTGGATAAAGCAGACGGCTTGTTTCATATTTCTATAGCGATGGCTCTCAAACCTCGACAGTCAACTCCATTCAATGCTAAGCCTTGAATCCAAATTAACTCTCCGTGTGCGCGCGAGTGTGTGTGTATGTGTGTGTGTGTCCTTCTGTGTGTGTGTGTGTGTGTGTGGGTGTGTGTGTTTGAGTGTGTGTGAGTGTGTGTATGTGTGTGGTCCTTCTGTGTGTGTGTGTGTGTGTGTGTGTGTGTGTGTGTGTGTGTGTGTGTGTGTGTGTGTGTGTGTCCATCTGTGTGATTGTGTGTGTGTGTGGGTGTCCGGCTGTGTGATTGTTTGTGTGTGTGTGTGTGTGTGTGTGTGTGTGTGTGTGTGTGTGTGTGTGTGAGTGTGTGTGTGTGTGTGTGTGTGTATGTGCGTCCGTTTGTGTGTGTGTGTGTGTACAACAAAAAGCAACAAACACTGATACACATTCTGAAACAAAATCCTCATTCTCCCTCAAAGTCACACTAAAGGTTTATACTCCACCTACTTCAGCTGAAGATCCAAACATCAATTCATGTGGTGCAAAGTGGGGCAAAACAAATGAATATGAGCACTTTAGGAAAGCCTTCTTTTGACAAATAAAGAGCAACATCCTCCATGAGAAGCTGTGTTCCTGATCTCATAGAGGCAAGTCCATTAAAAAGATATGCACAGCTCTCTCTCTCTCTCTCTCTCTCTCTCTCTCTCTCTCTTTCTCTCTCTCTCTGTCTCTCTCACACACACTCACACAGCAGAAAGGAATACACCTTCAATGATAAAATGATTAGCATCAACTTATTAGGTGCAAAGAGTCAACCTGCGGAGACTCAGCTAACCCCTTCCTGGTACCAACGCCATTCCTAATCAGACAACGATAAGGACGACAAGGCTTCATACCACTCCTGGGAACGGGAACATGGATACCTTGTTTTCTTTTCTAACGCCAATTTAAAAAAGACAGCCCTGCCCAATGCATTGAAGTAGGAGAAATGAATAGCATTTATAGTAATAGTAAAAAAAAAATAAACAGCAGGGCTGTGTGACTTTCCGCCGGAATGACAACTTCCCCATCGTTCTTATGAGCCTTGAAGTGTTTGCCTGCGCCTTCGCCGCACTGTAATTATTTTTGCTTTGATGAGCCGTGGACAACTATTGTTATTCATACACGCTCGCACACACAGCACATTCTACTGTACCGCGCCGCGCTCCAGCGGCTCGTGAAATCGACTCATAAGAAATAGCCAGGGACAGCCAGGGAGAGAGAGAGATGGGGTGAGAGAGGAAGAGATCTAGAGAGGGAGAGAGAGAGAGAATGGAAGAGAGAGAGGAGGTTATGGGTATGGTTCAAGACGGGAAAAAAAAGAAAGGATGATAAAGGGCAGGACGAGTAGATGAAAGAGAACGATGGTTGCCTGTGTGGGTTAGTTCTGGGGGGGGGGGTTGTGGGAATACACACACCAAAACAGCCCTTTGCAGTGTGATCAGCTGATGAAACAGAGAGAGAGAGAGAGAGAGAGAGACAGAGAGAGAGAGAGAGAGAGAGAGAGAGAGAGAGAG
>NC_136936.1:22816667-22839167 GCF_949987615.1 Pollachius pollachius
TTCTTCCTCCCTGTCTGACTCCCTCTCCTTTATCTCTCGCTCTCGGTGTCAGCCGCCAGTTCTGTTTTATCTCTGCGTCGCCTGGCAGGTGATTCTTTGTTTCTTTTCGGCAGCTCCTTAATTATTTTACTCGCCGCCCCGACACACCCGTCCCCCCTTTCCACACGTTCCCTCCACCTCACTCCTAATCGTTAGCTCCTAGTCGGATCATTTGGAAAGCTTGTACAATTTCACTTTTTCTGCAGCATGTCCTCTAACATGACCCCCCCCCCCGCCCCCCCTCTCTCTCTCTCTCCCCCCCCCCATCTTCTCCCCACTTCCACATCTCTGATCAATGGCCCTCACGTACACTCAGTCAGGGCGACAATACACCCTAGCGCTTTTTCATTCGCACTAATGCGATGACTTATTGGATTAAGGCAGAGGATTGATCGTGGCTGTGTGGTGCACTGGTCTGGGGGTAGATGGATCCACACTTTCAGGAGCACAAACAGGAAGACTCACATGGAATGAATGGAAATGATGTTGAAACATCAAAATAGAAAACCCACTAAACCCTAATAATAATAATAATAATAAATCAATCATATTTTATATATATACATATATATACATTCTAGGTGGTGATTGGGCAAATTCGTGGATTATAGCTGTCAATGAGAATAAAACGTTTCGGACACTGATGCACTAAGCTTATAGACCAAGCACAGCTTGGCAGGTATTCGATTTGGTCCTTTCTTATCAAAAAAACGAAATAATCTTAATTTCTTAAACTGAGCACATAGATACTGTGCATCCGAATTGCATCCGGGTGAACTTATTTGTAACAGAAAGACAAAAAAAGAGTTCACGTATATCGCTGTTTAACAATGAAAGGAGAACCCTGTTGTATTACACAATGTGTATGTGTGTGTGTCGACATGCACGTGCTTGTGTGTGCTTGTGCACGTGTGGTTGCATGAATGATTGCGTGCATGTTTATGTGTTTGTTGATTTTTTGTGTGCATGTGTGTGGGGGGTTGCATTCATGTATATGTGTGTGTGTGTGTGTGGAGGGTTTTAGCTGGCAGAGGGGTTGGACTCTGGGTGTGAGTCCCCTGGACATCCGGGGGTCTGCTTAAATGTCACCGACACAGAGTCCTGACATGACACTTGACCTTCTCGGCATCCGGCAGGGATCGCCCAGGCCAAGGGAGGGTGAGGATGCTGTTACCATGGCAATTATGAAGCACTTCGGAGCAATCTGTTGAGTGACTGACTAGGCAACGGCTTCGCTCATCCTAGCAACTAGCGGAGCGGCCGAGAAGAGACATTCCACACTGCCAGGTGGGCCTCTGTCAGTGTGTATGGTTGTGTATACAACTAAGACAGAGAAAGGGTGAGAGACAGAGAGAGAGAGAGAGAGAGAGAGAGAGAGAGAGAGAGAGAGAGAGAGAGAGAGAGAGAGAGAGAAAGATAGAGACATAAATACAGAAAGCATTGGGCGGGGATGTGTGTTTGTGTGTTTATGTGTAAGTGTGTGTGTGTGTGTGTGGGTGTGTGTGTGGGTGGATGGGGAGTGGGAGAGCCAATGGGGTCATGTGAGTGGAAGCAGAACCATAGACCCTTAACCAGAGCGTAGACGATGGCCCACACAGGCAGCCATACATTCTGGGCCCTGTATACAAGAGGTACTATTGGGCCCTCCCCGAACCCAATAACAATTGTTGACCGGTGGGGGTCAGCCTTGGGCCCCCATCACAACTGTGTACCTTATACCCGCAGTCCGTCGGCCCTGCATGCACCGACCGCTTCACCAGTGAAATATTATTCTACCATTATGCTTAATGCACCTATGCAGATCTAAACACACACATTAGAAATGCCATCAAATGTGAACAAAAAAGGTAGGATAAAGTATACATTATGCAAATGTTATAAAAAGACACAATAAAGATGACAACTGCTCACAATAGGAGGTTTTCTATCTCCCACAAGGTTGTTATCTCTTTATCTTTAAACATAGTCCAGCCTCCCACTGAGGGGAGGTACACTTCAGAAGTTGAGCCGCTACAAACACCATGTTGTTGTATTTCCCTGTAGTTTACGGTGTCCACTGTTGCCAATGCCATGGCGCGTGCGTGTGTGTGTGTGTGTGTGTGTGTGTGTGTGTGTGTGTGTGTGTGTGTGTGTGTGTGTGTGTATGTTGACGGCCCACTGCATGCGTGTCTGCGAGTGAATATATGAATAAATCCCACAAGGGGAGTCAGTCAGTGCATACATCTTAAATCCTCAAGGTCAAAATGAAACCCAAGCTGCTCTGCGAGAACACGTACAAGGCCACAAAAGAGACAGCAGCAGACAGGGAGGTGTAGCAGGGAGGAGGAGGAGGGAGGGAGAGGGAGGGGGAGGAAGGGGGAGGGAGGGGGAGAGAGGGAGAGAAAGGGGGGAGAGGGTGGGGGAGGGAGGGGGAGAAAGGGAGAGAGGGAGAGAGAGGGGGGGGAGAGGGAGAGAGGGGGGAGAGGGAGGGAGAGAGGGGGAGAGGGAGGGAGAGAGGGAGAGAGAGAGGGAGAGGGAGTAGGAGAGAGCGAGAGAGGGGTGTTACTTATTTTGATATTGCCCACACCAACCACCGCTACAAACTTGAAGGGGTCATGTTGGTAATGCTGTCTATTACTTCCCACTTTCAGGGAATTCTCCTCAACCGTCTGGGTTTCAGCCACTAGGGAGCTAGCGGTCTAAACAAGATGGGTCTCAAGGCAGTCACAACCGCTTCTTCAGCGTGCTGTTTTACATGTCCGTAGCCCTCTCTCTCCCTCTCCCTCTCTCCCTTTCCCCTCTCTCCCTCTCTCTCTTCCTCTCTCCCTCTCCCTATCTCCCTCTCCCCCTCTTTTCCTCTCTCTTCCTCTCTCTCCCTCTCCTTCTTTCCCTCTCTCTCTCCCTCCACCTCTCTCTCTCTCTTCCTCTCTCTCCTCTCTCTCTCTCTCTCTCTCTCTCTCTCTCTCACTCTCTCTTTACCCTTGTTCTGGGGGTCTCTTCCCCACCATGCACGGTGTGAACATAAACTCAGCCCTGCCGTGTGGGCTTATCAAGCAGACGGGCCGTGAGATGGAGTGTTTACACTCGCCAAAGTGTCGTGCCAGATGCCCACGGCCTCATTGTCGTGCTTCCTCTTTTTTGTTTGGTCACGTTTGTTGGCCATTTAAAAAACTACCTTCAGGTGACTGTCCTGCATCTGTGAGTGCAGATGATTATCCGATTTCACCTAATTACAATTCATTAGCTTATCTGCGTGTTGAAGTTTCCTCCATCCTCTCTGATAATTGAAAGCAATGTTCCGGTACAGATGCGTTTATGTTATCGCCACTCGTCTTGAGCGCAATAAATGTAATTGAATGTTGTTCTGCGGTGGCTAGGTTGGAAGTGACTACCTTAATGGGGAATGATATAAGGAACAACATTCTTGATGGTGGAAGTGGTGACAAAACAAGCTGTTAGTGATCTTGTTCAATGCCAAGGTGTTAGTTTCCTGTTTATGTTTTATTCATGCACACAGGGCAGATCTTGAGGATTTTTGATGTGCATATTTTAAGCAAATGAATAACCAAATACAAAAATGTCAAAAGTGTACTTGCTTTTTGCCTAAATGCTGCTCTTAAGCACTGTGATGAAAAGGCTTAACATTTTTCAAATACAGCTGCTTTATTGAATGACCTCAGATCATGATGCTTTTTACGTTCAACTTAGTTTGGAATGCTGTTTATTGGCTGAATGCCCAACAGCAGCTATAAAGCTTATTAAGTGAGGTCACCCGCCAACACATAAATTACAACGGTATAGTGGTGCATTATGTGTGATTGAGAGAGAGAGAAAGAGAGAGAGAGAGAGAGAGAGAGAGAGGTAGAGAGAGAGGTAGAGAGAGAGGTAGAGAGAGAGGGAGAGAGAGAGAGAGAGAGAGAGAGAGAGAGAGAGAGAGAGAGAGAGAGAGAGAGAGAGAGAGAGAGAGAGAGAGAGAGAGATTCTGTAAATAGGATAAGGCTTGTTACTCACCATGTCATGGTGACCGTTTATGACTGGCCACTAATTGTCGTCTAATAGGAATGTGAAGTTGACGTCACACCGTGTTATACGCTACGGTGATCATGCAATAGAGGAGGCTGGAGTATCAGGAGAGCCGTCCTAGGATCCTAATTCCTTTCTGATTAACTGAAATCCTACTTTCTGTGCAAGTATTTATAGATTTAAAAGTACATATTGTTTTATAGGATCAGTCCTCCCAAATACCCGAACACGCTACTCCTGCAAGTTCTGTCTCGCAAGATGGCGCAGTGACACATTCCCTACTGAAGATACTATAGTACTAATCTGATCCAATCTTTGTTGACAATAATCTTGTGCCATCATCTACAGTAAGGGCGTTTCAATAAATAAAAGAGGTGGGCTTTTATATTTCCGACTGCATTATTACAATATCACTGTCTGTTTTCAGTTATTTGAAAAAAGGAAAACCAAAACCTCAAACAGACCAATACAAATTTAGAAATGTGTTGTCATTGATGATAGGGGTTAGTGTTAATATAAAACAGCTATCGAAGTTCATGACTGATTCTGTTTGACTTTACATTGATTGATTGTTCAATACACATCAATACTTGAGAACGGTAGAAGGTTTTATAAGGACAGCAACATAGGAATCAAATGAACACCTGCCATGACAACTGAACAGACTCTTTTCCCAGAGGTTTAATCATGAGACAAACACAGGTGTCACTGTTAGCACTCATTATGGTTCAGCTCTTTTTATGTAGCAGGGCATGGCTAGGCTTAACTAGTGAAGATACGTCTCCTACACGGGCCCTGGTGCATCAAAGAAAGCCGTAATAAAGACCCCTGATGAATTAGTTATTAGTTATGACATATGGGTTTGTCCTACGTTGACACCAATATGAAAAACGTTTATTATCCCCTGCTGCCGTACCTTCATTGAATTTTTGTTGTTGACGATGGAAATATGAGGTATAAGATCAACCGTGCTGTTATGATCCCGGACAGATTTCACCTGTTCTCCATCTGAGGCAAAGGGTGATGAATCTATTCCAAGCACTCTAATTAAGAGCTGATTATGTTCTTCAATCCGGTAGTTAGGGTTACGTGTCCGTTCACTCCTTCAAAGCAAGGGCCGGCCAATAGAGCTTTAATAAGTGGTAATTGTTCAGCGCTACCGAGAGCTTTGGCCCTAAGGGCTCGCACACAAACACACACACACACACACACACACACACACACACACACACACACACACACACACACACACACACACACAGACACACACACACACACACACAAAAAAACTATGAGTTGGTATTACAGGGATTACCTAGTCTCCATTGTGTTTCTGTAACACAGCAAATTGTGAAGTGATGCGTGGCATACAGAACTACGGCTGTCTATGTTGTAACACTGGCCGAGGGAAGTTCAAAAGAGGTAAAACCGTTAATTACACAGGGCCACTGTTTGGAACCCACAAGCAAGTGTAAACATAGTGTGAGTTTTAACATCCTTACCGCTGAATGCTACACCCTTTACATATGTATGTTTGTGTATGTGTCTATATGTGTGTGTGTGTTTGTGTGGTTTTAAAGCCTGTGCCCATCAATCCATTATTTTGCCGACCCGGTTCTGTTTCAATCTCAGAGTGACAGAGATAGTCCTGTAGCAGTCGGGAGGTTTGCATTTCGCCGCGGGCTGGGAATCCAGAGTCAACTTATTCACACGCTTCACTCCATCAAGGTTCAGTCGGGGTTACGGTCACCCCGGCCAGGTTTTTGATTCATTCCAGACATGCGGCGAGCTACGGCGGAGAGCTACGGCGGTGTGCGATCCGGTCCCCTGCATGCGCCACCTTGCTCCTGAGCGCAGAATACTAATCTCAAAACCAGACGTAAAAGGCTTCACTGGGAGACTTTTGGAAATCAAGCAAAAACATACAGTAATAAGGCGTTTGGGGCAGTAGTTTGAGACTAATCGCATCACCGCTAAACAAAACAAACACATCCCTCTGAGTCATTCAACTTATCGCGTTCCTCTGATTTGCTTCACAAATAATCAGCGATTAGACGGCATGTCCTAAATCTTAAGCATTCCACACTATACCAGCGCCGCTGTGGATCCTTAATCCACAGGGCGTGTTTGGAGTAATCTGAAAATAACAGTTTGATAGACCACAATCCAGGACCTTAATAGGCGTTTAACCTGTAACCCTTCCCAATAAAAGAGCACCTCTTCGCTAGTCTCCGACAGCCCTCATGTGCGGTCCCAGAGGGGGAAGGGGCAGCCTGGACAACTGTACTCGCCCCACTGCCGCCCACACAACCTGAATATAGATATGCTGTTCAAGACGATGGATGGATGGCTTTGATACGGACAGCGCAGCGCTCTATTTATTCTAGCGTGGACTGATACATCTCCCACCACCGGCAGTGCCATCAGCTGTTCCCCTGTGGAGACGCTCGGCCAAAACATTCCATCTGACCAATTTCGGGGGGGGGCCCGTCTGTTTCGCAGGCGAGTGAGTGAGTGGCGGTGGACGGATGTCACGGGAACTCATAAAGTTACCGTCCCTGCAGAGAGAGGTCAAGCGCTTGCTCCCATAACCCTCCATAAGGCGGGTGACAGTTAGGCCCTGCCCTCAGCGCCAGTGATGGAAGTGAAAGTAGCGTGGCGTGGCATGGCAGCGTTGTGGTGGAGGGCGTGCAGGGGCCTAATGGAACCTTAAATCACTCCATGAGTCACGTTATTTAATAGGGCTTTCATCTGAACATGCAGTTGTGTTTTGGTTGAGATTTCTCATTTGCATCATTGGAGTCTTTGATGTCCCTGACGTTTAACAGTTCAGACCACACCACAGCCCCGCTCCCACACATGAGCACACACATACACATACATACACACAAGCACACACGCTAAAATGCACACGCACCCACACGCTCACAGCCACAGTCACATGTACGCACGCACACACAAACACACACGCAAGAATGCACACACACACACACGCCCACAGACACATGCACTCACGCACACACCCACATACACACACACACACACACACACTCACACACACACACTATCGCAGGCATGCACACACACACACTCGTTGGACCGACGAACACATTAATGGTACTCTTTGGTCCTTTTCGGCAGAATTTGTTTATTATATATTTTTAAATACGCAGCCATAAATATGGCTGTGTAATCATCAGTTTATTTGTGCCTCAGAATCAGGGAAGATGAGAGAGATGGGGGCAGCAGGGGCAAGTGCCCCGGGGCCCGGGCATGACAAAGTGCCCGTAAAACAACCAAAATAATAATAATAAATTAATTAAATCAAGGGGCCCCTGCCACACTGGCACGGAGGCCAAGGGCCCATGGCCCCTCTCTTTTTGTGCCTCCTGCGTGCCATATTTGTATTTCGTATATACCGTAGGCCCTACCTAGTGAATAGAAACTAGACAATGCACGACCGCAATATGTATACTTACATGGCTCTGTAGCACCAATGATATAAAGACTGGACAGATCCCTGCAGGCTTTCAGTAGGTTAGTGATACATCAAGTATTTTTACTATCTTTATTATCTTGACTTTCTTAACTTTCATCGTTTTGTCGTATCGCATTCAACTTAAAGCGAAAATGATTTCTGCTGTGCGTCGTTCCAGTTGACCGGGAATATGATCGCCAGCCCCGGGGCCCGGCGCGGCTCTCGGCGGCCCTGCCCGGAATTATAATGTCTGGATCAGGACTTGCGCCATCAGGGGACCCTAGAAGGCTCCATTCCCTGTAATTTATAGATATACAAGTCTATTGCTCAAATAGTCACCATGACCATTAACAAACTATTAATCATCAATAATTGGTACCCAACATAACTCTGATAAACAAACTCACACACATTAACAAATGATTGAGAATAACTACCACTGGGGGACACCTGCTGCAGTACGTCTCAACGGAGACCAACACATACCGTTGGTGGTGGCCGGGTGAATGATCGTTTCCTTGCATAACTGTTTACAATATGCAGCATCACTCTATTGGTCCTAATTAGTGTAAAGTCCCTGAATGCGTTTCACAGTCACAGCAAAGCACAGCTTGTGCCTTGTAGCCTTGTCTGCTCAGATGACCTCTTTTTTCACAGCACAGAAATCGTGAAAAAGTTCCATTAACACAGCATAAACCGGTCCCAGTGTTTACACCATATTCTGCCTAATTATGTGTCTCCATTTAGTGTTTTCTTGTTCTACTTGTATGGATTTTATTGCCTTGTCTCCTGTTTTCGTATACGTCCACTAACATAAACCTATGAGTTTGCATTCATTTGCAAACAACTGGATGCAAACTCAACCCAACGGAATATATGCTGTAGGAGGATAAAAAGCTCCTTAGGGCGTTTTCTCATCAGGGACCCAGGCCGTCTGATAAGAGAGACCACTGGGCAGCGTACCCATGCACGGAGCAACAGACCGCATCCGGGTCCACTTGAGCGTGGTCTGAGTACAGTTCATGTGTATTCGGGTACGGTTTGCATCAGTTTAAAAAAACGACTGTACAGAACCACGGAAGTGGACAGCTATTTAAATGTTCTCTCATAACGATTCGACTGTGAGATTAAAACAATGCCGTGACAAACTAAAGAAAGCAAGTCTGAAATACCTCCACCTATGGGAGTACGTAGATTCGCAGGTGACCTCTGGTATGGACAACATAACTAAGGTGAAAGCTTAGTGCAGGTTATATGGAGGGGTGGTAACCGTACTCAAAAATTGTAACGAATTAGAAAATGCACTAAGTTTGCCGCGGCAACCAGGAGCAAATACTTAATTTTGTAAATAGTATTTATCTCTTTACATAATAAACAGGGGAATGTTCTGATTAAGTATAAATATGATAAGTATAACGTAGTCAAATTAATTTGTCAACTCACACAGGGAGCAGTTTGTTTGTATTTCATTAATATATAAATACTATTAGTCATGTATTGATTTACCTCTAAATAAGGGCCTCCATGACATTCATTTACCGTACATCAATATTTAAATCATTGATTTAAGAGCTCCAACATGGAAGTGTTTGTCAGGGAAACTAAATCACAACAGATTGAAAACTGAGACGATACTCAAACTGAGACGGTACTTAAAATGTAGTAAATGCAAGGAAGATTAATCATGTTGTCTTTCCTTAACATTTAAAATTAAATTGGCAAATGCAAAGAAAAGACAACTTCATTTCAACAATATCTCACTATACCTCGGAAAGCAATCCTGTTTCCAGGGCCCTACCTCGGCCCAAGCCTGGGCCCCAGAAAATAACCAAGCATCGGTTTGTGTGAGCACAATTTACTCTGATATATTACATCGGGATTCAAAGGGAGGGAATGCATAACAAATCATGGCCGGCCTCCATTATCCGTCATCTCATCACCTTGTTCCATATCGCTTCAACACGAGCACCGCAGGGGAGTGGCGGGGGGGAACAGCTGCCCTACTACCCTGCTGATAAGGGCCCTGATAGAACGGGGCCAACGTGAGGCCTTCACACTGGCCCCTCCCTATCTATTGACCGCCATCTCTCTTTCACTCCCATTTTCTCTCCCCCCCTCGTTTTTCACGTTCCTCCTCATACTAAATCCTTGCCCAACCAACTCATCGGCCCCTCGCTCCCCGCTCCTCCCTTCCACCTCAACCAAACAGCGTGAGCAGCTGTTCGGAATTGCAAAGCGTGGTGGCTCATGTCTTTCCGTTTGGGCCGCTGTAGAAGATAAGGAACAAGGCTGTCAGACGTTCATCAGTATTCTGACCATAATGTTTACCACCATTTATTTATTCATTTCCATTGGTGTTTTTTATTTATTTTCCAGATTGTTTATTTTCCTCTCTAGCATTTCTACATCCCCACGTCAATGTTTATGTGTGCCTACGGTCTGTGCTGCGAGAACGAGTACATGCATGAAGGACAGGGAGGACATGATAGCAGAATAAAGATGCATAAGTTGCCGGGGTTTAGTTCATCCAGTTGTGACTGTGTCTGGAAAGATTTGAAATTGGTAGTGAATGTATCTGGAAAGCAGCGTACGTGGGTTTATGTATAAGTGAGACGCCGGCGGAGACCTTTTCCGTGTGCATATCTCTGCGTCTTCTTTTGCGTTCTTTTGATTGAAATATATGGTGGTTTGATTTGTGCTGCACAAAGTGAACTTTAAGATCAAAACACAGCGGTCCGGGGGCGTGTCCGCATCAGGCAGTGATAGATGAGCCCAGAGTGATGGCCAGAAAAATGGGCTCACAATAGACCCGAAGGAGAAAGATATGGAGGGTGGACTCTCCACTGGAGGAAAGAAAATGGTTGGAGGGGATTGATGTACACACACACACATGGAGCCACAAGCGTGTGCAGCATACATTGAACTTTCATCTATAATATATATGGGCTTTTAAGCCTTGATTGACAGCAGGCTGAAGAGAGACAGGAAAGTGGTTGGAAGAAGAGAGGGAGGGGCATATAACCACCGGTCTGAATAAAGTAACAAACATGTTGACATGGTGAGCAGATTAAAGGGTCGATCAACCTCCCTGGTTCCTATTTTCATCATATATTCTATAGAATCCCAGCCACACACACAACCGTTTCACAGCATCCACACATACTTTTATACTTATATATACTGCAGCACAGCAGTGGCTGTGCTGCAAAGATGCGCACACCCACACAGCCTGATAACATTCTCTATGAACCGAGGGAATTGAACTCTTGCCAGCGCTGGTAAACAACATCCGGCTCTCTCCCTTCGTTTAGTTTTTAATATTTCTGGGTGTGAACCGCGCCCTGCTGCTTCCCATTGCAGAATCTGATTACTTTGGGTTTGTTTTGATGTGGCTTTTTAGCAACAATTTAGCTAAAGCTGTCGCCACTACGGTGTTGGCATTCACTATCAAATAAAGAAATTAATAAATAAACCAACCTCTCCACAGGGGTGAGGTGGGTTGAGGCTGGATTATGTGGACGTACATCATCTGGGAGCCTGTGTGCAAGGCCGGCCTGTCTCCACCTCTCCCCCTATCCCTCCTGGCACACGTGGCCTAGCGAGGCAAGCGTCGCCTCGCAGAGGGGCCCACACTCGTATATCACAAGGCTATGGGGCCCTCATGATAAAATGATAAACAACCACATCAATAATATAAGCTAGCCGCAGCGCGGGACCAGAGTCTATTAGGGCTCTCTCCGGCGCCGCTGACCTCACTGTTCATTTCCTGTGCCGGCGCCGGGCTCGGGAGGCATATTGTGTTCACCCTGAAACAGAATTATGCATACTGAACGCAGCCGGGGACTGATGGGCTCGTTCTCAGAAATGTTATTTTGTTGGGGTGGGGTTGTTGTTTAAGGTGTATCCTCAACAATCAAATTTTTGTGGTGTGAAAAGTTAATTATACTCTAGTTCCAAGCATAAGCTTAGCAGACTTTTTCCGACAATGACAATTATTTGGTGGCTGCAAAAAAAATGTATGGTCCAATGAAGAGAAAATTGTATTGTGGAGAAAGCGTAACATACAGTGATCTCTGAAGCAATTCATTTCGGGTGTAATGCGGTCTTTAGGCGAATGGATGGCGCTACGTTGTAGTACTCAACGAAGCGCCCACTTCATCATTCCCATGGATAACAGTGTCTTCCGCTTGCTAGTACCGAGGTAGAACATACCGACTTGTGTATCGTAATCACACACAGGAGCAGAACGTTATTATTTTACAATGGATCAGTCGGTTTCGATCTACGAGAGCGGTGTTAAGAAAAGAAGTGGACCTAGTCTTCTTTTGAAGCAAGGCTAAATATTTCAAAGTCTAAACTACATCACAGCCCACTTAGTTTTAAAAAGGACATCTACAAGAATTACCTAGTTGGTGAGACAGACAAGCATCATTGACTCAGAAAGTTTTGAGTTTTGAGTTTTTATTATGGTCTCATGAAAAACCTTCAAGGAGCTTTTTTAAACACTGAAACCATAACCCAAGGGGATGTTTCACAAATGATGTTTGGCTTTTATAAATAGGTAGATGAATACCAATTTTGGGACCAGGTGCCGCATCGCCCTTCAAAGGCTGTGATAATTACACATAATGTTGAAATAATAATAAGGTGTTTTACAATTTTGTGCATGGGGTTTGATTCTACTCCAGCACAATATATATTTATGTTTATCAAAAGGTCAATAATAACAAGAAAATTTAAAGAGTTCTGTCAAATAAGGCAACCCAGGCCCGATCATGCTTACTGTTCTGTGTAGTCGGCCCGAAGGGCCCGTTCTGAGACAGGGAAAATCCCTGCTTGGGAGCGCACTGTGTTTTTGGATAGGAGAGTGATATGGTGTTGTTCTCTACAAGGATGTGTGCAAAAATGTGCATGCTAACGGTATAATTGGCAGGGGCATGCATACACACACACACTCTCTCACACACACACACACACACACAAACACACACACACACACACACACACACACACACACACACACACACACACACACACACACACACACACACACACATACACACACACACACAAACACATAAACACACAGACACATAGACACCCCAACACTCTCTCACTCTATATCTGTACATAGATGTATCGTTAAAAATGCCTTCCTCAAAGTCAATATAGATGGATGGCTTGTTGGAAGCAGTAAGCCCCACCAGAACTCGTTTATCTTAATTGTCACAGGCCTCCCCATTGCTCACAATTACGGCTGGGCTTTCATTTGGCTTTTATGAAAACCTATAAACAATATTGGTGAATCGCACAGTAAAGTGTCATAGGCGGTTAAGTCTGAGATTTCTCTCCTTTGTGCGGTTCATCTCTTAATCTTCATTTTGTTTATTGTTACTCTGTTTAGAGCAGCTCATCCCTATGTCCTCTCCGCGACTACCACGATCCCTCTCCCTCTCTCCTCCATCCCTCTCTCTCTCTTCCATTACATAAATGCATAATCTCAGGGCCATTGTTACTTAGGGGGACTGGAAAAAAACAAGAAAACGATTAGAAAAAAATAAAGTCAGCAAGTCAACAGTTTACAACGCTATTTCTTCAAACCCTGAGGTGGATGCTGCCTGGGATTTTAAAATAAATGGGAGTGGTCTGAGAGTTGCAAAGGAGAGAAACAACCGGGGCCCACAACTTACTCCAATCTTGTGAGGAGATAACTGAAGAAGCCGAAGAAGAAGAAGAAGAAGAAGAAGAAGAAGAAGAAGAAGAAGAAGAAGAAGAAGAAGAAGAAGAAGAAGAAGAAGAAGAAGAAGAAAAAGAAGAAGAAGAAGAAGAAGAAGAAGAACATGTCACAACTTTTGGATCCCCCCCCCAAACACAAACACACACAAAACATGTCATCATCCTAGAGTATCAAAATAACAGCCTGAACAGCAGCACATCAGTAATATATAATTACTATATAAGTAATATATATAACTTTCTTAACAGCAGCATTACAATAAAATAACTCCAGGCTCCAAAGATGAACAAAAAGAATTAGCCACATGAATAAGGTATTCAAAGAAGTTATCAAAACAAACAAACAAACACACACACAACTATTTTTCACACAACCAAAAACTACCTCTAAGTCAGTCAAGTAAAGTTTATTTATATAGCACATTTAAAAACAACAGTAGTTGACCAAAGTGCTGTACAAAAATACAATTAGACCTAAGAGACACAGCAACAGCAAAAATAAAAACAACAACAAAGCAAAACAAGAAAAGCTTAATTTGTGTTAAAGGCCAAAGCAAAAAAGAGTCTTTAGTAGCGTTTTAAACTGGTCAATAGACTGGGCAGTTCTCAGACTCATGGGAAGACTGTTCCAGAGATTGGGAGCAGCCACAGCAAAGGCTCTGTCACGTTTTGTCTTTAGTCTGCACCTAGGTACATCCAGCAGCACCTGCCGAGCTGGCCGTAATTCTCTAACTGGAGCATGAATGCAGAGGAACTCTGACATATATTCAAGATTCAAGATTCAAGATTCAAGAAAACTTTATTTATCCCCAGGGGGCAATTAAAGGTAAGGCACATAGAGCAGACATAACAACAATGACAAACACGACTAAAAATAGATAAATAAATAAATAAGTTATGGACAACATAAAAAAAAAAGATATCTGCCAAGAATGTACATAAAATAAAATAAACATAAATGTGCAATGGGGTAGATAGACAGGAAATATATATATATATATATATATATATATATATATATATATGGTTCACAGCAAAGTCCACTTTAACAGTGCTATGTGCTATGGGCAAATGCGCACAAATGTGGAATGTCAGTGTGTGTGTGTGTGCGTGTACGGAGGGGGGCTTTGAGTTGAGGAGCGTGACAGCCCTTGGCACAAAGGTAGCCCTTCTCCTCTGTGTCCTGCAGGCAGGGCAGCGAAGCCGGCGACCCGATGGGAGCCACTCGAACGATGAGAAGAGGGAGTGTGAAGGGTCCTGCATGATACGGTTCGCTAACCCGCATGTTAGATGTTCATACACGGCAGACAGAGTCCTGAGGGGTAACCCAATGATTTTGGAACATACAGTGTCAGTACTCTGCAGGCGGTTTCTGTTCTTGAGGGTGGTTGAGTGGAACCAGCAGGTTATGGAGAAGGTGATGATGCTCTCGATGAAGGAGTAGTAAAAAGTCTGGAGGATGATCTTACTTACTCCAAAGGAGTTGAGCCTCCTTAGAAGGTACTGCCTCTGGTGACTTTTTTTGAGAATCTCCTCGGTGTTGGAGGAGAATTTGAGCAAACTGTCAAAGATGGTACCCAGATATTTGTACTCCTCCACATGCTCAACAGGCTCCCCATGGATTGTGGTGGTGACTAATGTAGCCAGCGCCCTCTGCTTGTCGGAAGAGGTCACCATCATCACCTTTGTTTTATTAGTGTTCAACTCCAAACAAGAGCTGTCGCACCAATCGACAAACTCCTGGAGAGCTGATCCATATTGCTGTAAGGGGCCTGATAGAAAAGACAGGAGGACAGCGTATTTTACCAGGTGAGAGTTTGGCTGTGTAGATCTGCAGTCATCGGTGTAGAGGATGAAAAGCAGCGGGGAGAGGACACAGCCCTGAGGAGAGCCAGTGGAGGTGTGGTGTAAGTCGGAGAAGGTGTTGTTGACCAGCACTCTCTGTGATCTGTGGGTTAGGAAGTCCAGTAACCACAGGATGAGCTGGTCTTCCAGGTGAAAGCGGGAGGAGAGTTTGTTAGCCAGCATGTGAGGCTGGAGGGTGTTGAATGCGGAGGAGAAATCCGCAAACAGCAGTCTGACTGAGGATTTTGGTAGTTCCAGGTGTCTGTGTAATGTCCAGGATGAATATTTTGGCATCATTAACGCCTCTGTTCGTGCGATATGCAAATTGGAGTGGGTCTATCAGAGCGTTTGTTTCTCCGATGACGTGTTGTTTCACTATTCTCTCCATAGCTTTTATCACGAGGGAGGTGAGGGCCACAGGTCTGAAGTCGTTGAGTACTTTGGTGCTACTCTTCTTAGGGATGGGGATGACTGTGGAGTGTTTCCACATCTGGGGAACTGTACAGCTGTCGAAGGATCTGTGGAAGAGGGTCTGGAACACACTTCCGGGCCAGGTGAGCTGGTTTCTTTAGTCCTCTTAAGGGCTCTCACCACGTCCACTGTGTTGAAGGTGAGTGCACAGCTGTTGGGTTGAAGTGTGGTCCTGATCTCTTCTAGCTGGGTGGCGTTGTCTTTTTCGAATCTGGTGCAGAAGGTGTTGAGGTCGTTGGGAAGAGAGGCCTGGCTGCTACCGTCCACCCGAATGGTATTTCGGCTGGTGGTGGCGATGTTCACAGCAGACATGTTTTTTAGGCCCTGCCAAGCTGAGCGGAGGTTCCCCTGTGTGAATTTTTCCTCCACTTTTTGTTTGTATTTCAGCTTGGCTGCTTTAATGGCACGCTTAACTTCTTTATTGACCTCTTTCTTCTCAGATTCGGTGCCAGTGAAAAATACCCTTTTTTTTAGGATGTCTTTGAGCTCCTTGGTAACCCAGGGTTTATTGTTTGGGAAGATAGTAACAGTTTTGGAGGGAATAATGCTGTCCACACAGAATGAAATATAAGAGGAGACAGTGTCCACTTGCTCATTGAGGTTCTCGGAGGGGGTTAAAAGGTCTCTCCAGTCTGTGGACTCAAAAAATCCTTGGAGTGCTAGGATGCTGTCATTAGTCCACTGCTTGATGTTCTTAGTGACCGTCTCAACCCTCCTTATAATGGGAATGTATGCCGGGATGAGCTGAACAGTATTGTGGTCAGCTGAGCCCAAAGGTGGGAGTGCAACCGACCTGTATGCATCTGGAAGTGACCCGTAGCATTTGTCTAGCGTCTTCCCCAAGCCGGTGCTGCATGTAACATATTGGTGAAAACCTTTAAGGGCTTTTCCAGAGGTGCAGTGGTTGAAATCACCCAGGATAAATGTAGGTGGGTCTGGTGAGATACGTTGCAGTCTGTTCAGTGATGTAATGAGATGTTCAGTGGCAGCCGCAGCATTAGCTTTGGGGTGGATGTACACCAGTATTAAAAAGAGCTGTGGGAATTCCCTGGGTAAGTAGAAGGGGTGAAGGGAGACAGCCAGGAGTTCAATGTTAGTGTTGCACAATTTCTCTCTTACCACAGCTGTTGAGCACCAGCGTGAGCTCACGTAAAGACAAACGCCGCCTCTATGTCCCAGTGAGCTCACTGTCTCTACCCAGTCTTATTGGGGGAGCGAAGCCATCAATGTGCAGCATGTTATCACTGTCATTGTTGTTCAACCTGGTTTCGGTAAATGCCAGAACGGAAGCAGTCCTGTATTCATGCAGATGATTTACGTTAGCTTGCAGCTCGTCTAGCTTGTAGCTCGTCTAGCTTGTTCCACAGAGAGCGCACGTAAGCAAGTATCACAGGGGGGAGCGGCCATTGTTTACATGCCTCCCGCTTCAGTCTGGCTCTTATTCCACCCTTCTTCTTCCCCCTTCTGGTTCCCTTGTGTTTTTGGTGTGTGGAGTTGCCGGGGTGAGATGAATTATTCCGTAGTATTTCCTCGGGAAACGAGTCTGTGGTGATGGTAGTGGTGGAGGTGAGACGGTGGTTAAATCCGAGCTGTAGCAGGACATCTCTGGGGTAGGTGATCTGCTGGACGTCAGTCCATAACTGTGGACTAAATCCCGTAGGAGCAGAAATAGAAGCAGCAGTAGTAGGAAGTCCTTGGGTATCCATGTATCGGACACCCAATGTATCCGTGGATACAATGGATACAATGTATCCATGTATCGGAGGGTATTCCGAACACGGCAAAGTAACGATCTTGTAGAAGCGTTAGCAATAGCTGCTGCTAGTGCTGACGGGTAAACTGGTTGCTGGTTTCGCTGGTCGCTGGTCGGCGAAACAGACCAGAAGTTATTTAAAAAGTATTCCACAAGCACACGGTTGCATTAACTGAGTACACTAGGTTGGCAAGACACAGGAGACACGAAATGAAAACAGAAAACACGTAAAAAACTGCTCTACGAGCCGGCCGGTCAACCACATGAGCAGTGACCATGGCAACCCCGATGATGGTTGATGATGATTCCCAAACCATATTGAGGTGCCAGCCCATGTAAAGATTTAAAAGCAAACAACAGAATTTTGAACTTGATTCTATAAACTACAGGAAGCCAGTGAAGAGAGGCCAGAACAGGGGTAATATGGTCACATCACCTTTTCCCAGTAAGGAGACGTGCAGCAGCATTTTGTACCAGCTGCAGGCGACGAAGCAGACATTGGTCCACACCAAAATAGAGAGAATTGCAGTAATCCAAACGTGACATAATAAACAAGTGAATGACTCCCTTTAAGTCCTTTGGAGGGAGATAAGGCTTTACTTTAGCAAGGAATCGCAGCTGGAAGAAGCTTGTCTTCACAACTGAGCTTATTTGCTTGTCAAATTTAAAACCATTGTCAAAAATAACTCTGAGGTTTCTAGCAAAAGGGCGGCTGTAGAAGGCAACGGGACCAAGGACAATGTCGATGCCATCTAGTAGTTCAGATTTACCAAAAACAATTATCTCAGTTTTCTTATTGTTTAGTGTTAGGAAATTAAGTTCCAGCCAGGTTTTTAAATCTTTCAGACAATTTAACAATGCATTTGTGGATTTTTTGATTTTTTTTGATTTTAATGGCAGGTAGACTTGTAAGTCATCTGCGAAACAGTGGAAAGAAATGTTGTGTTTTTCAAAAATGTAACCTAGTGGAAGCAAATATAAAGCAAAAAGAATTGGAGCTAAAAAAGAGCCTTGAGGGACCCCACAGGCTAGTGGGGCTGCAGCTGAGGAGTACTGGCCTAAGTGAACAGAGAAAGTTCCCTTTCTCTGACAGATATGACTTGAACCATTTTAGGACATTTCCAGTAATACCAACACACTGTTCCAGGCGGGATAAAAGAATCTGTGTTGAAGGCAGCAGTTAAGTCTAAAAGCAGGAGCGCAGCAGAGCTCCCCGAGTCAACAGTTGAGAGAAGATCATTAAAGATTTTTAAAAGGGCAGTTTCTGTGCTGTGGCGTGATTTAAACCCAGACTGAAACTTTTCTGTTATGCCATTAAGATCTGGGTGTAGCTGCAGTTGTTCTAAAACCACTTTTCCTAACACTTTAGAAAGGAAGGGAAGCTTAGAGATGGGCCTAAAGCTGGAGAGAACAGAGGGGTCAAGGTTGTGTTTTTTGATTAGGGGCTGAACTATAGCATGTTTAAAAGCAGTTGGAACACAGCCTGCGGCAAGGCAGGTGTTTATTAATGTTAAAATGTATGGGCCAACAGTGTTAGACGCATCTTAAGTGCAGTATTGCCCTTTTCAAAATATTTTCCCTACACTACGCAGAACTGTAACTGTTGGATAGTGTGCAATACTAAATTGCGTGTGCATTCTCAGCAGCTGCAGGTGCATGACGACTTTTCCTGGCAGCAAAATCATCTTAAGATACCTTATTTGCCACTTAAGCGTTCTTGTCCCATTGTTGACCGTAGATATGTTTTAATGAGCTTCAGTTTGTGAGCCTGTTCATAACTAATTGAACTAACTGTATTTTTTGTAATGTAATAAATTAATAATTATATTATTTTTTAGCAACCTTAATTTTGGGGGGCCCCGCCAGGTACTTGGGACCCTACGTGCTCTGCGTGCTCTGCTTGCTCTGCTTGCTCTGCGTATGGGGAGCGGTGGCCCTGCCTGAAGGTAATGGTGCCGATTAAATACACATTAACAAGAGGATAAGAAACAATACCAGTAGTAGCCCCGCAGAGAAAAAAATCAAGCAAGCAAAAGAAAGAGAAACAATGGAGAGAAGGAGGGAGCTTGCAGGAGATAAAGATGGAATGAGAAAGAAAGAAAAGAGAAAGCATACACATGGGAGATAGAAATTGCAACAATTGAAAGTTAGCAAGATAGACTGGAGAGAGTTTAAAAGGCATAGATACAAAGACGAGAGGCAAGTCAAAGAATTCTAGATAGCAGAATAATCCAGCACACATATTTTATGAAAGAAACCGTAAAAGATCGCAGCAGAGAAAATACAATTTGACTTTCCTTTCTACTTTTTTGTGTCACCTGTCTCACCAATTCACTGCAGAGGCAGTAAGCAGATTAGCTTGTTCTCGCATCAGAAAAGGGATTATATCTTCCCATTTCAACCCTCTGCCGAAAATAAAATAGACATGACTTGAGAAGGAAATGCATTTGCAAGCAAAAGTTTCAGTCAAATTTAAAAAGTGATTGGTGTTCCCAGGAAAGAGGCTTTCCCGCTGCCCCTTGTCAAGATCACTACCGTAAAAAGTTCACTCAGGGAAAATCAAACCACGCACAAAGTATGATATCAAATTTGATCTCAGAATGCATCGATGCATGTCGTTTTGTATTTGCCACAAACTATCACTCCTCGTCTATTGTGGAGGTGAAATAAAGGCAAAAACAAATCCCAAAAGGCAAGGATTTTCCTTGACTGGAATAGAGTGATGTCCCCTGCTGAAAGGTATAATATAAACTGTCAGCCATTAGGAGACTCAATCAAAACAATAACAAAAGACCTGGTTTGATGATTTTTGTCTTCACCAAGAGGCGATCACCAGAGCCCCATGTGTCAAGCGGTGAATACCTGCCTATGAGACAGGAACCATGCTCCTCACATTGCTTAGCAAACTGACAAAGTGCTGTGCTCTAAACAATAGCTTAGCTAAAACGGCATTAAATCGAAGATGAGCCCCATTTCAAAAGGCTCCCAATGGATTAAAATCCTTGTTTAGAAGTGTATCACGCTAGCTCTACGACAGTTAAAGGCAGGTAGAATAATGAGTTGCCAGTGGAGCTCCGGTATGGGTGTAAAGCACATAGACTGTATAAAATACAGGTCAAACAGACTTAACATAGACTGTATATACTACAGATTCAACTAATTTAACATAGGCTGTGTATAGTGCAGGTTAAATAGACTATATAACACAGTTTAAAGAGACTTAACATGGACGGCATAAAATAAAGGTTAAACTGACTTAGAGTAAACTTTATATAACACAGGTTAAACTAATTGAACATAGGCTGTATATAGTGCAGGTTAAATATAGAGTGTATAATACAAGTTCAACTGACTTAATATAGACTGTGTATAATACAGGTTAAACTGACTTTACAAAGACTGTGAATAATACAGGTTATTCTACTGATTGTCTACTCCGGAATGATTATATTAATGAATAAGGCCATCCATACCCTGCAGGGAAAAGCTAATAAAAATCTTACCTCCCTTGCATGATCATGTTTTGATTGATTTGAGTGGTCATGGAGAGGAGAGGCTATTAACAGACCTCCTGTTGTCAATGTGTTGGTGAGAGAAAGTGAGAAAGAGTGAGTAAAAGTGTTGCGCTTAGCTATAAAATGAAATAAAAGGTTAACTATTTTTAAGTATTAAATAAATAGTCAACGTATGGGAAACCCTATTAATCAAAGATGGTGTTTTTTCAGACGGTTAAACACTTCTCTTTTGCCTTTTACCCGCCAAAGTAAAGTCTGTGTGTATGAACCACTGCATTAGCTTGGTGCAAGCATGAGCCATTTGTCATTGTAGCAGATCATATCCATAAATCATATCATCGTATGAATAAATTAGGTCTCTACTAGATTATTATTTTTTGTGGTAGGGGGGCACAACGCCATTGACAGGTGACCAAATGTAACGGACCAATGTAACGGGCCGAGGTTAAAAAAAAATTGAACATTGTTGGAAACATTAGGGATGATCCAACAAAATATATAACGTAGGCCTAGTCATTTCTAGATATTTTAATGTGGAAAGGTTCCATATTTCATTCAACCAAATCATAAGAAGTGATTTGGAATCAATACCGTCCAATATAAAGTTATTGTATTTGTATTTAATATATCACCTTGAAAAAGTAATGTTTTCTTCTCCTGTGTGCCGCTATTAAAGTGTTGGAAAATGTAGCATTTAAGATCACAGGTCAACTCAAACTTTCCAGCGTTTTTGTCTGAGGTGTTTGTGGAAAGTCTCTGACGTTAAGACAGGTGCTTACCTTAATTGATCCCATAGTGAGTATCACAAGCTGCTGTTTGAAAAGTAGGGCTCTCGTATTCCTGGCTTCTGATGTTAACAAGCCTTGCTAATTGGCATGGCCTCACTCAACAAGAGAAATGGTACAGATATGAGAAAATGCTAACAACTGGGGACAGGGACTTGTTAACACACCAACGGACAAGAGCCGACATAGACAGAGTCTTTCATAGGGTCAGTAATTTGTCATCGCCATTGTCAAGGTTGTTGACAATGGAGAAATGATTTACAAAACGGATTTCCCATTTGTTTTTATTATGATCAATGATTGTAGCAGCCGTTTTAATAGTAGTTGCAGCGATATAGTATGCTTCTTCAGATGGTATACATAAAACAAGGGATTGTTTGGGTTTATCACTTAGCAGTATCACTTAGCACTCCTCCAGTGATAAAATCTAATGGATGTCACAGCTTGAATTCAAATAAAACTTTATGGCACTCCAACTTGCAACACAATTTGTTGTAATTTAGTGAAATGAAGCAGACATAGTTTGTGTCTTTCAGTATAGCTCCTCAATAGCATAATGTGATGACTTTGAACAATGTGATCCCAAAAACATTTTTGAAGATTCCAGGAATCAAGCTGACAAATCAATATGATCAAGGGTGCTGTCCTTGAAGTTAGCTTTTATGTTTCATATATTTACTCACAGTAAACTCCCAGCATAAAATAAGAAAGCAAAAAATAAATAAGGAATGTATTCCTTGTTCAGTGAGCGATAACGCAGAGACAAAATCTCTCAACAACAAAATGTAACGTGTCCTTAAAAAGTGCACGGCTCCCTGGGACAAAACAAAACGAAGACGCACGCACGTAGAGAATGGGAGCCGTGGATCTCCTGGC
>NC_136936.1:22844167-22931667 GCF_949987615.1 Pollachius pollachius
GCATGGTGTGTAGCTAACGCTAAATAGAAACACAGCTGGGCACATTTGCTCACTTTCCTGCAGCTTAACAACGTCATCCATCTTCTGCCCTTTTTCTCATAACGAGCCACCATCCATCAGTAATCAGCCAATTAGAGGGGAGAAAGCAGGAGATCCAGAGGGAAGCAGGGGGTGGGGTCTGGGGGTTGCTTTGTCACAGAGGTAACATGGAGGACGAGTTTGATCTGATAAGCTATCAGGACGCGGCGTCGCTCGTGGTCTGAACGTCACCGGCGGCCCCTCGGTACAAAAAGCTCTGATGGGTCCCCCTGATGAGATAAATACCGGCCCCCATCATCGCCTTTCCTCACCATCAGAAGAAACAAACAGAGAGATTGTAGAGGGTGGATGTGGGGGCAGGGATACACAAGGTCCTGTGGTCTCTAGCCACGAAGGAAGGTCATACTCAAACTGGATCTCATGCAATGCCCCGATGTTTCCCTGCCTGATGGTTTCCCCCTAAAGTGTTTCATCTGTAGCCGTCAGGGCTTACGATGGTGGCTAAAGATTAGCGAGGTAAAGAGCCTTGAAGGACTTTGTTTTCACCATGATTCCCACCCCTGAGCCCTCCTGTGGTACGTGTTGATAGAAGGGCGAATGCATGTGAAAGATATGCTAAATTGAATTAGCAATGATAAGGCGATGTGGGTGTGTGAGTGAGTGTTTTCGAAAGACAGAGAACAATGAAAAAAGGGACTAACACGAAATAAAACAAAAATAATTCTGAATAAATAAGGTATGATAGTTAAAATAAACAACACATAAACAGCTGTCTCATGTCTAGCGATTCAGTCAGTGCCTTTTTTATGTACAATTTTGATTAGCGCAAATGATGCTCATGACAGCCTGATAGAAAGGTGTCATCTGGATAATTGAGCATGGGGATAAACATGTCAAGCTTTGTCGAGTGTAGTCAGGGGAGGGGAGTTTGCCTGAATACGGGCACACAATAATAGCAAACACCATCTTCGGAAAAAGGTCATGCGTGGGAGCCTTCCACAAAAGTAGCAAAAAGAACGTATCGGTGTAAATGTGGAGAGCAAACTTTCTCAGAATGGGAAACAAATCAGTCCTGTACAGCAGCAAAGGGTACATGGATTTTCAATGCTGAACTTTTACTATGATGTAATGAGTTAGGCCACAAAACTTTCTCAGTCATGCTGACTCAGCCATCAGCGATGCTGTCGGTCACCCTGCGCCACACCTTCATCAAATATATTGGGCTTGAAAGATATCCTCGGTATTCCTTAATAATGATGGGTTGGAATCTGGGTTCTGTTAGCATGAGGAAATTAAGCATTGGGTGTTATCTAGATTGAGATTACCACACATAGACACACACACACACATTTAAGGTGCACTAATGAATCAAACACAAGCACGCTCGCACACACACACACGCACGCACACACACGGTGCACATAATGGGCCCTATCTTGCATCCGGCGCAATAGAAATTCTCACTGGCTGATTTGTCTTTGCTAGTTTGCAACTGGCGCAGAGCGTTATTTTCCCTCCCGCGCCACGCGTCGGTAAACTGGGGAATGATCTTGCGCCCCAAGGGGCGATTCGGCGATAGGAGGAGGCGTGTTCTGGTGCAAACGTTCCCTGGTGCTATTTTTCAGTTTCAGAAATCACTTGCGCCACAAACCAGGAAATACCTGGTTTAAAGTCAGTGGCGCGTTGTTCAGATGCTATTTTAAGGGCACATGCATTATGTTGCTTGTGCACCTCACGCATACACTTTGCTTCTCTCATCTACCTAGCCACACATTCTTGGTAAGTTATTTGGGAAAGAACAGCTGATACAGCAGTAATAAGTTGTACTTTTAAATCAATGCATCTGCAAACACCGTACAGCAAACACTTATTTTCTTGACACAGACATTGTGTATATGCCCATAACTTTAAGAACTGATGAGTATTAGATTGTGATAAAACATTGTTTTACCGCGAGTGAGTGTTAAAAAGAATGAATGAATGCGGGAGTGCGTGTGTATGTGTAAAATAATTAATGAATGCGGCCGCACGTGTGTGCGTCCATCTGTTTAAACACACGCAAACTAAACACGTAACGCATAATTCAGTCCATGGCAATGTATTAACGGGGGGACACATGCATTTTAGGAACACAAGTCGATAACAATGTTTATAATGTATTGCGTATATCATTAAATAGAAACACAGTTACCGCATATCATATGTGTGTTAAGTTTTCTTTGCCGAAATTTATTTGAGGACTCTGTTATGTTTGAATAACGGAGACTGAAGCCAGAGCTTACTTGGAGCGTGCACTCCGTTTATTAACCAAAACGCAACTCGGTGAAAACAGGTATGGTCACGTGAATCGCACGTTACCGTAAAACACATTGTACTGACGCAGCAGTGCCAGATGTAACAATTCCCCCCCCCTCACAGAACTAGGAGTGATACTCAGTCACAAAGTCACGCAGTCACGCAGTCACGCAAAGTACTGTTCAGGTGCAGCAACAACCACTGGCCCGTCGGGCTGGGCCGGAGGAGCTGGGATTAGTGCAGCCTCTAACCATGCAGCTGGCAGAACTCTAGCAGCGGGCACCACCAGGTCTGGGCTCGGGGGGGCGTGTACCTTGCCCAGGCGGTTAGCATGCCAGCGTGTGCCGTCGGCGAGCCTGAATGTAGCCGGGCCAAGCTGTTGGCTGACCTGGACCGGGTCCGACCAAAACAACTGGAGCTTGTTATCCCGATGAGGTCGACGAATCCTGACCCAGTCCAAAACAGCGATGGCAGGTGGCTTAGCACGTCGGGCCCTGTCGAAATAGTCCTTCATCCGACGCTGGCGTGTGTCGACGGCGGCTCGAACCGGGTGGGCTGGGGCCCAAACTGCTGTAGGTCGGAGCCTATCCAGAGGCAGCTGGAGCTCCTGCCCCAGCATAAGGGAGGCTGGGGAGACTCCTGTGGTGGCGTGTCGGGTGGCCCGGTAATGCAGCAGCGTTTGGAGGAGGCTGGTGGTGAGTGTGCACCCTTGTGCCAGATGGGCCCTGATGCCATTTTTCAATGACTGGTTCAGCCGTTCCACCCCCCCATTCGCAGCCGGGTTGTAGAATGCTGTGCGAATGTGGCGTATTCCTTTCCCCTCCAGATAAGAGGACAGTTCGTGGGAGACCATCTGGGGACCATTTTCGGTCGTGATCCTCTTGGGCAGGCCCCACCGCGCGAACAGAGAGTCGAGAATGTCAACCAACACCTTGGCTGTGACCGAGCCCACAGGCGCTACCTCTGGCCACTTAGAGTGGAGGTCGTAGACAACGAAGAGGAACCTCTGGTGATGCGGTACTCCATGCAGCTCGCCGCAGATGTCAAGTTGTAGGTGCTCCCAGGGTTTGGATGGCCAGTCCAGTGGTTGCATGGGCGGGGATGGGGCTGGGGCCCTGGTCTTACCACTAAGAAGGCAAGCAGTGCAGTCCTTGACCAGGGTCTTGATTTCCCTATCGATGCCTGGCCAGCACACCACGTCGCGACACCGCTGTTTAAGCTTGACTATGCCCAAGTGGCCCTCGTGCGCCATAGCAAGGGCACGCGCCCGAAGGGCACTCGGGACCACTGTGCAGAGCCCACGAGCGATGCAAGTGTCGCTCCGACATGACAGTTCGTCCCTGACCCTGGAGTAGGGGAGCATCTCATCTGGTACCCTCACCGGCCAGCCCTGTCTGATGTAGGTCGAGAGTGTAGAGAGGGTGGGGTCGTCAGCTGAGGCGTCCTGGATCTCCCTCAGTGACACTGTCTCCTGGAGGGGTGTGTGGAGGAGCTGGACGAGGTCGTGCTCGGCCTGGTCCTGCCCGGGGGCCAAATATGGATCTGGGGGTGAGTTGGGGATTGCACGTGACAGCAGGTCAGCCACCACGTTGTCCCGACCCGGCGTGAAATGCAGGCGGAAGTTGTACTGCTGCAGGCGGTCGGCCCAACGATGGAGACGGAGTGGTTTGTGGCCGGTGCCAGACGTGGCTAGGAGGGTGGTGAGGGCCTGATGGTCCGTCCTCAGTGTGAATGCGCGTCCGTAGAGGTACATGTGCCAGCGCTCACATGCCCAGAGGCACGCTAGGGCTTCCCGCTCCCCTACCGAGTACCTCTGTTCCGTGGGGCTGAGAGCCCGTGAGGCGAAGGCGATCGGCCTCTCCACACCCCCTTGCAGCTGGAACATCACAGCACCGATGGCCATGGCGGAGGCATCACATGTGACGAGGGTGGGGCTGGCTGGGTCAAAGTGCGCCAGGACAGGTGGTGTGGTGATCTGGGACTTCAGGAGGTGAACCGTGAACCACTATATCGTCCAGATGGAGGCCATTATCTTTTGGAAGCAGCTGGGGGCAGAGCTTAGACCAAAAGCCATGCGTTTGTAACGGAAGACCCCTTTGTGGGTGATAAACGCGGTGAGGTTGCGGCTCTCAGAGTGTAGTGGCACCTGGAGGTAACCCTGGCAGAGGTCTAATTTGGAGAAAGTGGTGGACCCGTGGAACTGGGCGGTGAGCTTCTTTGCCACCACAATGTTGGAGATCCAGGGCGATGCATTCACCTGCTCGATGATGTCGCCATCAAGCATGCTCTGTAGCTCAGAGGAGATGTCATCGCGGAGGGCCAGAGGAGAGCGGCGGAGGGGCTGGATGAAAGGCGTCACCTGCGGGTCTAACAAGGGCTGGTGGGCGAAAACATCGAGGCAGCCCACACCGCTGAACAGCATGGGCCACTGTTGCTGCCAGGGGATGGTAACAGTGTGAATCTCTGAGCCAGCGGTGTCTAGCAAGGTGAAACCGAGGCTGTTGAAAAGGTTGAGGCCAAGGAGGTTGGTCCCGTGGCGTGCAATATTGAACCTGAAGAGTGGCAGTGTCTTCTCTCCGTATTTCACATGCAGCTGAAGGGAGCCCACGATGTCAATCTTTGAGTTGGCATAGCCACGCAGGTCGGTGGTGGGCTGCCCCAGTGGCACATGGGAGAAAACCTGTGTGTAAGTCGCCAAGTTCAGGAGGGACACCGTGGCTCCAGTGTCTAGGAGGAGCGGTAGAGTAACATCACCAACCATCAACGAGCATGTTTTAAATGGCGCTCGTCCTGAGCTAACATTGTGGATGATTGTGGTAGGTGGCTGGGAGGCTCTAGCTGGGGCAGACCTACAGACTTTGTGAAAGTGGTTGAGTTTCCCGCAGTTGGAGCAGGTTTTACCACGGGCAGGACAGATCTGAGCTCTTGAATTGTGCGCAGAAGAGCCACAATTCCCACATGGCTGGTGTGGGCGGTCACGTGACTGAGAGGCTAGTAATATGTTCTCCTCGCTGCTGTCTACACTCACGTGGAGGAGGGGCACCCGTGACTCGAGTGGGCCCGCTGCCTTGGCCAGTGCTAGAGAGTTGGAAGAGGTGGATAAACTAGCTGCACATTCCAGAGCAGATTCAACCTGAACTGCAAGGTGTAGAGCTGCTGCTAATGTTAAATCATCATTTTCCAGTAGGAGTCTTTCCCTTATTTTGTCACAGTTCATGTGCAGTATCAGGTGGTCCCTTATCATTTCGTCCTGTAAGGCCCCGAACTTGCACAAGCTAGCTAAACCTCGTAAATCCGCCACAAACTGTGTCACTGACTCACCCGACCGCTGGTGCCTCCATCGGAATATGACGCGACGGAGCAGAGCACTTTGTGGGGCTGCGAAATGTGCTTTTAGTAGCTCCACGGCATTTGTGTAAGTTGTTGCGTTGCCGAGAGTTCCAAACACGCACTGTCCCTCCGCTCCTAGGCAGTGCAGCAAGAGTGCACGTTTCCTTACTGTCGAAACATCTTCTAAGCCGGCAGCTAGAATATATGTTTCGAACAAGAAAATCCAGCGAGGCCACGGCACCGGTGGTTCTCCCGGTAGGGCTAGGAAGGGGGAGGGTGGTGGTAGGGAGCAATCAGCCATCTCTCGTCGCCAATGTTATGTTTGAATAACGGAGACTGAAGCCAGAGCTTTCTTGGAGCGTGCTCTCCGTTTATTAACCAAAACGCAACTCGCTGAAAACAGGTACGGTCACGTGAATCGCACGTTACCGTAAAACACATTGCACTGACGCAGCAGTGCCAGATGTAACAGACTCCTTATTTCCTTATTTCATGTGTGAATTAGGCCATATTATTTGACCATAAACTGAGCCATTTGAAGTTTGAAATCCATGTGCATCTGTCTCATCGGAGACTGCAGACGCGCTGTCAAAATATCAACTCATCAGATTCAAATTAGCTCATGGCTCTTAAAGGGGATGGGAGCTGGGACTCTCATTGGTTTATTGCACGTTACGCCCAAACCACACCAACGGGTAATAAGGCTACTTCAGACCAACCCTTTTTAGATTTGCACCGGGCGCAAGAGTCATTTTTGCGCCGGGCGTAAGAGTCATTTTTGCGCTGGTAAAATAGCAACATTGCCATAGAACCGCCCACAAAGCTACTTGCGCTTGGCGCTTCTCACTTGCGTTTCAGACCGTTAAAAAAGGGCCCAATGAGTCCATCAAATAATAACATGGTCTGCCGGTGAATTCAATCTCTCGTGAGCGTCTGAGAGAACGTTAATGAACAGAGCTCAGGTCCGCTCTGTTAACCTCTTCCCGATAGCATGTCTTCTTACAACCTGCTTTACATCACAGAACATGTAAGTGTGTGTGTGTGTGTGTGTGTGTGTGTGTGTGTGTGTGTGTGTGTGTGTGTGTGTGTGTGTGTGTGTGTGTGTGTGTGTGTGTGTGTGGATGGGCAGGTTAACCAAAATCCTTTTTGCTTGAAGTAAAGTAACTAACTGGCTCCCCATCGGCTGCGTAACGAGGCACGGAGGCCCCTCTCTCCGCCGTGGGCAGGGCGCTGTGTGAGGCAGGCATACCGAGCCGCCGCCTGGCTGTCCCTGCAAGCCGCTAATTGGGCCGATAAGTGATTTGCAATGCGTTGGTGCAAGCCACAGAGGATTGGGTCATGACAAATGTGGAAAAAAAGGCAAGACAAAGTCGGGGCGGAGGTAGCGATCCATTAATGGTCTGCGTTAACAGAGACAATTTCTACCTGTCATTATAACGATATCAGTGTGTGTGTGTGTGTGTGTGTGTGTGTGTGTGTGTGTGTGTGTGTGTGTGTGTGTATGTGTGTGTGTGTGTGTGTGTATGTATGAGTGTGTGTGTGTGTGTGTTTGTGTGTGTGTGTGTGTGTGTGTGTGTGTGTGTGTGTGTGAGCCCCACAGAGAGCTTCCCACACGTCTTAGCATAAGAGGGTACTGCTAGCCCTGTGAAACCGTCCTGATCACTATGATTCCTTTCTGTTTCTCTCTCTGTAGATTAGTCCAAACATTAAAAATCCTCAGACCAATCAGCATTAGTGAGGGATAGACTCATTTCATGACAAATGAGGAGCGCCACACTTTTCAGTTGAAAAAATAACAGGGGGCGATGCCAGTGGAAAGTATAGCATCAGGGGAGCAATGGAAACAGTTGAATCTGAAATGTACTGTGTAACGATGTTAAAAGATCAACAGAAATCTGCACGGAGTTGAAGATTCTGTTTTCTTCACTTAACATACAACGACATAAGGAAGAAACTCTTTAGACAACAACAGTACAACACTGCCATATGGGTAAATTGATAGGTGCCAGGCCAAGGCCAGACTGTTATTCATTGCAAAACACAACTTGAGTATCCGGCTGGTCTCCCCCGGCTAGGGACCCTCTGCCACAGAGAGGACAGAGAGAACTGCGCTTTAGGGATCGTTGATCCTGACGGGAGATGATTTGTACTGCTGGTTTATGCGGGGAACCCGAACACGGATTGGATTAGAGAAGCTCCCGACGGAGGGGACACAGGTGGGTGTAGCCGCAGCCCCCCACGCCGGGGGGGGGGGGGGGGGAGCAAGGCTAGAGCAGCCTGCAACTCAACAGAGGAGCGAGGACACACACACACACACACACACAGTCACAGATACAAACGCACACACACACAGGCCGCACGATTAATTCAGTCATGCGTGAGTGTGGCTGTCTGTTTGCACGGACATGAGTTCATGTGTATGTTTGTGTATGTTTGTGTATGTGTGTGTAATTGGGTGTGATTGGGTGACAAAAGAACACCAAGATGGAGAGTGTTTGTCTCACTTTAAGGAGCATTGACACCCATTGAAGAGTGCCCCCCCCCCCCCCCCCCCCCCCCCGGGAAACACAAAGTACTGACAGGAAGTTTAAATAAAAAGGTGTTCTTTAGAGTTTGTGATGTGGGTGCCAACAACTGTTTGTCAGGAGTAAAGCCAAACTGCGGGTGAGAGAGAGAGAGAGAGAGAGAGAGAGAGAGAGAGAGACAGAGAGAAAGAGAGAGAGACAGAGAGAGAGAGAAGGGAAGTGAGGACAGCCAAACAATGGCGAAGGCAAGTGATGATCTTCCACTGAGATGAAACGAAGACGATTTTTGCGGTGGCGGCAGTTTTCTGAAAGCCCCCTTTCATCAACGGGTGTTCATCGTTCCTCTCGACTCGCTCCCTCTCTCCCATTCTTTTTGTTTTTAAATTTGCAGAAGAATAGCCCCTTTTTTTTGCAGAAGAGAGGAAAAATTCCCACATAATTATGGTTGGAAGACAGGGGAATAGTCACATGCTAAGCATTCACACCCAAGTATGTGATGGTTCTAATTACCATACACCACATTTCCCATTGGCTTGATTCTCCGAGAAGGTCATTTTATTTCTTTCCCTCATTCAATTAATTACAGAAAGGGTGTATTTGGATTCTGTCTTTTCCACTATAAGATTGGACAAAGCAGGATTAGCACTGTCCACTTTGGATTTGCACAAGTTACGCATTAACACTTCACAGTTAGCATAGCCATTAGCGCTGTGCTGGGAACAGATTTTCCCAGTGAGGACAGAGTCCTTGTAGAGATAGGTCTGAAGACTCTCCTTGCCAATTTCAGTATTTAAACTTGTCATATTGCTAACTGTTCACTCCTGCTAGACATTGTTAATTTTTACTCCTAGAAGCAATGTTGATATTTGTCCAAACTTTAAGATAATTGTAATTGCGTCCTGGGTAATTATTGCTAGCGCTGTCTGGACGAAGGGAGTAGGAGGGCATGATTTCTGGCATCCAATAAGAAGGTGAGTTAGTGGCAGGTGTTTACAATCACAATTTTGTATTTTTTTGATTGTATCATTTTTATAAATTGTCAGAATGAGAACCTCCATCATATTATGTGATTAAATTGTTGAATGTTTGATACTGAAGATAAATAGTACAGACAATGAATGCAGTTGATAAGAGTACAACATTAAGAAAAATATCCTAATATAAATACTGTCATTTCCAAAACAAAATTGCCCTATTACTTAAAATTCAGTTATAGGTCTAAATACTGCAGCCATTTAGATTAATTTCACAGTTGTAATCATATCTCTTCTTTAAGCACATAATCTTGATAGTCTTTGCATTTTCCAGTCTGACATTTAAGAAAGTCTACAGAATGTCAAATATGATAAATAACTGAGGTGGATACAACTGGGGATATCTTATACAGACAGAAAGATAGAGCGGGGATCATTGTGTCAACTCTCTTATGGTGTGTCACCGCAAGGCAATGAAGTGTGAAGTGTAAGGTTAGTGTGAAGTGTGAAGTGTTGCGTCATTCCCATTGGATTGTCTGTTGCATAACCATTGATAGTTATCTACTGGATGGGAAATGACTCGTTAGGTCTATTGACTGAAGGCCAAATTATGACAAAGCAATGGCGATGACTTTGAGCACACACTTAAACACACACACACACACACACACACACACGTAACCAGACACACACACACACACACACACAGAAAAACACACAAAAGCATGCACACACTAAAGGAATTGGGAATGCGATGGAGAAACGAAATGGGTCCAACTATCTATTCACCCTCTGTTCATAAACGACAGCGAAGCATCTGTCACACACAGAAGACGGATGACACACTTTACAAGCTCTCTCTCTCTCTCTCCTTCACACTCTGTCTCTCAAGATCTGTGTGAAGTCCACTTCCATATTTGACTTTGAAGGCCACACTGGCAAAGAACAAAAGAAAGAGCTTGTAAAGTGTCACGTAACAGATGGCATTGTGCTACATGAAAGGAATGGTGTTCTGCATAAGAAAGGGTGGAAATTATTCCAGACTATGTTCTTTCCTCTTGTTTGCCCCCTCCTTCTCACCTCCTCCTCCTCCTCCTCCTCCTCCTCCTCCTCCTCCTCCTCTTCCTCCTCCTCCTCCTCATGTCCACCATCTATTATTTTCCTTCATAGCCACACTCAGGGCCCTTTCTTGCATCCGGCGCAATTGACTTTCCATACTGACGCATGTGTCGTTGCTAGTTTGCAACTGGCGCAGAGCGTTCTTTTCCCTCAACCGCCACGCGTCGGTAAATTAGGGAATGATCTTGCGCCCCAAGGGGCGGTTCGGTGAAAGGAGGAGGCGTGTTCTGGTGCAAACGTTCCCTGGTGCTATATTGCAGTTTCAGAAAAAAATTGCGCCACAAACCAGGAAATACCTGGTTTAAAGTCAGTGGCGCGTTGTTCAAATGCTATTTTAAGGGTGCATGCATAATGTTGCTTGTGCACCTCGCGCATACACTTTGCATCTCTCATCTACCTAGCCACACATTCTTGGTAAGTTATTTGGGAAAGAACAGCTGATACAGCGGTAGTTGTACTTGTGTCTTGACACAGACATTGTGAACAAGCCCATTACTTTTAGGATTGATGAGTATTATTGATGAGATCATGAGAAAGCATTGTTTTACCGCGGGTGAGCGTTAAAAAGAATGAATGAATGCGGGCGCCCGTGTGTGTATGTGTAAAAGAATTAATGAATGCAGGTGCCCGTGTGTGTGTCCATCCGTTTAAACACACGCAAACTAAACACGTAGCGCATAATACATTCCATGGCAATGTATATTAACGGGGGGACACATGCATATTAGGAACACAAGTCGATAACAATAATGCATACAATACTGGTACGAAACAATGTTTGTTAATGTATTGCATGTATCATAAAATAGAACCAAAGTAACCGCATATCATATGTGTGTTAAGTTTTCTTTGTCGAAATTTATTTGAGGACTCAGTATTTCTGAAGTTGTGGAACGAAACGCTATTCCATGTGTGAATTAGGCCATATTATTTGGCCATAAACTGAGCCATTTGAAGTTTGAAATCCATGTGGTCATGCATCTGTCTCATCGGAGACTGCAAACGCGCTGTCAAAATATAAACTTGTCAGATTCAAATGCGCTCAAGGCTCTTAAAGGGGATGGGTGATGGCACTCTCATTGGTTAATTGCACGTTACGCCCAAACCACACCTACGGGTAATAAGGCTACTTCAGACCAACCCTTTTTAGAGTCATTTATGCGCCGGTAAAGTAGCAACATTGCCATAGAACCGCCCACAAAGCTACTTGCGCTTGGTGTTCTCACTTGCGTTTCAGACCGTGAAAATAGGGCCCTCAGTCTTCCAGACGTTTTTCTATGTATAGGCCAACCAGGCGGTTGCCATACGGCGCCACCTGCATATTTATATTTGTATTATAAATCAATGAAATAAAAAAAGCATTTTTTCAGTTTTCTGCAAATGTTCCTAGTTGCCAATTCCTGACTTATGGATTTCTTTTCAGCTCGATGAAGAAAAGGGATGGTGGGGGAGGGGCCAGGTGTGGACGGCAGTGAACCGAGTACTCCTTTATTCTTCACCTTCTTTGTGCTTTCATTTACTTTTTGTCGTGGTCATAAAACACAACAGATCTCACACCCTAGATCTTACCTGGGGCACCAGAGTGGCCAGAAACACCTCCCACTCAGTCTGCCCTGAGATATGTCTTCCATTTGTTACCAAGCAAGTCTTTCAGGTCCTCATCTCAGACCTGTCTGTGCAGTTGTTTGTTTTATATATCCCCCATCATCATGCAGGTTTGATAGAGAAATGGGCAACGCTTTATTGCTCGTTCCTTGTTTGGTCATGGTGTTTTCTTTTCTTTAACCTCTGTCTCCCTTGTGCGGCTAAATACACGCCCACACAGCCTTTCTCCCTTTCCTGGTGTTACGTAGGGCCAGCCAAGGTCAGAGGCTTTTATTTTTAGCCGTCCACTAACAAAACAGCTCAGCCTTTCCCTGACATGGAGAGACACTTTGAGCATGTGCCTCCTTCTCTCTAGAGCCTGACGGAGTCCAAACAGACAGCCTGTGTGTTTGTATATGTGTGTGGTTGCGTGTGTGTGTGTCTGTCATATCCCTGCCAAGATACGTGTGGTTGTGTGTGTGGTTGTGTGTGTATGTGTATGTGTATGTGTATGTGTATGTGTATGTGTATGTGTGTGTGTGTGTGTTTGTGTGTGTGTGTGTGTGTGTGTGTGTGTGTGTGTGTGTGTGTGTGTGTGTGTGTGTGTGTGTGTGTGTGTGTGTGTGTGTGTGTGTGTGTGTGTGTTTGCGTGTGATATCCCTGCCAAGATGCTGTAGAAGGGGTAGCATGTGTACAATAGCCGGGCTGTGCAGTCGAGATGGTGATCCTCCTGTTAAAGGAAATCAATACGCTGCCGTCTGAATGTCGTACGGCTATATGGAATGATCTGGACACCTGCCTTTGAAGCAGATGCACTGAAATACGGAAAAGCTGTTTCGGGGGAGGAAGCTGGATATGATGAGGCCTGTATGTATGTCTTGAATGTTTTACATTTTTTATATTTAGGTTTATTTTGTTAATTTAAGTTAATGTATAAAGTACCTTCATAGTGTTCTTAAGTCTTCGAGGTGTAGTTCATGAAATAAAACCAAGAAATATCTTTCCTCCTCTTCTCTTATTCACCTCCCCCAAAAAAATTAACTTGATTTGAACTGATACCGTTACAGAGAATCGTTTTACCTATGGTACACTAAATGGACAAGTAAATACATCAAATTAATACGTACAGAATAAGTGGACATATTTGGTCAGGTGTATGACATCCCTGAAGTAAACATCCAAATGTTCTGCATATTTCCAGACTCCCGTTCCGATTCGCCTTTATAAACAGAAAGGAATATACAACTCGGAGGGAAAATTGTGTTTGCAACTTTAACCCCTCTTCCATACGGCTTTGCAATAGAGTTGGGGGAATTGTGTGTCAGAGTAAACACGGGATTTGGGCCATCCCGGATTTTCGTTTATATTGCACTTGTAGAGGGGATTACTCTGTCTCTTAGCCCTATCCACGGAGCCAGGGGCTGAGAAAATCCCTCCAATGCCATGCAATCTGCTGCAACCCACCCCTCTCTGCAGCAGCAAATAATACTTCGGGCCATGACTGCGTCAGCAGGCGCTGGTAGAGACAGGGGTAGAGACGGGGTAGAGACGGGTAGAGACGGAGTAGAGACGGGGTAGAGACAGGACCGCTTGCAGCCAAGACGGCTGGGCGGCCGCCAAGGGAACTCCTTAACACCACTCCCACTTCTCCGCTTCCCCCTCTTTTGAGCCGAGAAACTAATTAAACCCAATATTTCACCCAGCTGCCTCCATCAATTGGGAGTAAAGAAGGGATGATGGCAGGGGAGGGGACGGCGACTCTGGGTGATTTGTTTCGAGGTAAAAGACACATTGCCGGAGGGAGCCAGTCTTTCATTCAAAGATCATCGTGCTTTTCAAGGGCCCGTGTTGCTTTTCTTTTTGCTGATGTGCCGGACAAAGTAGTCACACTCCCTCGCCTGGCAATGAACACCGTCACTCCCCCCACCCTCTCCGTGAAGTAACGAAATTACAAACATTTTGCACAGAAAGAGGAATGGAACCCACTGCATACTAATAGCAAACACGTTCGGGCTCTGCCTGCCTTCCGTTCCCATCTGAAAGGGAGGAGATGCATTGGGAGAGAGAGGGAGGGAGCAAGTTAGAGAGAGAGAGAGTTTGTGAGAGAGAGAGAGAGAGAGAGAGAGAGAGAGAGAGAGACACTGAGCGAGTCAGCTGCTGAAAGATTAATACAATCTGTCCAAGAGCCGAGTAAAAATGTTCTTATGGTTAACTTGATGGGCTTTGATGGGATGTTGAGGGTGGGGGCGGATTTATATCGATATTTCTTTCTTTCTTGGTGCTATTCCTGTCATTTGTCAAGAGTGGTCCCCCGCCGTAAGCAGTGGGCCCGTTCCCCGAAGACAGCGCAGGCATGAGGATGACCTGACAATGAGGAGGAGGGGCCGTAAAGGAGCTGCTGAACGGACACTTAGAGCCCCCTCGTTTTTATCCCCTCCGCCCGCCTTAATTTCAGGTCATTTTCTGGTCACCCGCAAGCTTTAAGGCACAGTGCAAGATCAATGATCGGGGGGAGTGGGGGGCGTTCGAGGGAGGGAGGGAGTGCTGACGACTAAGTGATCGATCGATTGCATCGCCCAGGTTTCTCTTGGCGATGCCGACCCGGGAAAGATTGCCGAAAAGAGGTTTTCTAGGACTCTTCCTGGTGTGACATCATCCCATAGATAGGGCCCATCATGGCTTCCATTATGGCTGATCGATGGCGATTTCACCCTCCCGTGCTCTGGGGACGGTTTAAAGGATGTCAGCGGGTCAGAGCCAGAGAGCCAGCACGTGAAAACACTTCAAGAAAGATAGAGAGAGGGAAAGATAGTGAGAGAACGAGATAGAGAGAGAGAGAGAGAGAGAGAGAGAGAGAGCAAGGAAGGGGTAAAAAAAACAGAAGGGCTCGGGAAAGTATCGAGGGAGAGGAAATATGAGAATGAGGATTGATGAGGATTAGAAAAAGAAAATAGAATGAAAAAACAAATGGGATGGTATCCCCAAAAGAGAGGGCATAGTCCCTGAAGAGGCATGGTGATCTTCCAGCATGGGAACAGTGATATACAATGTGCAACAAGCGACAGATTGTCGGCCACCGACATCGAAACACACACACACACACTCACATACACTCACACACTCCTCCAGCTGCGTTCTGATCGTATGGAGCCAGCCCGTCGCCCCTGGCAGCCGGCGCCACGGGATGGCGCCCTGCGACGTCCCGCCGAGTGTCACCACCGGGCGCCGCGGCCAGCCCTCCATCAGGCTGGGCGTGCGTCGGAGCGGGACTGGTGGAAGCCAGGAGCGGAGGAGCCGTCTGCCGCCGCGTTGCAGCAATGTGACCATCAAAGTGAGAGAGAGAGGAGCTCTGGCATTTTCCACTGCTTTGATGTGTTGGAGAAAAGACCTGCCTGTTTGTCGTGCATCACAACAAGTCGTGTTACTACATGATGTGGCGCCACTGCTTCCGCTGCCTGGAGCCGTTTGCGTTGAGATAAGGCGGGTGATTGGTCGTTAGAGGCCCCAGACTCTAATGACGCTAGTTAATGCTGAGTTCGCACACACACATGTTTGAGGACGGATATATGCATATAAACATTAGGGGTCAGGGATTTATACAGGCTGAGATGTATGTAATATACGTGTGCATGCGAGCACACACACAAACACACACACACACACACACACATACAGGCATGATCATGAAGTACAAAGTCTGAAGTTCAAACAGGTTAGTTCCCCATTTTGTAATTTAATAGAAGATCCAGAATAGAAAAATACAGAATAGAAAAACACACATATACCGAACTCCTGTACGACAGACACAGCCTTATGCTCAATTATCAATCCTTCCTCTCACCACCTCTCTCTCTCTCTCTCTCTCTCTCTCTCTCTCTCTCATGCTCATACTTTCATCATTCCCCCTGAGGCCCGGGGAGGGACAGAGGTAGTCTTTGATAGTAGGAGGAGCCCATTAAAACAAATTACCAAGATCCGGAAGGAGGCGGCTCAGAACCTTGCCGTTATTAAACGCTTTCTTTGCCTTCCAGCCAGGTGGTGTTTTTAATGCACTGTATCTGTTCAAAGAGACCTTGGCCTTTGCCGTCATGGTGGCTGTGGCAGCGACAGAGTGGGAGGGGGGGGAAAGCAAATACCAAATAAAATAGAATAAAAATATATTACCCATATGAAGAATGAGTTGGGAGTCATAATAACTTTTATCCATGCAATATAAAAGGTTTCCATTGTGTTGCAAAACAATAGAGGATTGGATTCGATACGGATGGAATGACCCAGCCAGCCAGCGAGCGAGATAGAGAGGGCTAGGGAGATAGAGAGAGAGAGGCCAAGATGAACACAGAGAACAAGATAGAGAGAGGGCAAGATAGAGAGAGAGGGCAAGATGGAAACAGAGAACAAGATAGAGTGAGAGCAAGATAGAGATTGAGAGAGAGAGAGAGAGAGAGAGAGAGAGAGAGAGAGAGAGAGAGAATGGGAGAAGGAGAGGCACAGTGGCAAATAGACACGGTGGGAAAATGAGAATTCAAAATGTGATTGGTACCACGTGAAAACGTATCACACTACATTTGTGTATGGTGCGTCTGCGTGCATATGTGGGTGTCAGGACTCCCCCAACCCCTCCCCAACCCCCCCATACACATTCTTCTTGGTGCGTAGCTTTGTAGCAACCAAATTGCTTCGACATCAAAAGGCATTCTGCTCCGCCCGTGTCGAGAGTGCCACCACAGAATAGTGGTGTTAATCCCCTCCCCCGACGCCGCCGCAGCCGCTGCCTCCGCTCCCGGCCCGCCGTACCTCCGACGTCTCATCGCGGGTACTTCACGCTCATCACGGAGAACACAGGGGGAGCAGGCCGGGCGGCCACACTGTTCGGTTACACACGCAACACGTGCATACGCAGGCACACCGGGCGACAAGGAGGATGATGTCTTCATGGCCTGTCGCCGGGCCACGTGTCGTTTGCAGCAGTCATACGAAACCTATGTTCTGTTTTTATTTGGGGTTGGGGGGGGCGTGGATCTTACACAGTTATACAGGATTTGTCCTCTTAGGAAAAACACATTTTGTTATCGTTTGGCCCCATGCCTGGTACGTGACGTGATAATCAATGTTTAAGGTTGAAATGAGTCAAACTTTTATTTTACGGTTGCCTAACCCTGTCGTGTTGAAATATGTGACGTGTTCATTTTTTTTCATCCGTCCAATATGTTGTGGTCCTACTGTCACGTTTTCAATTACAACCTGTCCATCAATCCCCATCTCAAGCCCTCCATTCCACAGTGACGTGTCCCTCCTACCCCTTTCACATCACTGTCACAGATTACTGACACTTTCCTGCATCAATCTCACTTTTCGAGAGATGAGCATGAATCCCCCACTCCCCTCCCTCGCCCCCTCGGCCCTGTGTCCCCAGGCGCTGTGATTGGTTGAGGAGTGCAGCCGTGGGGCTGGCGGCTGCGCCCAACGTGATTACCATGTTGGCTCACAAACAGGCCTTCCCGGGAGACGGCGAGAATGAAAGCACCCCATGCCAATGGAGGGAAATTACTGGACATGCACAAGGATGAGTCATTTTCTATTTGTGTTGAAGCACTGTTGAGAACACAAACAGGAGCATGAACACAGCCTCAAACACAAACACACACACACACACACACACACACACACACACACATGCATGAACACACCTTCACATACACACAAACTCACACGCATACTTACATACACACACACACACCCAAACAAACACTGTGATAACGTCAGTCACACACACACACACACACACACACACACACACACACACACACACACACATGAAGGCATGAACGCCGATCACACCCACCCAAACAAAAACACGAGTGAACAAGTGCACCTACATAAACGCACAGACACTGAATTAGGCAGTTGCACAAACATGATTACAACACAAACATGTGGATACAAAAGGTTGTACTTAAGAAAGGGTAATATTAACTGACTGTGTAAGGATGTGTTTGTGTTTTGAGTGTGTTGTATACAGCAAGGTTGTCTGTATGAGTACCCACAGGAGGTCCGTCTATCTATCTATCTGCAGTCAATGGATGGAGGTCAGAGCGAGCGGCCAGGACAAAGCCAGCCAATCACTATACTACACCCACCAAGAGAAACACGCTCCTTGAACTCCTGAGCATCAGGTGGTCCCAGTCCGAGGCACATGGAGGCCACCTGGGTAATGTCACGCCGCTGCCTCACATCTGTTGGTTGAATCGCAGAGCTGCCGAAGAGGGGATTGTATGTAAATAACGGCGTTTGTGCATCTGTTGATTTGAAACCTGACATCAGCCCGCAGTATGTTTCCTATCGATGAGACAAATGTCTCTTCCCATGGAACGCAGGGGAGCTGATTGCTTCGCTGGATTACATTGTCATTTACTATTGCATTTCTGTTGCGGGGAATACACGTCACTTTTGCATCAAGCCAAGATTGCAATCGCACTGTAATGATTCAATTCACAGCAGAATAACCTGTGTTTGTAGCTGCCCCTGTGAATTGATTCTCGTATTTGGTTTCTCTTAACACAAGAAATAAAGAATTAACTCCACCGACTCGCTCACAAATTGATTTGGTCTGCCAGTGTTATTATCACCAGCCTGCGACGGCAAGCAGTGTGTGATACAAAGTGGATGCGGGGAGCACTGGAGGCAAGGCGTGGATGTGTTATGAGCGACAGGGGCTCACGAGCTCTAGGAGGGCGGTATGAAGCGGCTGGGCGGCTGCCTCCCAGTCGCTGGTGGAGCGTGCATCTGGATGTGCCTCGTTTCCTCTCTGTGTCGTGTCCACGGCCCCTGCAGTGGAAGTCCGCTGGGTGTGTGTGAGTGTGTGTGTGAATGTGTGTGTGTGTGTGTGTGTGTGTGTGTGAATGTGTGTGTGTGTGTGTGTGTGTGTGTGTGTGTGTGTGTGTGTGTGTGTGTGTGTGTGTGTGTGTGTTGGGGGAGCCCCCCACTCTCACAGACAGATGTTAGGGACGTCTACTCGCAGCGTAATGAGAACTCTAGGGCCCCCCCCCCCTCCCCCTCCCCTCCCCTCCCCACCCCGACCCCTGCTAGTTCGCATTCCCAAGGAAACACACAAGTGGGCACACACACACATGAACACACACACACATTCACACAAAATTTTGCCTTGTGATTATTATTCTGACCCTGAAAAATTGGTACGAGGTTCCTCCTATAATCCTGTTGATACACAGAAACACACATCCACAGTCAAAAACACATGCACACACACAAACACACACACACACACACACACACACACACATACACACACAAACACACAAATCCACAGTCATGCACGCACATGCAAGCATTTCAGTAATATCCTATTTAAATAGAGGGCAGGGAGAGGATGAGAGGTGGAGGGCATGGGACGGGAGGGGGGAGAGGACTAACCGCTCCAAATCCAATTAGTTGGTCCTCCCCTCCGTCCCCCTGCCATGTCGTCTGGTGTGTGTTTAATAACTGAATATAGGGACCTTAATGACTCATCCACACTGTTATTTGCCTCTAGCCCATAGTGTCCAGGCATGTTTGTTATGTTTTTATGCGGCTTCTTGTGTGTGTTGTTTGGAGCTTAGGTTCACCCGTCTGTATTTTATGTTTTTCTTGTTTGATGTTCACGTGTGTTTGATGTTCACGTGTGTTTGTGTGAGCGTTTGTGTGTGAGTGTTTGTGTTTGTGTGTGTGAGTCTGCCATGGGACAGCTAGATCAGTTCAAGCCTTACTCCAATTTTGCTACTCGAACGGACCGTGTCAATTATCCGAACGTACATGGCCTTTAAGAGAATCGAATAATGGCCGGAGCATGGCTGAATCCGCTATCATAGGTGGCGCTGTACCCCTTTCAACAAGTGGTTATAGATCCACTTCCGGTTGACCTCTACGTCTCAGCAACAACAAACACAGGTGGCATTCGAGAAAGATGTTTTCAGTAGACAGCTATCAGTTCACTTCGGGTCCACGTCATTTCTCCGACGCTCCATTGTTCCTAACACTCGGTTGTATGCGGACTACTCCAGCGGCGGAGCAGCGGGAGGAGGAGGAGTCCGCATACGACCGAGAGGTCGGAACAATGGAGCGTCGGAGAAATGACATGGACCCAAAGTGAATGGACAGCTGTCCCGCAAACGCCGCAAACGGCAACAATCCCTTTCTCCTCCATGTAGCGTTTCAATCTGGCCGAAATTCCTTTACCCCAATTCCTTCTTCACCATGGCCGAGATAACCAGCACTACGAGTCTTTGTTGTGGAACTACCAGAGAGTCAGAAAACTTTAAGATGCATAATATCATAGAATATCCCCGTCAGTTCGGTCGTGGCGCAATGAATGAATAAAGATTGTATACACGTCAGAAGAAAAAAACGTTTATTTTGACAGATGTGCCCGAAGTTAGTACTTCAACAACAACCTCGTTGATGACCAACCTTCAGGAAAACATGTACTTTTAATTCAGCCTTAGGTGAAATCGAAGCGCAGTCTGTACTGAATGCATGTTGACGACGATACACTTCTTATAGGGAGTAATGTAAAGACACCGGCTTCCTCCATCTTCTGCGTCACCTTTTAAAATAAATTGCCGTTTCTCGTTTTCCGACGGCGACAACCATAAACATAAAAATAAATAATTAAATATTTATATTTATAAAGAAATAAGAATTGTTTATATGTCTATGGCGACAAAAACATGACTTCCATCTCCTTCTTCTTACGGCTCACGTCTCCCGGACGCAAGGTCTCGAGCATGCGGAGAACGCGAAATCTGATATGCGATACGATGCGGGTTTACATGCAGGTAGAAACCGGACTATGATCGAGTTATCTAGGTGTTCTTATCCAATTTCACTTGCATGTTTATGTACAGATTTTTGTCCGAGGTAGATCGGGTAAAGGTGTTTACATGCATTTTAAAAGTCCTGTTGAGGTCTTATTTGTTTTTTTATCAGTTAATGACTCTGCATGTAAATGCACTGTGTGAGAGGGAAAACGAAAGAGAGTGTCCTTGTATGTGCATTGGAGGAAAAATAAATTGATCAAAGGTGTAGGTGCTTGCTTGTGTTTGTATGTGTATGTAAGGTGTGTGTGTGTGTGTGTGTGTGTGTGTGTGTGTGTGTGTGTGTGTGTGTGTCTGTGTGTATGAAACAAAAATCTTGCAGACACACACACACACACACACACACACACACACACACACACACACACACACACACATACACTCACACACACACAAGCACTTCAAATCTCTGTAGGTCGCCCCTGACCTTGCCTTGGCAGAAGCAGCCAGTTCAATAAGTCAACAAATAGTGGTCTACTCTACACCAAGGACAGCACTGGCAACACCATAACATAATCAAATTAATATGGCTGCTTTAATTATGCCCTAGCCCTGCACACTGCCAAGAGGAGCTCTATAGGGCCTTGGTTTCGGAGAGGTGGGAGAGAGACGACGAGAGACAGAGAAGAGAGAGAAGAGAGAGGGAAAGAGAGAGAGAGAGCATAAGCATAAGCCTTGCCACCGGTGATTACCTCAGTGCTACCTCCGTGCTAATGCTACGCCGCCAGCCTCCAGGAGGAGACCCGTATCTAGGGTGTATAATGAAACAAGGAGGCCATAGAAACCACATTCAAAACACATTCTTGTGGTGAAAACACAGGAACGACCAAAGGGCTTCATCAAATACATTACGCAGATGAGATAAGGGTCGACGAGGGCACTGAAGATGGACGCCGTGGCTCAAAGGAAAATACAGTGATTCAGCCAGGTTTATGTGTGTGTGTGTGTGTCTGTGCGTGTGTGCGTGTTTTTGTGTGTGTAGGATGAAGGGAAGAAAGGCTGAATGCAGATGGGAGGGGGTAGTGGTGACCCAGATCTTCCAGTTGGTAAAGAGTGGGCGATCGGAGGGACCTCAGCAGCAGCGAGGGAAACAGGAAGTGTGTGTAAGCAGAGTGACCTGCGTCTTGTAGAGAGTGTGGCGGTACGATGGAGGGCATGAGGGACGGATTTACAGCACCTGATTGGAATTATCTTCTTCTGCCCTTTCTGTTTGGTTTTCATTTTTGTTTGTTATGCAGATTGTCCATGGGTAATTAGTGTCCATGCCCTCACCACCTCTCTCTCTCTCGCTCTCGCTCTCTCTCTCTCGCTCTCTCTCGACTCTCTCTCTCTCTCTCTCTCTCTCTCTCTCGCTCTCTCTCTCTCTCTCTCTCTCTCTCTCTCTCTCTCTCTCTCTCTCTCTCCTCGGTCTTACATTTCCTCTCCCTCAATCCTTTACCGAGCCAATTTTTTGATCCCTTCCTTGCTCTCCCTCTCTCACTCTCTCTCTCCCTCTCCCTCTCTCTCCCTCTCTCTCTCTCTCTCTCTCTCTCTCTCGCTCTCTCTCTCTCTCTCTCTCTCTCTCTCTCTCTCTCTCTCTCTCTCTCTCTCTCTCTCTCTCTCTCTCTCTCTCTCTCTCTCTCTCTCTCTCTATAGTAGTGTGTAAATGTGTCTTTAAACACACAGGGACAAATGAGGCCCTGAGCGTCCCGTTAAAAATGAAGAGTTTGCCAGCAGAGGGTTCAAGTCCCCAGTTGCTCTACACACAAACACACACACACACCCACACATACACTGGCACACACGCACACATGCATGCACGCACACAGCAATTCTAGAGGGAGCTGTGAATCTTGACAGAAATTCATACTGTGTGTATGCATGTGTGTATACATGTGTGTGTGTCTGTACGTCTGTGTGTATGTGTGTGTGTGTGTGTGTTTGTGTGTGTCAGTGGCCCAGTTACAGAGAGAAAATGGCTGAATCCATGACAGGCCATCTACACAAGGCAGAGCCCACCTGTTCTCTTCAAATGCTGTGTGTGTGTGTGTGTGTGTGTGTGTGTGTGTGTGTGTGTGTGTGTGTGTGTGTGTGTGTGTGTGGGTGTTTGTGTGTGCATGTGTAAACAAATCTGACATATGTCTAGGAATTCAGAACAACTTATCCACAGGATGATTGAAGTCTAAGCCTGGAAGTCAGAAGAGGTAGTTGAGATACTAAATAATCACCCACGCGCGCACACACACACACCCAGATGGCACAATATAACCTTAAGCCCAAGAATCACGGAGCAATGTTGCCGTGACAGTGGCTGTTTGTTACAACTCAATACAGTTGAGACTTCACCAACAGCGTTTGGTACGGATCAAGGTTCTGCCACTGATAGAACACATCATGCAGACACAGATACACGGGAGGACCCTACATCCATGACCGAAAGACCAAGAACACGCACTTACACACACACAGGCACACACACACACAACCATCATCGAGAATATCACCCAATCTGTCATTGTCATGCCCAGTAATAAATATAAAAAAAGAGATATAAAAAGATGACCCTTTTCACACTCCCTGTTGAGATGATGCATGTCGTCTCTGGCTGTGCACCAGCCGTCCATCTGTCACTAATCACTCACAGCCTGAACCGCACACATGAGTGACAGGCTGGCGCTGATTCACAGATCAACAACTCCACACACACAAAAACACTCACACAATAACACTCACATCCTCACACACATGCACACTGAGCGAATACTCAGAAAAACTGTTTTTCCCGGAGGTCTTATAGAAAACCTAGAAAACCAGCAGCCCTCTGTTTCGTGTAGCACCTTGGCTGTTGCATTTGCCACATTTGCAAACTCTGCATGGCGCCAATTGCAGTGTCAGCATGTTTCTATCGCCCGCCGGACTAATATTTGGTTGCTGAACCTTCGCTGAAAATGACACAGCTCTGCACAGAACTGCTCGCAAACAAATGGCGACAATTATTAGTGTAGGACCGAGGCTTAAACATCTTTCCTATAAGCCAGTGATGCGCTAAATATTCACACACCTTTTTTGGGCAGAGCTCTGTTACAAATTAATCAAACTATGTCATCAATTTTTTTTGTGCTGTATTTATAATATTCTTGTGTAGTGTTTATTACATGCCATGAACGTCACTATAGACAACCCCCCCCCCCCCTCCCCCAGCAATAACACCATCCCTGCTCCCTGCACCGTCTTGGTGAGGTTGTAGTCCTCCTTTTGTTTAAATATGTGCCTCCATATGGTGTTAATTAGAATAGAGCTGAATATAATTCAGACACATGAACAAAGACTAAATGCTTTTCCTCCCTGGGCTGCATGCACGGCTGCCTCGAAAGAAGGCGAAAAGCAAAAAGCTAAAAGAATCTATCATTGACGCCTATCATCATAATAATATTAAAACGCTTTATTTATGTAGCACCTTTCAATATGTACAGCTCAAAGTACCTTTTTTTTTACAATGCAAAAGAAAGAACAGATTCAGTTATTCTATGTTTATTTTCTTTACTCTGCAGTTGTCTTGCTCTAAACAAACCATGTATCTACGAATGTAAGAGGGAAGAGGAGGAGAAGGAGGAGGAGGAAGGCTGTTTGTACACTTCTTTCTGTGTGTGCATCTGTGTGTGTGTAATATATTGTGTAGGAGTTATTTATGGGCTCCCGGGCCCCGGCGTTGCCAAACTCCCGCACAGGCTTTAAGTGGGGAGCATATGGGGCGACAACTGTTGCCTTCATGGGGAAATGGACAGATTAATTGAAATTGAGCACAGAGAGAAGAACAGACACGCAAATTATAAGCCCATAACACAATAACCAAGACAGTATCTTGAAGTACGAGGCAGAAAAAGGATTTAGGGCGGAAACACAGGCCAACAAAGAGGAAAAAAACAATTACCTGCGGACTAATACGTAAACAGCGCCTCTGCTGTAGCACCTGTGGATAACACTCAACCGAGCCCACCATTAACGAAGACTAATGCGATGCTAATCATTTCTCCCCCAGGTGAAACCCATTGAGTTGGTGTAGCGTGTGCAGAGTGCGAATGAAGGCTCGGTCGCTAGCCGTGGTGCTGAGTGGGAGCAGGAGAAGAAGCTGTGGTTAGACAGCGCCATGGCTGCAGAGCTGCCCATGGTGCTAAGCCTGCTGCTGCTGCTGCTGTGGCCACGGTGTGCCCCACTCTTCTTCTGTCACATGGGAAGATTTATGTGTATCACGTTAGGAATAACCAACACATTTCTCATGGCTCTCTCCCTCTCTGTCTCTCTCGCTGTCTCTCTCTGACCTGCTCTGTGCTCCCTCGTCTAATTCTCTACACCTTCACCATCCGACCATTCCGTCGGAGGTCAGGCGGTCTCAGCCGGTGGAAGGGGGACAGGTCACACGCCAGAGACCCCCCGCCCCTCTTCCTTCACCCCCCTCCATTTACCTCTCAGCTCCATGTGAGAATGCATGCCCTTGTTTGTCTGCCTGTCATTGTGTGTGTGTGTGTGTGTGTGTGTGTGTGTGTGTGTGTGTGTGTGTGTGTGTGTGTGTGCCTGTGTGTGCACGTGTGTGCCTGTGATTCCCTGTGTGTGCCTGTGTGTGCCTGTGTGTGTGTGTATGTGTGTGTGTGTGAGAGAGCATGATTGAAGGGATGAAAAAAGAGAACATTGAAAAGAGGAAACCCGAAAGCAAAAGCAAATAGGAGGTGTTTTAAATCCCTAGTCAGACACTGTGTGTCTGTGTGTGAGTGTGTGTGTGTGTGTATGTGCGTGTATGTGTGTTTGTGTGTTTGTGTGTCTGCACGTGTCTTCATGCGTGTGTGTTCTATGTGTGTGTTTTTGTATGTGTTTATGCACGTGTGTGTGATTGTGTGTGTGTCTGTGGCGTAACCTTGATAGCAGAGTGACAGGGAGAGCATGAAAGTAGGACTGGCATCAAAATGGGCACTATCGGCGGGAATGATTGTCGAGAACATTAATCCGGACAGGATGACAAATTTTCCCGCTTACATTCACAGAGCAGAGACCAAACATTGCAGGGAAACCAGCAACTTTCCCAAATTGTGTTGGTAGCCAGTATTGCTGGCTAGCAGTATTTGCTGAAAGCCTCCCGTCATTTAGTATCTCTCAAAGTCTCTGCTATGTTCTTCATCTCCTTCTTCTTGTATTACTAATTTCAATTTCGTACTATTACTCCTTTCAGGGGAAGCTCCTAATAGTCTCGTAAGAGACGTGCTGTGAATGTAGATACAGCTCATTAAGAAGGCACCGTGCTCAAGTGTGCCTACAGGTAGGCAGAAGTCATTGGGGAATGCACCGGGAACTTTTGGTTGGAAGTGGAACATCCTGCCACTTCACACTCCCATCACTGACTTCCAAAACCCCTGTAGTTCTCGATTATTTGAATTACCAGACACCAGCCCTACCCATCCCCATTTCCCAAATGACCAAAGCACAGAGACAAGAGAGTCCTTCTACATCCATTCTTGCCAAAGCTACTCTGGCCTAGACTGATAAGGGAATCTCTCTCAGTCATCTCTCTCTCTCTCTTCCTCTCTCTGAATAGCTAATCCGAAAAGCAACGTTACATACGGACAGTAATGAGCACTGGGAGAACAAGCAGTAAAAGACAATAAGAAAGAAGAGAAATTGCCAATCAGCATCAGATTCAGCTCCGTCTCACCTATCTCCATTACACTCATACACACGCACACGTACACACACACACACACACAAACACACACACACACACACACACACGCAAAGACAACATTACACTACACAGTTGTGTAGTCTGCGCAGAACACTAGAAGGTTGTTGGAGCAGGCAACAGATGAAACAGAACCAAAATAGTTGTGTATTTATGTACTCAGAGCAGCTAAGAGCACATGTATTGGAGTTTTCAAAGCAAACACACTGCAATTACAGCAATGACAAGATAACCAGCATCTGAATAAGAATCTTCCCGATAGCGCCATCTGCCATGATTAGGATCACACAAGAAAATAACTGATCATACAAATGGAGAAAAACACACCCACTCATGAACAACTCAGCTATCTTACACACATTGATTGGCAAAGGAAACCAACAAATTATAAAAGGGAGAAATTATCCAAAGTAAGGGAAGAGTTACAACTATCCAACCTTTCTCTCCCTCCTACCCCCTCCGAATGGGGGGTATGATGCTGCTCTTAAGGTGGGTGGGGTCAGGGCTCAGATCAGAGATGTAAACAATGTGTATTGAGTTGGAGTTGTCCTGGTATTAAATTCCAGTCCTTTTCTCAATACTTCTCTCTCTGTTAATATGATATAGTACCAAGCAATATTGTGTCACCTATCTAAATGGAAGAGTGCTCACCTGCCACACATACGCCCACACTCACACACAGACCTAGATACACGCACACACACACACCTGCACACACACGCAGGATAACACACACAGGCACACACACAGAGACACACGCACACACACACACACACAATTAAAGGTGTGAATCTCAATTTCACAAACAAGAACATCACCATGGACTTACGGAGAAGAAAAGACGAAGTAGACCAATTATTTCTATGTTCATGGCAAAGAAACAAAAATCACTGTAACTGGAAAGCAATAAAGCCTGCAAAAGCGCTGTGTGGCAACTAAGGTGAATTAAAATACACAGCGATGGTAATGAGCTATCTAAATTCAGAGTTCATATTCCTTGGAATTATACAAAAGAAGAGCTTCGGGCAGCTCCAGCAAAAAGAAATGAAAAAAAGAAAGAAATGTAAACGGAATAAATAAATAAGAAAATAAATAAAGAAATGGCATGCTTCTCTCTGCCCGTTTGCCAGAGGATGTGGCCGGCGAGCGCAGACGTCTCGTATGTGGGTCGGTGGCGGGGAACGCGTTTTAGCACCGGTATGAATCTAGGAAAAGCAATATCTCCTCTGTAAACGCCACCACCACCCGACCCGTCGCTGCATACTTGGCGGCTGTCCAAACGTTGGCTTCGCCCTATCAGTCTCCTGCAAGTGCACCCAGGACACACACGCACACACACACGTAGAACCCAACCCACTTCGGCACCTAGCGCAACAAGATGCTGTCTACAGACAGCGATGGCCTTAAGCGCTGATTATTGGCAATTAAGATGGAAAAAACATGTACACACACACACACACACACACACACACACACACACACACACACACAGTGGGATGACAGTGATTAAAATAAGTTGCATGGCCGCCCTTCCCAGGAATGAAGCGTTGGTGAGAGGGAACATGACAGGGGTGGTGCCGCTTCGAAGTTCTTCAGGAAACACTCAAACGGCGGCTCAGCAGACGCCTGGCAGCGCTCCACTTGGACACATTCTGCCACTTCCTCCGTCGCAAGACAGTGAAGAACCCCACCAAAAAAAAAAAGATTGGAATTGAAAATGATTAAAAGTGTGTCCATGTTGTTTCCCTGCAGATCAAGCGAGAGGAGGAACTGAAAAAGACTCATGGCTCACCTGTTCAGAGTTCACCTAGACCCTGCATAGTCTCCCCATCCCATTCCTCCTACTTAATGTATGCACTTATTGTGTGTCATACTTAGTTATAGTACTTAGTTGTGTAGCATCTTATCCTAGCTATCTTTGTCGTATACAGGGTACGGGTTACCCTAGCAATTATTAGTGCTTGGCACTTGGAACTATGAACATCCTTACTGTACCGACAGCGATATGTTATTGTTTCTCTTCTTCTGACAAATGTACTTATTCTAAGTCTTTTTGGATAAAAGCGTCTAAATCCCCTAAATGTAAATGTAATTGAAAAGACAGCAGAGGGCGGAAAGACCATGGGTAAACGATAAACACACGGTTCCAACGTTAACCCCCCCACCCAAATGTAGCTACAATGTACCGCGGTCCCTGGGGATTGAACCGCGGCCCCCGGGGACTCAATTAGGCCCGCCGTGCGCACTTATTTCCAACCCCATTGAACTGGCAGTAATTTGTTTACTTCTCAGCTGAAAAGGTGTTTTTTTTCCATTTGGAAAAAAACACCTTGGCTGCCATCCCGTCTACCCTGTTATCTCTCCCCACCCTGCTTGGTTCCCTTGTGTGCCCTGGTGTGCACCCGCAGACACACACACACACACACACACACACACAAACACAAACAATGCAAAGTGCATATGAAGCAAAACCATGACCTTTCGACAGGGTCGCGCGGGTTCTATCGCTGTGTGTATTGGTCTCCCCGCCCACTACAGCAGAGATTACCACCGCCGTGACCGCACACACCCTCCCCCGACAAACCCTAGACCCCCCCCCCCCCCCCCCCCCCGATCAGGTATCAGCTGCACCGCATCATGTGGGCATGAACGTCAGTGTAAGCCGTCTGCCGGAGGCTGAACCAAGACAACAAACACATGACAGGCGGCCGCCTCGTTATCTCGCCGGCGGGAGGCTCCAGGGAGACCACCAGTCATTACTTGTTGCCAGGTCTGCACGCATTCATACCCACGGCACCGGCAGCCAAACTCACCCTAAGAGGAGTGAGTCGTACCCCCCCCACCCACCCTCCAACCCTTTCCCTGTGACAACGCTGGCACTGGCCGTAGCTCTAAAATTAGCCTGCCCGTTGCGCAGGGTGCAGGAAAGCTGCTTGCAACATGACTGGAGCAGATATGGCATCTGGACCGGGCTAATTGTGGTACCAACACCTGGATGCAGTGATCACATGTCAGTCTGGTGGGGTGGACGTGTGTGTGCCGGCGTGTTGTATGACCTTGACAAAACTGCCTTCCCCCCACGGAACGAAGTCAAAGCACTGAAACACCAAAGAAAAGAAGCATATGCATAATCCGTTCACAAATGTGGGCAGAATATAAATTGTGTTTTTGCATCTAGATACAAATAATTTCCCTGGAAGTTTGAACAGATGTAGCCTACATCCATAGAATGCATCTCCCATCCATGCCAAGATATTCAGAGCAATACAGGTGTCCCTGTTCCATGTGCTACGCATAGATACAAGATGTCATCATTCATCCAGACATTTCTCTCATCCTACTCTAACTACGGAATTGTGTTCTCAAAAATACAATTCCTATTGCCCAAGTTGACAGTACAATCGGGCGAGTGGGTGCATTACAAACTATGTGGCTATCTACAATCTGAAAGGTTTATGTGTGTGTGTGTGTGTGTGTGTGTGTGTGTGTGTGTGTGTGTGTGTGTGTGTGTGTGTGTGTGTGTGTGTGTGTGTGTGTGTGTGCGTGCGTGTGTGTGTTTGTGTGTATCCATAACCGCTCCTTCGACCGTGTCCAGAGGGTGGGCGAGGAGGCAGAATGTACACCGAGTTTATTTTTTGCTCTTTTTATGGTGTGGGCTTTTACCGGTTAAAAGTGGCCTCGGTGCTCGGGCTGCGATGGACTGCGATGGTTGCACCTTTTCCAACACGAAATGACTCAGATGAACCAGATAAAGCAGAGCTCGTGTCTATGCAGGATACAATACAACCGTACTCGGACGCGTGTTCCAGAAGAATTACGCGCACCTGCGCGCAGTTCTGTTGGAACACGCGCCCTCGTCCGATGATGAGTGACAGATGAGTGCCCTGCGGGTCTTTGGGGGTTGGGGGTCGGGGGGATAGATAGCGCAAGTTGTCCTTCACCTACCTTTGCCGGTGTGCACGGCGGCGCACAGCCCCAGAACAAGTACGGCGAACGCGTCGCTTATTCTCAGCATCTTCTCGATCCGCGAAAGAATTCGGCCAAGCCGAACTGCGATACGACCTCCTCTCCTCTTCTGTCTGTCTCTTTCTTTTTTTCTCGCCGCCTCCTCTTCGCTTTTTGTACTGTTATGTTTAAAAAATGTGCTGTTTTTATTGAAAAAGCGGAGGATAACAGGATAAGAGAAGCCCGAAGCCTGTGTGTGTGAGGGGGTAGGGGGGTTGTGCTGGAGGAAAGCGGATCGCTGCAGCGCAAGCCTCGTCTGGTTGTGTGGTGCGCGGTTGGTCGACGCACAACTAACTGTTTGTGTTGAGACGGGACCGAGGAGCCGTGCACGGGACTGGACTGCTACGTCACACGGGGAGGAGAGAAAAGATGAACACGTATTCCCCCCCCCCCCCCCCCCCCCCCCCCCCCCCCCATCTCCATCTCTCCATCTCCTGCAGCTTTTAGCACCGGAGACGCGTCACCACCCCTATCACTTTCACTGGCCAGATTATTCTTTCAAGTTGTCCAAGTGTGGTAGTTTATCCCACCTGACTGGACCAAACCATTCAGTAAAATCGAAGAGTCAAGTATTAAAAATGATTTAAACAATCCTGGATCAAATAGTGGCGAATTGCAGCAAAAATATCAGGCATATGTATTTATATTACAACAATATGCAAGCTATAGCCTACTCTCAGGCGTTGCGCAGTCAACCAACTATTTATGTTTGAATATTTCCCAAATAAAGTGTATGAATAAACGTCCATAAACTATGAGTCTGATAGGCTTACTTAAGGACGTCTCTGAATGCTTAATTTGAATTTAATAGGAAGTGGGTGTGTGTAGTTCCTAAAAGATTATGTAGGGACCTACTAACCGACAGTTAGATGAATACTAATTTATTTATTTCATATGCGGATAAATACCGTTTAATGAATAAATAGTGTGTTTTATTTAATTTGTGAATAAAGAGAAATAAACTGCAAGTCTGTTACTCCTTTGTTTTGTGGTGGCTTGTTAGGCATTTTCAATGTGGTTAAGCGAAGTAACGTAAGCCAATACGATTTATGTACTGCTGCACTCTTAGCCAATCAGAGACGGGCTTGTAAAAAAAGAAGGAACTCGAGCATGAGGTCGAGGAGGTCATGTGTTCAGCGAGTGCGTGAACTTAACGAAAAAGAGTGATATTTGTAGACGGAATACTTAGTACTTGATACTAGTATTTTATTGAGTGTTGGCACGGGTATCCTCTGGCAGAGAAACGTTGTGTACCACTGGAAGTTCGTGACTTTCTACTCCACCGGAGAGGAAAAGACTTTGGCGGCGTTGGTTAGCTGCTGCGGCTAACCAAGGAGGGACTCTGCTACCGGACCTGCGTTGCACACTGGATTATCATTTTTTTTCCATCTCGCCTTCATCGTTTGGTTGTTAACCAAGCTCGTTGACTCAGCTCGTTGACTCTGCCGTGCTGCTCGTTCATTCCTGTGGATACGTGAGTGACGGAGGACGTCGTTGCTCCTTAAAGCAACTAAGGATTGGTTTTCTCCATGTGCACCAATTTATGGGCCCCAACGGTTAGAAACCCAAGCACTTGGTAGTAGATACTGTAGCGAGCAGCACGGGAAGGAAGAGACGGGAGCCGAGGTTAAGCGGCTACGCAACTCTCGTGCCCCATACACCGCACGACTACGAGAGTTGGTTTTTCATTCAACGTCTTCACAAATAGTAGCTCACGTCTACAACGGACACGTCACCCTCGGTGACGGTGTCAACAACAATGAAATTTAACATTTTAATAGAACACACAACCATATAACATCCCGAACCCATTAACCCCACTTAACCCTAACAACAGAATAACTTAACAAAACCCCTTTTGTCAACTGACAACCCCAATTCCCCCTCCATCGGGGCCCCCACCAGGTTCCACTGAAGAGGAGCTCCGGAGCGCCGTTCGGGCTGCTCATCCTCCACCGCCCTCCGATGTCTGGCCCTCCGACGGCCACGCCGGCGGCTGGGACGAGGATGGGTGGCACGCTGCCCCGTCCACCTGCAGTCCTCAACCAGCCCCAGATGCCGACTCTGCTGTACGTCGAGGCCAGCTCCACTGCGCAGCCACAGCGCATTGACGGCCTCGGCGGTCTCAGGGGACGGAAAGGCGGCAGACACAGGGCCGCAGGGAATGCAGGGACCGGGCAGAGGCTGAGGCTCCCGGGGCATAACCTGGCGACTACTCCGCTGGCCGCCAGAGCCCCCGTGCCCCCCCCCGTCCGGACTGGAGCGCCGACGGTGCTGGTGCATTTTGTTATTTTGTTCAAGGGTTTTCTAGTACATGAGTACTGACTTTGATATAGCACAAATAAATGGATATTTGTTCTATCTTTATTTGTTTGTCCTGGACAGTTCATTTAATAACATCTATTGGTAAACAGGAGATTTATCTAATTCAACATCAACTGCTAAGCATTCAGGATCCTGTTAGTTAACACATTTATATAGTAACCTTAAATAATAATTACACTTCCAGCGCCAGGAAGGGGTTACAATTAGTTTCAAAACAATAGAATCACATATAATAAAATGGCCATTCTTTTATCATAAGTTACCAAAGTAAAAGTTATTATTTGACGATAGCTGAGGTTCAGATGGATAAACTTCAGACTACACTATCCAGCAGCCTGTTGAAATGCCTTTTTGAGCACTTTCATTCCAACGATATGACCCTACACTTGAATCAGAGCGCGGACACAGATAATAGCTAAAAAGCAATTTGAGTCCCCTTGTGGCTGAGCTGTGTGATATGGGCATCAACACTTCTAACAGGAAGTACTGAATCAGTGCAGACCCCATACGGGCAAAAATGATCACTTTCTATTTGCACCCAAACATCCACTCCCTCATCAGCGAAACATAATTTTAAAAAAATGATGCTTTCGGACAATTTAACAAGGATTGGGTTCCTTCATTCTGTTTTGATTGCTTTTCATTACTGACGCGCATCAGGCCGACCAGCAGTGCACAACCAGCCCCCACTGGGCGTATTACCTTGGCAGCCATAAAGTAATAACACAACTGCCATGCTACACAGTTTCTGCACAAAATCATAAAACACTACATATTATATATACATGCACATACACACACACACACACACAGCAGTGCTGGTCGTTCTACTAATGTGTTATGACTGCCTCCAGGGCACAACATGAAGTTGTCCTTTCCCACCTTAGCCTTTCAAAACCTAACTGCACCAAAAGTTAAGTTGAGCAATAACATATTCATTAATATAACAAAGAAACACTATAAACTGCACAAAGACACACAAAACTGTGCTGAGATGGAGGTCGAAACTGGTCTACTCTACACCAGCCTCCATAATTAACAGAAACTGACCCTTTTCAAAGATTGGCTAAGTGACCTCCTGTTCCGGTAATTGTAACATTTGGTCGGTTTCATCATCTGTTGTAGCAACATTATCATCAATGTTTATTTATTTGACTAGTGACTAAACAGACCCATAATTTATGTGAAAAGCTACTGCCGTGTTATTCCTTTGGTGAAAAGGGTATTACAACAAAACATGCGCACTCGCTCAACCTGCGTTCTTGTCTGTACTTGTCTTCTTCTGGCCTTGTGAAATGTCATCAATCGCAGCCCAAGTACTGTTCCATTCTGAGGTCTGCGTCTAGCCAAGTACACACCAAACGCCCCGATGTTCGCAAGGTGACTTGTGTGGACCAAGTATCCCAGAATGCATTTTGCATGCTTTGTCAAGTTTTCTATTGTCTGATGTCGCATCTTCCTCTATTCACCAACGTCTACAACAAAAACCTTCAACAACCTTTTTCTCGCCACTGGCTTAGTACATGTAGGGTACAGATCTTAAAACACTCAAAATATGTAAATACATTCATATTTATTTAATGCAAATGAAAAAACAGGGCAGGCTTGCCCTGCCCTGTTTGATTAGTTAATTGTTTTATTGTATCATATCATATTGTATCATATTTTGTTTTATTGGGTGAAGTTAACTAGAGTTTGCTGGTTCAGTCGTTGAATGACGCCAACGCCTCCTCTCGTCCTCCGGGGTTTGTGCTCATGAGTCGAACTTGACTAGTCCGAACTACCATTGCGTACTTGTTATTGAAGTAAACCCATCTAGAGGTGTGGATGTAGCAGCAGTCAGTCAGCCACTTGTTCCTTTTCAGGCAGCCCCTCAATCAAGAGACCCATTTCTTGAGATACACACACACAAACACACACACACACGCACACAAACACACACACACACACACACACATTTGTATCTGCTCGACTGATGTTGTTTCATCTGGTCTACCACCCCCACTCCTTTTAGTTCCTCCTTGTTCTTTCATGTCCATATCCCCAATCCATCCTCTCATCAAGCTCTGTCAACTGTTTTCTCTCTCTCTCTCTCTCTCTCTCTCTCTCTCTCTCTCTCTCTCTCTCTTCTCTCTCTCTCACACACACACAAGCACGCAGGCCCCGACAGCAGACACGACTTTCTGCTGTACTTCCTGCTGAAATCCAGCAGGAAGCTAGTCCCTCCCACTCCTCCGATCTTACCCAGACATGTTGGTTCCCCTTCTCACTTTCCCTTTCTAGGTGCACACTGTGAACCCGGATTTGGTTTTAATTTAACTTTTGTATTGTCATTACTAATGCGTTCATGTATTTTCCAAAACAATTGTATGTCAATTAAATGAGTTGTTTTCACTGTTCAGCTGAAATATACTGTGCAATGAACAAGTACATTTATGTAAGGGAGGGGAGGGGCCCATTAACAATACAGTAAGTTGCGGCAATGCAACTCAAACGATGCCAACCGCCCTTAGACTGTTACTCAACAGAAGAAGAGGATTGTAGATATCCATCAAACGACAAACACCTTAGCTAAATGCTAAAGTTAGCTTTGGGTTAACGTGCTGACGTCAACTAATTCAGGATAAGAGTGCTCTAAAGACACCATTGGTCGTTGGTTTCTCTTGATGTCTAGAACAGAACAGACAGGATATATATGATTCTACCAACTACAAATAGGGAGTCGCTTCATGTATGTTTTTTATAAATCATTAATTTGTAATTAAAATTCAACATTTCCAATTCTTCGTCTGATATTAGGTCTTTTTTTGTTAATTCCTTTCATTTGGTGTTGTGCGTTTGGTCGGGTTTGTGTTGTCCCTGAGGTTTTCCTTGTTATTTTCGCCTCGGCTTGGGGTCTTTGTGTTTTCGCTAGTGCTCCGCAGGCTGCTGGTGCGCGACTGTATGTGAATAGCAGGTATTCTCTGGCCCCATACGCGGACTTGGCTCCTGCTCAACAGGCTTGTTTGTTGGGCCTTGGCAGTGACGCCTGCACACCTCCATTTACCTGCGTGTTTATGTTGTTGTTGCAGTGCACTTGTTCCACACACACACACACACACACACACACCCACACACACACACAAACACACACACACACACATACACAAACACAAACACACACACAAACACACCATGCATGCGCACATGCGCATGTGCACACACACACACAAGCTAGATGTGTGTGTGTGTGTGTGTGTGTGTGTGTGAGTGTGTGTGCAGCCCCCCTGCACTTCAGGGTTAGCAGGGTGGCTGACCGTGACCAGCCTGAGCAGATGCGTTGAGACCAAAGTGGGAGCAGTTCAGCCAGGGTGGGCTATCAGTGGTGGGCAGGCTGGACACTCAAAGTGTCGGCCTGATCTTATTTACACGTTAGACAAACACACAAACGCACGCACACACACGGAAACAGAGACCTACAAACACAAACGCGAACAGCAACTCTTGCATAGATGCACACACACACACACATACGGGAACCCATACACACACTAGTGGCAGCTGGTGGTTTTTAAAGTGAGGGAGGAAGGACTGCACGCTTGGTTGCCATTGGCCTGCGTGCACTGATAGTGGCCTATTTTGGCATAAGTATGTGACACTCAAGTTGTTTCAGGGTGTTTCGGTGAACTACAAGATAGCAGGATGGGATAATTATGTGAATTGATACAAATCCACCAGTGGCAGCATTGTACTTTGAAAGCTGGTGGGCAGCATGTCTTGGACAACAAGGGCAGAAGGAAAGGATGCAAAACCAATTAGTCAAATCAGGCCTATTCTTGATTTGTAAAACTAAATAAAAAAATCTGGGCCTATCATTGGGCCTATTTTTTGCCCTCAATGACTGAAGCTATTGGTTGTAATAAGGCTATGTTCATTGTCAGCTACAATTGTTGGAAGAAAAATAAAGACACAATACCCAAAGTGATGCCATTTAAAATGCATCATGCTCTGAATCATTCACTTACATCCTTTCCACAATATCAAACAGAACGGTCAGAGTAACAAACAATTAAAAGAACAACAAGATCATTAGCTAGTCATACCCACTTTCCTCCTCTCTCCCATTGAACCCCATGTTATTCACCGGTCGCCAACACTTTCGGAGAAATGAGGGAGGAACGTCCTCCCTGAAGTAATTGTCCATAGGCGATAGGGCGTGCTAATGTCCCTTTACCCAGGGAAACGAACATAACATATACAATGGCATTAAAGTAGACCTATTTAAGGGCATTAATTCATTAAAGTAGTCTGGACAATCTACATTTTTTATTCTCAACAATTTTAAGGAGGATCTTCCTCTCTCTCCTCACTGGAGAAGCTGCCACTGACACACACACTTACACACAAACATGCAAATACACACACACACACACATGCACACAAACACATACAGACTAACATACAGTTAACACAATTGTTGTTTTTACCTACAGAGATACGTTTCTAAGTTTTTGGTGTACTTTAAAGATCAAGCCCAAGGCTGCTTCGCTTTCAAAAACAGAGCAGAGTGCAAGGCTGAGGATAAGGTGGAAGCACTGACTCAAGGCTCCAATATCTACTAGTATTTACCTATAGCGGAGATAGAAGATTAATAGTAGCTTGCAGTACAAGGGGGGAAAAGGTAACATGAGACATATGTTTCTGCTAGGGGGCACCAGCCGCTCCAACTCATGTCCTGTGATCAGGCAGAGATAGAAGACAGCAGGCCCTTAAGCTCACTGTAAAGATGACTGTATCACCCAATATGTATTACACAGCTCTGTTTAATAATCGCTTCTAATTGGTCAATTAAGGCATTCTACGGTCTGTTGTTGTGTAGCTGCCCGTTGCAATGGATAACAGTTGCCATGGCCGCAATTTCTAACAGTAGAATCAAACAGACTTTTTTTTAATGAGGAAGTAATCAAGCCATTTTTTTATAAATTAAATCATTTTATGTTTTGTGTTATCTCCCAAAATTGATTTCTGCTTATTAATGCAGAAGCTGTAGGCAACGGGACAACATTTTGGTATTTGCAGTCCGAGTAGTATAGAGGGATTATCAGTCTACGTCACTTTACGTCACTCACCGCTCTACGCGCATGTCGTTGGCAGAAGGAGACGAAGCCGACAAGAGCCGCAATCATGTCTTGTTGTGCGGTTGGTTGCACAAACCCTTTAGATAAGACTGATTATCCCATTTATTATACTTCTTGCTTGCCAACATAATACAACAATTCAAATACTTTAAATATTATGCTTTTTCTTATTCATATTGCAGGCTTATTAAATGTATAATCTGTTTGAGTTCATCTCCCTCAAAAAGTAGTTACACACACTCGCGCTGTTCATTTCAATGGAAACCGCGACGGTCTATACTTTCAAAGTAAAGTGTACATATTTATAATTCGAAATTCGTCCCAGCCTTTATACCATATAATATATATTTTCTGATTACAGTTTAATGTAACAGTTAGCTGAAAAAATCGCTAATTAACACCGCAAAAATTAACCGCACAGAGATAATCATGGCAACCGGTCAAACAAATTTTCTTTTTGCCATCCTTCTGCCTGTGCATCCGCTGTGTTGATAAACAAATAATCCCCCTATTTCCTGACCAATCGTTTGACCTTTGGTTGGATGGAGGTACAAAGTCTGTGTGGAGAACAAACATTTCAGAAGCTATCAGCTATAGTTGTTTGAACCGGTTCACAGGGAGAGAACTGGTCGCTTGTGAAGCAATTTGGTCGTAACAATGACCATGATCCGGCTACAACCGTACCCACGAAATATATCCCGTTGTTCCCAGAGGTAAATGTCCGTCAGACAATAGCCGGATTATTGATATTTTAGCTGTGAGATTAGGGGGATCACTACTGCATAAAACAGTTTAAAATGAGCTTAAACTTGAACCTGACCTCCATGTATGATATGAATTAAATACTTTCATTTCAAAAAAACATTCTCAGGTCTTTTCTGTGTTTTATTGACATTCATATTCACAGCAGTGTGCATGGTGAACGGCGATTCAGAGGAACACTGTGAATCACCAGCTAGCACATTCACCTAAATTCAAAGTCCAATATCCAACTTGTTCACTACTTTATAACACATCTTCTCCTCATTCTTCCCACAAACACACTTCTAAATCCCACAATGTAAAATACATCAAGATAATGGTAAACACATTAATTTGCTAACCGCTTGCAAGACTTAATCTAAAATCAGAACAAATAAAGAACCCAAAAGCACTAGAATGAACAATGGAGGGAAGTGAAAGATTTGGCTATTGGCTATTATTAACTTGTACGGGGTCTCGGATCCTTCCTGAATGGTGTCTTTCGGACCACCCAGCCGATTGTCAGACCAATGGGAGGCTGCAGTGGTTCTAGGAGGCTTATAATGTAGCAGAGACTCCAGGCAAGGTGCCATGCCATCTCTGCTTATTCATTATCATTCAACTATGGGACACAAACCATTACCTTAACACTAACTTTATGTAATCTGCCTACTGAAAAACATTACATTTGAATTATGTCCAGTCATTTCAAGCCACTATCATCAATCAAGTATAAAAGCACATATATGCATGAAAATTGAACGTAATCTAGTTGCTTGTGTAAGGCTACTTTCTAACATCAAAGTTGCAGCATCAAAGCATTTTTTTTAATTCAAATACATTTCTCATGGAATCGAGCAAGCACATTCTAATGCAATATACAATAACAGAAAAAGATACATATATCATCTGTCAGAATAGTTCATTTCATGCCACTTGCCTCCCCTCCCCGCAAGTCACTTTTGCTCACCTGCTATTTAAGCGAGGAAGACACCGAATTATCTTTCTTCTTCCAGAAAGAATCCAAAGAAAAGTAATACAACAGAGGATCAAAGCAGCAGTTCAAGCTCGCAAGACACATAGTTGCATAGATGGTGGTAACATGACCAACTATCATTGCCAATGAAACAGGTAAGAAAAAGATGACAAACATCAAAAGGTTCATCGCAAAGATAAGCATAACATTGATCTTGTTGTCGGTCATCTGTCCAGATGCACCGAGCTGATGCAATTTCCAGGACACCATGGAAGTTGAGAATATATTGACTGCCAGCAGAGTTAAGACTAAGCAAGCCTGTATATACATGGGTGCTGTTGGCCCCGTCCAGCTGTCGGAGAAAACAAAGCAGGTAGTTTGATTGTTGTGGTATCTGTTTCTTGAAAAAGATACACTCTCTGGGATGTTTACAGCCACTAGAAAGATCCAAACCAAGCCACATGCTTTCCAGCTGTTGGTGGTGTTGCGCAGGTGCCTGGACCTCAGAGGGAACACCACAGCCAGCAGTCGGTCCACACCGATGAAGGTGATGAAGATGGCGCTGGCACGGATGTTGTTTCGAAACAGCATGGTCATGAAGGTGCAAGCAACAACCCCCAAGGACCAGGTGCCCGTTGCATAGTAGTAGACTCTCATTGGCAGGGACAGCACCAGCAGCAGGTCGGCCAATGCCAGGTTGATCATGAAGACAGCGCTGGGAGACTTGAGCCGGTGGCGTTGTATCAGGATCCACAGGGACGCGGCGTTGAGCGGCAAACCCAGCACCACGATGCACCCAAAGACAACCGCGTAGTTGATCATCTGCTCCTCTTTCAGGCTTCTGCAGAAAGTAACACCAGCAAGTGGGGAAACACAGCTTACATCCTGTTAAGGAAATAAGCTGTATGAACAGAGGTCAAGTTGCATGCTTTGCAGCTGCCTGAACCACAAAAAGGATACCAAGATTGTTAAGTGAACTTACTTTATCAAATGATGATCATTCTGAAAATACATTATTATCTAACATCATATTAACACAACATCATATTAACATATTTCCTTATCTTTATTTATTTACCTTGTATCAAGGTATATCTAGACTTTAACATGTGTTTCATAACTTTATCATCAGATTCCGGGAAAAGAGTTCAATCTATAATACAGCTGAGAAAGAGCTGTTAAAGTTCAATATTGGGATGCACTCACATTTAGCACTAATGCGCGTAGGATAAAATACACCCTGCACACTGCAATATTGTTGTTTTATCATTGAAATTGGATAAAAATACACTAAATAACTTATCGTACCTTAAATGAAACACTAAGTGGTTTGCTTGAGAACAACCAGTGTTATTTCCCCTTGATTTTCTCACTGCGTCATCAACTTCCGTCTATCGCAAGCACTCATTGAAGGTGTTGAGGGACTGAAAGCAAATTGGCTGTGAGTGTGGTAAAGTACATGACTTTGCTTGCCTCTAACTTTCTAACGGAAAGGGTTGGATTGTTTTGAGGTCTGAGATATTGTGGTTTGTATTGTGATTCAAGACACAAGGGGCGGGCGCTATCTTGCATCCGGCGCAATTGACTTTCTACACCGACGCATGTGTCGTTGCTAATTTGCAACTGGCGCAGAGCGTTCTTTTCCCTCCACCACAACGCGTCGGTAAATTTGGGAATGATCTTGCGCCCCAAGGGGCGGTTCGGCGAAAGGAGGAGGCGTGTTCTGGCACAAACGTCCCTGGTGCTATTTTGCAGTTTCAGAAAACAATTCCGCCACAAACCAGGAAATACCTGGTTTAAAGTCAGTGGCGCGTTGTTCAGATGCTATTTTAAGGGCGCATGCATAATGTCATCTACCTAGCCACACATTCTTGGTAAATTATTTGGGAAAGAACAGCTGATACAGCGGTAATAAGTTGTACTTTTAAATCAATGCATCTGCAAACACCATACAGCAAACACACATGTTCTTGACACAGACATCGTGTAAAAGCCCATAACTTGTGGGTCGTGAGAAAACATTGTTTTTTTGAGTGTTAAAAAGAATTAATGAATGCAGGCGCACGTGTGGGTATGCGTAAAGAAATTAATGAATGCGGGCGCGCGTGTGTGAGTCCATCTGTTTAAACACACGCAAACTAAACACGTAACGCAAAATACAGTCCATGGCAATGTATATTAACGGGGGGACACATGCATATTAGGAACACAAGTCGATAACGATAATGCATACAATACTGGTAACAAACGATGTTTTTTAATGTATTGCGCATATCATTAAATAGAATCACAGTTACCGCATATCATATGTGTGTTACGTTTTCTTTGCCGAAAGTTATTTGAGGACTCAGTATTTCTGAAGTTGTGGAAGAAAACGCTATTCCATGTGTGAATTAGGCCATATTATTTGGCCATAAACTGAGCCATTTGAAGTTTGAAATTCATGTGGTCATGCATCTGTCTCATCGGAGACTGCAAACGCGCTGTCAAAATATCAACTCGTCAGATTCAAATGCGCTCATGGCTCTTAAAGGGGATGGGAGATGGCACTTTTGAGTCATTTGTCTGCAGAAAAATAGCAACATCGCCATAGAACCGCCCACAAAGCTACTTGCATTTGTAGCTTCTCACTTGCATTTCAGACCGTTAAAATAGGGCCCTAGGAGTTATTTTCTTTTACAGTTTCCACAAATATGTTGAAATCTTGAGCGCTCACATTATCTTTTCCACAGCTACTACTTTGCTTTAGAATGCTCGTCTGGGAGAAAGAAGGACAGACAGTGGAGGAGGGGGGGAAAACAAATGTGGTGAGGGGCTTCTTCCATCATGGCGTGTTTGTTGTGGTCTAGATGTTTGTTTGCTGCAAACAAAGAGAAACCTCTCCCAGTCCCTCACATGCTCCAACGTTTGTACTCTGTAATCCAAATTAATCCCCTTACTTACTTACTGCCTGTCAATCTGTTACTGTGTGTGTGTGTGTGTGTGTGTGTGTGTGTGTGTGTGTGTGTGTGTGTGTGTGTGTGTGCATGTTTGTGTGTGTGTGTGTGTATCAATAACATCCATCTTCCAATAAAATGTTTCTTTCTTAATAATGCAATTAATAATAATAATAATAATTATGCTATTAAAATCATGTGTAAATACCCCGCCCTGCATGTACTGGAATAAAAGCAGCAATAGTAGCAATAATAGCCAAAAAAGTAAATTATGCAGGGAGAAAAATCCCCAAACTGACTGACCTTTAAATTTTGAGGAAGAGAGAGTGAAGGTAGAAAATAGAGGTGGAGAGAAAGCAAGCGAGAGGGCGAGAAAGAGAGAGATTTCCATAGCTCAGAAGGAGGGTGATTTAGCCGCGGCTACAACAATACAGCGAGGTCAGTGGACTGATTTGGCATTCACTTCCACACACTGGTCACAGTGTGAGCGAGGGGCCGTGGGGTGGTGCCGGGGGAGTGCGGCCACGGGGTAATGGAGAGTGAGAGCGCAGCCAGGTGGCTGGGCCGTTCCTGAACTTCCATTTTCTCCCCATCCATCTCTAATGAAATCACTGGTCCATTGTTGGGCAGCATGGGGTAAAGTGCTATTCTCTCGCCACGGCAAAGAGGGACACCGCCGTCCACTGCTGGGCCGACTTCATTAAAATGTCCATTTCCTCACCGGCAGGAGCTCCAATGCCACACTTGTGTAGCCCCCACAGGGCAAAATGTGAGCTTGTGTGGGTGTGATGGTGTGTGTGCACGAGCAAGTATGCACGCACTCTTGCTAACTACAGCTGCTGGTTTGAGTTGAGAAAGCCCTTCCTACGGTCCGGTGGTTCTGTGAGAGTGCATGTGTGACGCTGGTATATGCTAAATGCAGCACAGCGGCTGATTGGCGGCAACCATGTAGACTTCACAATGCATCGACTCCCTCTGCTCTCGTCCCCAGTCACGTGATGGCCCAAACTCTGTGTATAATCTTCTAAGTTTTGCTCCACACGTCGATCACTCTTCCGAGCTGCTGATGTCATGATCCTTGCGGATTTGTAGGTTTCTGCATAATGGTATACTTCAGACAATGTTCTAGGCTACGGCATCGCCATTAGCCAGCAGAGCCGAGGCAATTAACCTGCCTTTATATCGTCTGGAACTAATAAATATATAAAACGGAACAAGTTCCTTTATCCGAAACACTGGTGTGAATCTCACACACAAAACAAAATAAGTGATAAAAGCCCCGGAAAAATGGCATCAACACTTTTGTTCCCTTGTTCCTGTTTTTTCGTCCAATTAGTGGCTGCCATCTTAGATTTGAGCAGGCGGTGGAAATATGTGCTGATTACCTATGCAAATGAGTGGGGCCACTGTAATAAAGCTGTCAACGTGAAGAAGGAACAGATTTAACAGAGGAGAACGAGGTACAGCCAAACACTTGCCGCCAGGCAAAACAAAGAGGTGCGGTACTTGTGAAATACTTCACAAACAGGGGAAATTGACCGAGCCATGCTTTAGGAGAAGAGAAATCATCGAATACCCACAGCAGCTAGGACTCTGCCACGGGTGCTGGGCCTGTTTTAATTACATACCCCATGGAATTCTGGGAGCGCGTTGAGCCTGATGCTACTTTAGTAGTGTTTTAACCTATAATCCTGCAAAGTCATTCCTACATTATTTTGCTTCTGAGAAATAACTCCTGTGTTATATGTAGAGCAGAATCTGAGAGCAAACATTTTCACAAGTGCCCCGTGGTTTTTAATTGCAGGAGAGAACTGTTCTATCATATCACTGGTGAAACCTGCACTTACCCTGTGATTGGACCGTTTTGCAGAAACTGCACACCACTTAGACCCTTGGTAACAGTCAACGCTGGTATAAATTGCTAAATAAGTTTAACCATGTTTGACCTGCACCATTTGTATTACAAATTGTGTAAGAGTTTAATAACGAATAAAGTTTGGAGAGTCACCTTTTATATTTAAAGGTTGAAAGGATTAAGAGCAAATCCAGCCCGTCGTATTGACACACTGATCCCATACAGAGTGTCGGCTTTAAAATAATAAATGACAGGTCCCATTGGAATTCTGTTCATCACCTAATCTTCATCCATTAAAAAAACACTTAAAGTGTCATGGGACCAAATAGTCACACAAACAACCACTCTCTGCCAATCACAAAATCCTGGTTCGAAGGGAGGAAAAAGAACACAAATTGTTTCTTTCTGTACAAACTTATAAATGCTGTACTTTGGGAGTAAGTGCTTTGTGATGGCGAATGCGTCTTTTAGAAACGGGCAATTCCAGTCAATCAAAGTCATTGCAAAGATGGTTTAAAGATGTCCTGGAGAAAGGGAGGGGGGGATGATGAATACAATATTTTATATTAAGACTTCCTATTCTCCTCGAAAATGCGAAAAGTTATCTATTTTGCCACTCTTTTTGACTACCTGGTTGCTCTTCAACACAAAGAGATTGTGTTGACTTGCCGCTCGTTGCTAAGGAGCACTTGTAGAGCATGTTATTGTGTGTGTGTGTGTGTGTGTGTGTGTGTGTGTGTGTGTGTGTGTGTGTGTGTGCGCATATGTGTGATTTGTTCCTGTGTGTATGTATGTTCCTTTGTGTGTGTGCATGCACACACAATCACACTTAATTGCTGCCTCGTGGATTTTCTATCAGTGGGTGGTTCACATTGCTATCAGTGAATTTATTAGTATGTTTATACACATTCAGTCACTCTGGTAGGAATACCACCGAAACATGCATAAAGCTGCGTACCAAGACAGAATTAGATAGAGCAACAGACAGAGAAACCCAGGCAGAAAGCTATGGTTTGTATACACACACAGCGTATAATTATGAGCAAGGCACTGTCCAACGCATTTACACCTAAGCGTTTAGCTTTGTTGAATCCCCGGGGACAAGCGATAAACACTGAGACTTTGTGAGCAGAAAGGCATGGAGAGGGAGATAGTGAAAGAGAGAGAGAGAGAGAGAGAGAGAGAGAGAGCACAATAAGACGGGAGGCAATGGATAGCGAGCCACATGGGTAGGATTGACACATGTCTGATTCCAGAGAAAAGCACAAAAGAAATCATGCAGGAGATAGCGATGGGGACTGTAGGAGAGAGAGAGAAAGACAAAGAGACTGAGAGAGAGAGGGAGACTGAGAGAGAGACAGAGGGAGAGAGAGAGAATGAGAGTGAGAGAGAGAAAGATAGAGAAAGGGGGGGGGGGTAAGAGAGGGAGCAGGAGCGAAGGCAGACAAGGACACACAGCAGGAAATATCCAGAACTTCAACGAAGTGTTGGAGCAGGAGGAGTAAGAGGAGGAGGAGGAAGAGGAGCGATGTTGGAGGAGGAAGAGGAGTGGTGGTGGAGGAGGAAGAGGAAAAGGAGCAGTGTTGGAGGAGGAGGAGGAGGAAGAGGAGCGTGTTGGAGGAGGAGGATGAAGAGGAGCGGGGTTGGATGAAGAGGAGGAGGAGCGGGGTTTTAGGAGGAGGGAGCAGATGATTAAAGGGAGCAAGGGAGACAGAGACGGCTGAGATGACAGGAAAAGAGGAGAGCAGAGAGAGGAGAAAAGTGATTCCCAACAGGTGGGTGGGTGGGTGGGGTTTGAGGGCAGCGGGGGCTGGACGGAAGGATTAAGGAATGGGGGTAAGGTGGCTGAAGATAGAGATGGATAGACGGAAACCAGGGAAGACAATTGAATTAGAGCAGGCGGGGGAAAGGCACCGAGGATTCTAGTTAATATCCCCGGCCATGCTCCTCGTTGCTCTATCTTTCACATGCACTCCCAGGAGTGCCACGGCTGGCGGATAAGGCCAAGAAAAAGTTAGACACACAGAGGCATGCACAGGGGACATCGCATTAGCAGCTTCACTCTTTTATTCTCTTTGCAATTTTGCTTTTGTGTGTGTGTGTGTGTGTGTGTGTGTGTGGGTGTGTGTGTGTGTGTGTGTGTTATAGACAGACAGGGACAGGGAGTCTCATCTGTTTATCGTGAAATGAGACTCTATCATGTCTAGCATATTGGTTGCTATGATATCATGATAGCCCTTTAGTAGCTACCGACTGATACTGGAGCAGGTGGTTTTCACTCTAAAGCATGACTAAGGCAGGAAATGCCATCTTCCACTGTGTTCTAGCTTTATTCACTCTAACCAAGGAGCATCCACATTGATTATTTCACCTGCAGACCAATCTCACAGGTGTTATCTTTATTTTGGTACCAAGGTTACGTATTATAGCCCATGCCGTTGTGGAGAGATACTCTATTTACTATATTATATTTAGAATAATAATGATATGCCTAGTAATGAAGCTCCAGCCAATCTGAATAAAATGCTACGTGACGCTATTGATCTCTTCATTCATGCTGATGTTTCTAAGAAGTCAATGTCATCTTCTCCTCGGAGCAAAGCCCGCCGTGGAAAAGGTTTTGTTCCTCATTTAACATTGTTTTTGGTGTTTTTTCCGATAAAATGTTTCTGATTGGGACACTTTCTTGGTGCCTGGGCCTTGTATGGAAATGCTGCAGACTGTGTGGCTCCTTGGTGGTCATGAACCATAACCCCCTCCCCTTGAAGCTGATTGGTCTTACCCTTTTGGCATTTTCATGAGAGGGTCAAAACCAGACTGATCTGCAGAGAGAAACAGGCCAGATCAGGATGTTCTCATGAGGCGACATCTTTGGTTCCAAGATCAAAGTAGTATTATTTTACAGTACACCAAAGTATAAAAATAGATAATAACATGATATTACGTTATTACATTTCCTTAAAGTCGTAGTTTTGCACTGCCAATACGCTGATGAGCAGGGCATTAGATGACTCATCAGCATATTCAGAATGAAACCGTCAATGCTGACTTGAGCATGCAGGGGCATTTTACGATGTCCAACTGTGATATCCAGCAGAAACAATAGGATCTTGACTTGACCGGCTTTGAGCAGACTATTTTCCTGCCAGGTGAAACAAAATCAAAATTGACCTTTGAGCAAACTCAATTCCTGCCAGGTAGAAAAGCGAAGACAAAGGACCTATTGAGTTATTGCCTTATAAAGTTGACACATAGGCCTACAAACATCCCACAAGCACATACACGCACAAGCACATATACGCACACACACACACACACACACACACACACACAAACACACCTCTAAGTACATAATCTTCTCTCTCAGGCATCCAGTGGAGAAAGCACATCCCACGGTAAATCAGCTGAACCGATCCCCCACAGACGCTTTTCAACTCTGACTAATTCCTCCCCATCTTTCTTTCTCTTCCTTCGTCATTGTCAATCACATCAACACCCATTCTCTTGCCCGCAACGCTGACACAAATGCAGTTATCAAGCTGTGTGTCTTTCTGCGGCCCACACTACCACCGCCGCTTACACCAATGGTGGAAGGATGTGCTCAGCAGCCAAAGTGGACCATTGGGAGAGAGACGGAGCGATGTTGAGGGCGAGAGAGGGTCGAGGGACATAGAGCTAGAGAGAGAAAGAGAGAGAGAGAGAGAGCAAGAGAGAGAGAGAGAGAGAGAGAGAGAAAGAGAGAGAGAAATGTGTTGAGTCTGCAGTGTCAGAGCTGCTCTTCAGATTCGCAGATTGCCAGACATATGCTCATCTCTGCTGTTTCTATTCATGGCAGCCAGCCTCCTCAACTCCCCTCCCCGCCCCTCCCCTCCCCTCCGCCCGACTCCCACGTCACCCGGGAAAAGTGGATTACGGAGCGAGAATGTCCTAAACCCCGCAGAGCCGAGGCTTAGGTTGTCAATTATACATGTGCCGCCCGGCCACCGTCTCTGATGCACCCCCGGCCTTGTGCTATCAAACACTCTCTCTCCCCCGCGCCCTTAATTCCTTCCCTCCCTCGCCCGGCTCGACGCCCTTACTGCTCTCTCCACTCACTCTCTCGTCCCTTCCTCCTTTTTTTTGCGCCGTCCTTCTGATTTCATTACAGTACTTTCATTAACGGGGCTAAAATTGCCCCCCTCCCCCGTCCCAACAGCGATCTATACACGTCTGACCATATGCTGCTGTTTGTTCACGACATTTGCAGAGCCCTAAATATTCAGAGGTAAACAAAACCCAAATGGAGGAAGGGGTCCCGACGGCGGTGGCAGCGGGGCTGTTAAGAGCCATTTTGCAGCCTTGGTCTGCATGCCTACATCTCTATAAATAAAGCACTTTAGGGACGGGTCCAAAGACACATGCAGAAAGCCGAACAAAAAGCAGCCTGATTTGGCTTCTCAGTTGGCATTCTTTATCTATCGCCTATCGCCTGTTAAATCAGAGCAATGCTCGGTTCTCCAAGGTTATCACATATAGATGTTATCTGGTAGGCACCGGCAGGCTGGTAAACTCGGATAAACAGATGACACGTCATGATACAAGATACAAGGTACGAAGGTCCAAGAGAAAGCACATCCAGATCCTCTCTCTCTCTCTCTCTCTCTCTCTCTCGCTCTCTCTCTCTCTCTCTCTCTCTCTCTCTCTCTCTCTCTCTCTCTCTCTCTCTCGCTCTCCCTCTCGCTCTGTCTTTCTCTCTTGTTTTGTTGAGGAATAACATCTTTCATTTAAATCTTTCAGCTGTTGGTCGTGGAGAATTTAGGGAGCAGCATCGACTGCAGGCAGAGAGAGAGATTGTTCCCATGGGTTTCTTTTTTTGCTCCCATGAGTCGGGAGTGAATCAGGTCGAGTCACTGGGGAGCCAAGGCCGCTGGGTAGTGTAGTCCCTAGCAGCGGCTGTGCTAATCACTCTGACAGCGGAGCAGGTAGAGCAGTTAGTGAAATCTGACATGGTTCACGGAAGCACAGAGAGCTCCATCTATAGAGGACCTGATCAAATGGTAGCAAAGAAAGAGGCGGGAAAAACACACACACACACACCGCACGCACATACATGCACCCATCTCTCCGAACACAGAATAGTGGAGCCCGTTGTCTGACTGAGGGCCCTAATTGAATGGAACCAGTCTCGCTTATTCCAAACATGCATTTGTACGTGCAGAGGACAGTTCCCCTCTAACATCCTGACTGCAGGGCCTGTGACGGAGAGGTGTGGAGGTCTTTTCTCCCCTCAGGGACGTCTTCATTAGGCGCCAGAACCAGCAGAGCCTGAACAGAGAGAGGCCGAGCAAGCTTGGTCTGGATCTTCTGTGTGCTGCACAGAGAATCCACCTTGGGGAGCAGTACTGCTGGACATCATCTGCTTCGCCAGGCTCTATCTCTACGCCTTGATGATAAGAGCGGTGTGGTGTGGCAGTGATGACGAATGGTGCTAAAATAGGGACCAGAGGAGAGGATTGCACGTCACTCATTAAACTCACCCGCTCGATCATTGTATATCTCGCCTTGTGGCAAGAGATACAATCAGGGCGTCAGCTGGGAGAGCTATATAAGAGCTCTGCTACTCACAGTCAGAGATTATGCGTACATTTGCTTTCATCAGACTTTGCAATGTGTTGCACTTGCAAATAACCAATGCTGCTCAAGGATTTTTCAGAAAGTGAGCTCTGTAGACTTATGCAAGGAAACAAGCTATATAATGGCTATGCACAATGAATTGTTTTACAGTTATTTGTATATAAAATAATTGGGGTCATGCCATATAAACAGTCAGAGAGCAGTTATACCATCTCATGCTTGACTAGGTGTGTGATGGTACCCACAATTGATTAAACGTTGCTGAGAACTGAGCCAAACGTCGAGTTCGGCTCTTAGATTGCAGTTTATAGGATTGCCACTGTAAGTCCACGCTTAGATACAATGTGGTATACGATGACATTAAACGGGCAAATGAAAAACAATACATCCTCCGAATAAATGCTGTTTGATACCTGCCTTGAACCAAAGTGAAACATGATTGGATCAAAATCCAAGTACTAGGCCTAGATGATGTGCTAAGTGCCCTCCCTTGCATGCATTTACGTTATTCCAGTAATGGACTGGCTTTGTGCATATGTGCACTGGCTAGGTAATGGAAGGCATCCCTAGCTGCAAAAGACTTGCAAATCAAATAAACACCAGCAAAAAGAAACACATAACGCAGCTATCGCTAATATTTGTACCATTTGATCCTGTGTTGTCATGCATCAATAATATTTTCAGTTATGAGATGAGAGGAACATTCAGGAGCAAGAGAAATGAGATCAATGCCTGCTGCTGGCCACAAGAGGCTGCATCCGTACGGGATATCACCTCTTTTCTAGAGAACCTTTACCCAACCCAAACTCCAACCGGATTGCAGCAAGAATTCCTCTTCCTAAAATAGCACTGAGAACTAAAAGTAAGGACATAGTGCCATTGGATTTGTTGAGAGGGGTGGAGAGAAAGGGGTTAACAACGGACTGTACGATTCCCGATAATGAGTGATACGATGAGGAGAGAAAGGGGTGAATAACGGACTGCACTAGTCCCGATAAGGAGAGAAAGGGGTGAATAACGGAATGCACTAGTCCCGAGAAAGAGTGATACGATCAGGGTGGGAACGGAAAACATGGTGTAGCGGGGGGGGGGGGGGGGGGGGGGGGGGGGGGGGGGGGGGGGCATATTGTCCAGCATGTCCCCATTTAATTTGTCCTTGTCCCGATCTTAAATAGAATCAGGATTAATTATTCAACAGGGTCCATAACGAGCCTCAGAGATTCAGTGGAAACATGGAGCACAGAAAAACTGGAAATAGCAGCAGTCTGGTCTTTCAATGCACACTTTTGTCCATTTTTTTGGGGGGATATGTTCTCTTAATGCAAAAGAATGAGTGATTTACACATTCAATTATCTTGACCGAAACGACTCTGCTGCACACCTGCTAACGCCATAAGCCCCGGTTTGAGTGGGAATTAACGCATGAACAATGAACGCCGCTCACCGCATCCCCATGGATCCACCTACGCACACACACCGATACGTTCAATAGTCATTAAGACGCGACCGCTCGCCATTGACCTCATGATGACCAGCGATCAACGCTGCTTTGCGTGCGCTCCACAGGAGCAGTCTGCCCCGTGCAATGGAGGAGATGAAGCCATGGCCTCATTCCCGTACACGGAGATGGTCCCCATTAGCTCCCTCCTCCCTATGTCGCACAGGAGAGGATAGCGCTGCTTATCGAGTACAACATGGCAGGTCCTTCGAGCCGCGCACCGCGCCGCATATACAAGCAGCTGTGATGAGTTGATGGCCGCGACGACGCAGGCGATAAGGAGGATTGTCTTACAAGGGGTTTGGACTAGGGAGGGGAAATGGGCCTTTCCAGCCCACTGCTCATTTTCTACCCATCTAAATTGCTGATAGGCTCATCCATCCACCCCAAACATCTTCCACCACCACCCCCGTTGAATAAGAAAAAACACGGGCGAAACATTACGCGTTGTATTCCATTGTCTTTTAACATCCGTTTTTAGCCTGGAAGAGCTCGTTGGGGAAGATTCAGAAGTAAATGTTACACGGTTAGTTACGTTCTATACTGTATGTACGTAAAAGTTTTTTTCAGACGGCAGGTTTTTCCCTGCATCATGGTTGTAATTTCAGTGCCATCTAAGGCGTTTCTGCCTTGAGCCTGCAGTAAGAAATCACTCCTCCTCACCCTGACCTTACTCGGAAGATGCATTCATGATTGGGATTCACACGAAACCCCCGAAAGCAGGCATGCACAGAGACACTTTGGGGGGCTTTGGCTGGGGGAATCAAAAGAGGTCATGCTCTACCTCCCTGCCAAGACCTGAAACGACGCGCGTACCTCAGATGTAGGGAGCAAATCACGACTGCACCCCAGGCACCCGATGCTGCGGTCGTTTACAAATTTGAATATCTGCCTTTGCCTTTGATGAAAGATTTACATTTATGTATTTGGTCCAATAAGGAGCATCTCAGAAATTAGGGCAAAACGGACACTAACCCCCCCCCCCCCCCCTCTCTGCAACTTTCTCAACAGCAGGAAGTCCTTGCTTACTTCCTGCCTTAGAGGGGCTGGTGGCGAGTGCTGAAAGGACCCTGGGCTCGGCCCAGATGCTTTGGCTCGGCTCCTGCTGGCGATCGCTGAGCCTGGACATGAGAGTCTGTTTCAACAACTGCTCCCTTTCCCCCTCTCTCCCAATGTGTGTTGGTGTCTCTTTCTCTCTCTCTCTCTCTCTCTCTCTCTCTCTCTCTCTCTCTCTCTCTCTCTCTCTCTCTGTTTCTCTTTCACGACAACACTGGCCTGCCCCAAAATGTATATTCCTCTTGAAAGGTATACACCACTGTTTCGCACATGGAACAGTGATGCACTGAGGACTGGTGAAATAGGCAAGTTGCAAAACAGGCTGGTTATTTTTGGGGGTTTTGTTTTCAAGACACACAGGTAATTAATAACGTGTATGTAGGGCAGCCTTAAGGAGCCAAAGGTCATTCAGGGCTTTGTTCAGAATTATCTGATGCTGTTGGTCCTTGGAGAGGAGGAGTAGGAGGAGGAGGAGGAGGAGGAGGTGGAGAAGGTGAAAAAGCATGCATGCAGTGTTAAGGTTTAATTAATGAGGTTAATACCCAAACTCAAGCGTATTTGCGCCACTAATCAGCAAGCGCAAGCAAGACTTCACTTGTGGGTACGTGACCTTGCAGTGTCCCACACCACCGTGTGCTTCCAATGAGCCCTCCCTCCCACACACACACCCGCCGGCCCCGCAATGTTGGTTCCCAACCCTGGAGTGCAAATCTCAACCCTCCCCCAGGAAAAGCCTTCCCAGCCTTGCTCCAAAGCAGGGCCCTATGTATTATGCATTATAATACATGCCTATTTCTGAACAGAGTGGAGCGGACCAGGAAAAAAAGAGAGAGAGAAAAACACAACTTTCCGGGATGCACCAGTCAGTCCCACACTGGCTAATGTTTTTCTGCTGAAGAAGAGAAAAGGAGATCTCATTCCGGTTGCACGGAATTTCCAAGAGGGAAAAACATAAAATATTTAACATAGTCAACTTCTCTTGTTAGGTCTCTTTTTTCTCCGCCGTAACAACTTCCTGAGGCGGGGTGGAGCGGGACATGGAAATGATGAAGAAAATGTTAAGCAGGAAGAGTGGTCACTTTTCTTGACTCACAGAATGCACTTGGCCTTTATTGGGTGTGGGAGCATGGTGGGAGGTGCCGTAGGGGGAGCGAGGCTAAACATGGACCAGGGACAACACCAGCAACTCAGCAAGCTGTTGCTGGTGTGTGGCTTGATGCTTCCAACATTAATTAACCTTGAGCGCATTTTACGTGAAGCAAAAGCATACATTTTTACCTGAGTTTGCATCAGAACATTGGCTGTTTGGCTCTTTGGCACGAAGGTAACATAGTCAAAATGAGGAGCGACAAAAAACAAGAACAAATTGCAACTACGCAAAAGCGAGATTGATTATATTTGTAATGCTACTTATACGAAACTAAACTAAATTTGTCATCTACTTTAGCAGATATTAGTTTTGACATCACGTCCTCTCACAAAATTTTACCAAATTTTTAGACAGTATGATTCCAAGGGTCGATTGAATCCTGGATGCAATACTTTAATTTTATAGATGTTTTGCAACAAGCATTGAGAAGTAACATAGTGGAGCTTTCAATAAGCACTCTACATTTGTTTGCCTCTTATGTAACCTAAAAGATTGCAAACAACCAACCCATTCAGCTTTCTTTGTTTGCTTTGTGATGGACAGCCTATCATCGTGGCTGTATGGAACACACAAATTCAAATTGACTGCCAATTGCAAACCCCATTTCTGCAGAGAAATTATAATCCCATGTAAAAGAGCGTGAACAAGTCACGTAATTTGTGCATGGACCTCTCCTACGTGCTTGTGCATGTTTAAGCATCAAAAAACATGCATCTCGCGTTGAAGGATGAAAGCGAAACTATTAAATTGTGCGTGAACACCGAGGCCCTTTCAATTATCCCGGGGACTTCAAAGCGAGCGCAGCAAGACACCTTTACTGGCACTGAGGCAATAGGAAGACAGGGAAAACACATTGCTAATTCACTAACTCTTTGTTGACCACCACAACAAAGAGCTGCTTTTGCACAAGCATTTGTCTCCCGCAATTACGCAGATAATGTGAACGTTCGATAGCAGAGAGAGCATTGAGCGGATGCAAAAAATAATCATGTTAAAGGGTTGAATGGGTTGAACACAAGGTGCAGGCGTGAGGTAAACATGTGACGGCACAAAGGCATTCGAAACATCCGCAGCTGGGCAGAGATTATCAACCAGCAAATTGAAGCATAAACAATAATATACAGAAAGACCTGCCATTTGCATTCTAGTCTCCGTGAACAATAGTAGTAATACGGTAAACTCAGTGGCAGTAGATAGCAAGGGGTCCATGAAGGTACACTGATGAAAGGCATGTAAAAGGAAGGACCCACCCACTCACTTCCTCTCATATATGGTATGAATATTACTGTGCATGCAGTATGTGCAAACATTAGGCGGCCTGTATAAAACACATTAAGTTAGACCTAGAATACAAATAAACAGAAAATACCCAATTCTCCCCTCCTTCCTATTATTATTCTTCTTCTTCCCAACAGGCAGAAGCAATAGATTGAGATAAAGTTAGAGAGAATCCCTTTTCTGTGTATAAAGAGCCCTAATAAAAACCGTACTCACCGCACAGGAGAATACATTCTCCAACCACTTCAAAGAACAACCGCTTCTACTGTAAACATTGCAGCTTTCTGCTCACTTACTGACTAGAAATCTGTAACAATATGCAGTACATTTTAATGTGATGAATGTATGTGTCAGGTAACTCAATTGCATTCTGTAAATAGTAAGTAGCTACTGCAGAGCACTGTCTTAGTAATAGCATGAAACTTCGGGAAGAAACATTGCATCAGTATCTAGGGAGCAGTAGCAGCGTCCGATCGACAACATGCCAGCCCTAGTTACCACTGTGTCGCCGTGGGTTAAGGGCCGGGTCTTTCGGAGGTGTTCTGTGACTGAGCTGTTGCCACAGCTGCACCAGAACAGCAGCCTTCCCACCTTCAGTCAATATACTTTATATATTTATATATCAACTATATAAAAATGGAGACACAGTCAGTCTCTAAACCGCCCGACCTCACTCTTTCTTCATCTCTTTCTTTATTCTCCGTACTTTTGTCGATACGTGCTCAAGGTTAGAAGGCAAAGGACACACCATTAGCTGTGTAGGAGGCAGACTCGGGAATGATATTGTGTCATGTATTATTAAGTCTAACCCCACCCTAATTTGCATATGTAAACTAGCCACCCGCTCACACATGCACAAGTCAGGGACTTTTCTTTTGTGTAAATGTCACAGGATAGTTGAAGGGGGCTGGATATATTTATCTTGCTTCTGTAACTTCAGTTAACAGCACCATGAATCTATACTGAACAAAACACCTGGAGCAAATATGGTCTTACATCAGCAGATGGCTGTGTGTCACCTCTGCTTTGATCACAGCATAATTTGTGTTATTTTGTTTTGCACAAAGTGAAAGGGCACAGTGAGAAACAACTTTTTAATGCAACAACACTGCCCCTGTGTGGTGAAAATAGGAACTGTACATCTCGCTGTAAATCCCAAACATTGGTTTGTGTTGGCAATGTACATTCAAAGAGCTTTGTCCTGTGGGTCTGGGCAGTGTTTTTTGGGTAGAGGTTAAAGAGCTGAACCGCAGTGGACTGGCTACCACACTTTTCTAAGAAAATAATCATCAATCTATTAGTATCTAGTGTAGAATATCTAATAAATATCAGTTAGTCAAAACAGCTGAGCTTACATTTGAGTAAAGCCATGACATTAAAAATAACCAAATCAGTGATGATTATTGCTTTTCAAAAGATCAATATCTGTTCACGGGCCAATATAAGTTTTAGCCAATGTATTAAATAGAACGTCAAAAGCAATATAAGCTATCCTTAAAAAGTGCTTTCATCTTTGCAATCTGGACAAAGCTCAAAGTTCAATCAATGGCACTGAGGTTCAATGCATCTGATAAAGTCTAGCGTGTGTGGACACATCTGTGATGATGATCACATGAGGGTTGTCCTTTTGTACTCTGCAGTTGCAACATTGATTTATTGACTCTATATTTGGATTTGGATTTGGATTTTGTACAATGAGAAGGGACGAGACCACGAACACATTCAGACAATTTTTTTATTTGATAAAATAAAGTTGTTTTTTATTTGATAAAATATTATTACAGATAGCTAAAAGTCATCTCAAGTGTATCCTCCAATCATTTGCAGATTACAGTTTCAGAGGTGCAAGAACCAAAAAGTGTTTTTCCAAATCATTATGAAATTAATGCTTATCGCTTGGATACCTGCCATACAAACTAAGCAAATGCATAAACATCTTATTCAGTGCTGCTTACTTTTGATGGGCATTTGCCATATTTATAATATGGCATATATATATTGGTATGTCAGTTTAACGCATTAATAACAGCGTTAACGCAAACCAATTTTAACAGCGTTAATTTTTTTATCGTGCGATAAACGCTCTTTTGGCTTGGCAAACGTTGTAGTTTTTTCACCTGCTGTCTAGCAACAACTAGTCACGTTAGAAAGACTACAACACCATACCGGATCTACACCGGAAACAAAAAAACAAGCACGCCGCACAAATTTGTTGGGGCAAGCAAGGATATGGAGCAGGTGAAAAACTCCTTAAAAGTGTGTGTGTGTTTGTGTCACTCTGTTCGAGCCTGCACGAGAGTTCAATGTTGTCATTATCTGTTACGTCTTTCTGACCAATCGCAGTTCAAGGCCCACCTGGGCTGTACCACTTTGGGAGGGGCCGCTCAGCTACTCCCCTCTAGACAAAATCGACTTGGTTACGATGTTGACAGTTTGTGAGTGTTGCGTCTGTTGAGTGAGTGAGAGGTTGCGGGCGCACATCTCAGGCTGCCGGACGGCGCTGCAAGGAACTTTTATAAATGCAATATTGTTATCCCGCAGTAACAGCCCCGAATTCTCCCGACTCTCCCGATTACCTCTCCACCACCGTGTGTGTGTGTGTGTGTGTGTGTGTGTGTGTGTGTGTGTGTGTGTGTGTGTGTGTGTGTGTGTGCGTGCGTGCGTGCGTGCGTGCGTGCGTGCGTGCGTGCGTGCGTGTGTGTGTGTGCGTGTAGGCGTTATTCGATAGCCTGGTAATGTGTATAGGCCTACAGTAGTAATATTCATACTGGTTTAAATAATAAATGTTATAGTATTTCCCATCTTTGCTGAGCAAGAGTTTTGTTCGAAAGTTCAGTGATTGAAACAAATAAAAGCCTGGGCTATTGAAGTTTTACGGTAGGCCTAACACTGTCATGCACCTGCCCGATGTCAAGTGGACCGGGTTGAATTCACTGCGGGTCTCTCTTCTTACTGTCCTTCTCAACACTCTCTGATCTCACTAAAAGGCTAGCAGCACGAAATCAAGGGATATTTAGAATAGAAAAGAATGTGTGATTAATCGCGAGTTATCTATGACATTAATGCGATTAATCACAATTAAATATTTGAATTGCTTGACAGCACTAATATATATATATATATATATATATAATATTGACAACATGATTATTCATCAAAACATTATCGGAGGAAATTAAAACAAATTGTATTTTCAACACTAATCAATGGCAAGACCACCAATGAAGAGAATTTAATGTTATTTTAACAAATTGTCACAAGACAACAATGAATCTATATGTCTTCTCTTCAGCAACCCGCCTTTGAGCTAGAGTTTGTGGTATCTAGGGATGTGTTTTGTTAGGTACTTGTGTGTGGTGGTGTGTTCATGTGGGTTTTATCATTGTATTTGTCTGTGTATTTGTCATTTTGAAGTCCCTGAGTTTAAGACTGGTGATCATTGTCCTTGGGCTCATAAGAGATTATAATATTGTTATTGCGCACCCACATTCTAACAGCTGAACTTTACAATTGAACTGCTTCAACACAAACAGGTCTATAATGTTCCGTGCCAGGGTCAAACAGGGAGGTCTGGCGGTAGGAAGGGAGAGCTCCATGCTGTTGCACAATGATTATTAATGAGACACAGATGATTGAGAGGATGTTGGAACTCTTAAGTGCACATTGAATAGCAGATACCCAAATGGAAGAAATAGAAAGTGTGTACAAGTGCAGGCACACACACACATACACACACACACACACACACACACACACACACACACACACACACACACACACAATAATCTTGCATGCAATAGTCATGCAGGAGCTCTTCTTCTTTCATCACTAATAATCATACGTGCTCACAGCTAAACTGCACACACAGACGCCCATAAACACTCCTCTTCTGAGTGAGTTATCAGGAAAACCCAGCCCTTTGTACTATGCTCAAACAACACACACACACATAACCACACACAGAGCGAGCATATAAAGGGTAGGACCCTTGGCCGGTTTATCTCAGTGTGTGAAACTCATTTCCGTAGTCCAGTAACGCACCACACAGACGCCAGAATGCCTGCAGACTACAATGGAACCTGGGAGATGGTGAGCAATGACAAATTTGAAGACGTCATGAAGGCAATGGGTAAGCTCCTTCTTGCCCCAAATCCCTCTCTAATAGATAATGGCAGGGACATAGGCCAGATGAAAGAGGAGGAGGGACGGAGAAAGATACCGAATACTGAAGAGTAGTGCATCTGGGTTTGCGTTCAACAGTCATGAGAATAGGAGTGCTGGTGTAAGCGATCTAATGTAAAACTGAGGCTGTATGGTTCGCACACCTCCAGAGGGGTGCTGTGAAGACATGCGTGTGAAAGAGGGAGACAGGAAAAGAGATGTCATTTACTCGACATTGGAGGGGAGAAAGAGCGAGTGAGAGAAAGAGAGAGAGAGATTAAACAGCATCGCCTGCTCAATGAGGAACAGTCAGGCTAGGTTAACCTCGGCTCTGAGCTGCCTGCCGCATATTACCACCGCAAATAAATATTGATTCCCTCTATTCTGCAATTCTATCCTTCCAATCTGTGGGGAGAGGGAAGACGGATTCCGACCCGGTATCAGGCAATAAGGGAGGCTGGGTCTGGGGCTCTCCCCCTCGGGCCTGTCACTGATCAGAGACCAGGGAACTCTTTCATTATTCACAGGCGTTATCTGCAATTCATGAAAGCGCCTTAGTATGCCCGCACACATCCCAAAAAAAGGAAAACAAGAAATACTGTATATTGAAAGGCCTCTACCCTCGGCAACCGCATATAAATTCCATCAAGGTGGAAATGGGGGAATGGCGTCTTTATGGAAATGGGGCAAAAATATCATTTTGGCGGGATAAATAAAGGGCCTCTACCGTAAGAGCCATGGAAGGAAATAGATTTTTTCTCACTTTAGGGCAAATGGGGGAATGAATATCAAAATTGGCTGGGCATGTGATTCTCTTTGTCAGCTCTCACGCGGCGAAGCGGGGAGTAGGGGCCTGCTCTGACTTGAAGCAAGGTCATTTTTGAAACGTAAATGAGTCTGTCAACTGGACCGCATGAGAGGAATAATAATATAGGGCCGCCTGTGCTGGGTGTTAGTTTGAGTCGGGGTCATCCATGGCAGTCGGCAAAACCAGCAAAGCACTGTTTGTGGATACAGCACAGCTTAAACAGCTCCATGGCACCCCCCCCCCCCCCCCCCCCCCCCCACACACACACACACACACACACACACACATACACACACACACACACACACATTACGATTTTTAAGTCTGTTTTTAAGGGAGCTTGTTGTTCTTTGGTCAGACATCGACTTCGCCACCAGGAAGATCGCTGCACACCTGACGCAGACCAAGATCATGGTCCAGAAAGGAGACGTGTTTGAGACCATGACCCAGAGCACCTTCAGGAACTACGAGGTGAACTTCACCGTGGGGGTGGAGTTTGACGAGTACACCAAGGGCCTGGATAACCGCACGGTCAAGGTAGCGCTCCCTATCCACACACAGCCAGGCCAACCGTCCGTACACAACGGGAACTAATCTATTCATTGCGTTTAAATGAGTCCCCTCTTTTACAGATTTTGATATTGAGGTTTTATGTATTTGATAAGATCTCATCACCTAAGCAAACAGAACATCAATTGGATGATTCCTACGTATAACAATGTAATCATACATCAGAGGTGCAAAGTCCAAGTCAAAGTGTTTTACTAATCAGATGCGTAGTATCACACAGGGTCATTCTGTACAATGAAATTAAGGATGGATAGGGAATATGGACAATGGGAATACAATTATTAAATATTATAAAATGTAAAGTGTAGGATTGCTGAAGGATTACTGTAGGATTACATCAAATTGTGGTTATGTGCATAGAATGACAATACAATGCAGTATGCAATGCCCAGAAAACATCTGTGTAGACTGAGGTTTTACAACGTGGCAGTGATTAAGTATACAACCACATCTACGGTCTCCACAAAGTGTTTATTTCAACACCCTGGCTCTGTGGATCAGAGGTCATGCCATGAACGGAAGTGTGTGCATTGTCTAGAATCACATTTGATTAGGAGTGACCATAAATTCAGGCAGGGAGATAGTGGGGTGGTGGTAGGGGCTTAACTGAGGAGGCTTTTAATTCAAAGTGAGGTTCTTAATTACCGTGATTAAATAACTTTATGACTTGGCCTATTTCACACAAAGCATTTTAACATTTGTTTTAACGAGACCTAATTATAAGGCTGTTGCTATTAACCACCAAAATGATTTAATGTGTGGGTGTGTTTCTGTGTGTGTGCTTGTGTGTGTGTGTGCATGTGCGTGCGCGTGTGTGTGCATGCGTGTGTGTGCGTTTGTGTGTATGCATTTGCGTGTGTGTGCGTGTGTGTGTGTGTGTGTGTGTGTGTGTGTGTGTGTGTGCATGTGTGTGCATGTCTGTTTATAGACGCTGGTGAGCTGGGATGGAGACAAGCTGGTGTGTGTCCAGAAGGGAGAGAAGGAAAACCGTGGATGGAAACACTGGATCGAGGGCGATATGCTACACCTGGTGAGAGATAGAGAAAGACAGATTTCAGATCAGTTTCTGAAGTTTCCTGTAATGACTGCCAGTTGTTGGCCCTTTAAAAATGTTAAATTACAATCGCTCGTTTGGTGATGAGATAACTGAGTGAGATAAAAATAATCAATATGGCAGTCATAGAACTACAATGTAAAACATTATTTGATGCAAGAGTGAACATTGATTATGAGCCTTTTGGAAATCAACTTTAGATGCTTGATGTTCTTTCTTTCCCCTTCAGGAAATCCATATTCTGGATAAAGTCTGCAAACAAGTGTTTAAGAAGAAACATTCCAGTACGTTTACATGCACAGCTTAATCTGATTAAAGACATAGTTTGACTATTAAAAGTTCTACATTATTCTTGAATATTTATCAATGTATTGTTTTCACAGCCTAATAATGCTGGGCGGCCTCGGAAGGTTCCACTGAGTACTTTCTACGTAGACCAGATCGATCACTTGTACAACCCTATTGCTCACAAAAGGAGGAAGAAACAAATCATTCATCGTGCATTTATATCTTTTCATTTGGAGATATCATATGCATGAGCTTTTTCTGCTGCTAAATCATACTTGTAAAGTGGTTCTACAACAATTACATCAACTAAACATTTGCGCTTGAATGTTGTGGTAAAAGTATCAAGCACTCTAAAATGTCAAAATTAAATGTTGTTGTTATTTTTGTTGTTATAATAAAGAATTGTCCTTCTTATATCTAAGGCAAAGGAGAACGTACCAGCCATTTTCTGCCTGTATCCATTTGGGTTAAATCTCATTTGCAAGTTGGCGTCATTTAACATTCACACAGTTTATCTCAAGGTATAACTGTCAGAGGGAATAGCTCACCTTTCTTTTTGGTCACTCAGTACGTTTACATGCAAAGCTTAATCCAATTAAAGCCAAAGTTCGACTATGCTCCTGTATCGGACAACTGCAACTGACCTAGTATACATGAGAAAAACGAGTGATGGTGGTGAGAAAAACGATTCATTGGCCGAAGCATGTCATACCCTAGTACATAGGTGGGGCTGTACCCATTTCAACTAGATGTAACAGAGGCACAGCTGACCTCTTTACGTCACCTGCAACAACAAACTCAGGCGGCAATTGAGAAAGATGTTTTCGGTAGACAGCTGTCAGTTCGGTCCATGGGCCTCTAGGGATTCAGATTTTTGCTTCGGAAATTTCATTTCTTAACGAGATGACCCAGAAATACCTTGAGAAAAGGTTGTTCAAACTAATTTATTTTTAGGAAAGGTGCCTCGATGCAACCTTTAACCCACCTTTAGCATAGGATACTCCTGACCAACCTTTGCAAAAGGAAAGGTTGGTCAGAATTTGGAGGCCAAATTTGAAGCAACAGGCCACCAACAAAGTTTACAGACTCTACATGAAGAAGCATGAAAAACGCGGTAAAGCAGAAGAAGAGAAGAAAAGAAAATTGATAATAATGGATACCAATTCCAGAAACATTAAGATAAATAACATTTATTTTGACAGATTCAGCCCGAAGTTACTACTTTACAACCTCGTTGATGACCAACATTTAGAAAATCATGTACTTTTAATTCCACATTAGGTGAACGGGGTGAAATCAAAGCGTAGTGTGTACTTCCACCTGCACTGAATACATGGGGGGAGTCCCAGATTAACCAATTAGGGAATTGTGTTGGTGCTGAATCCATGGTCATTATTTGATAACAACCCTTTTTATTAAATTGTAATAAAAGTCCTAAATAAAAGTATTGAACTGTATTTGGTGGTTTATCCTAATATGCATTAAAGTTGATGCATGAAATAACATATATTTAAAAAGTTTAAATACCTAGACACATTCATCATATCCCCATTGGATAAACATCTTGGTTATAAGATAAAATGTGTTGATCCAGTTTGGGTTGTTCTGCCAAATTTTAAAGTAGGCCTACCTAATATATTGTATTAGTCAAGTTATTATAATTATACTATACCATATCAAAAATAAAGGTACCTTTACATTATCATGGATTTACGCAAATCTTGTTTTAGGAATAAACTTTCCAAAATAATTTGGCCAAAGATCCTGTTTACTAATTAAAGGTGTATTTTGAAGAATATAGTGGAATCTAGTGGAATTGACCCTGCAGAAATGTAATAAAACATTCTTCAAGTGGTATTAGTTATTGTGTAATCCCAGTTTAGTTGGTTGCAGTCTGCAACCTCACCGCTTGATGCCACTAAATCCTATATTTGTAGCGTTAGGATTTGTTTTTTCCTTCGAGAGACGAATTGCAACAAACCAAATATGGTATATATAATTGTAGCTCCATTTCTGCAGGTGTATGTTGAATGAAGCAAACTAAAATGCATGAAATATGTAGTGTATAATGTAGGGGACGAAAAATGTACCCAAAATACTTTCCACACCTGCCATTTGTATTCTTCAACTAACTTCAACATATCCAGCAGGAGAAATATATTATCACTAAACCTCAAGTATCCAATCAGCCTTCATTTATCAATGTTTTTTTTATTGTCAAATTACCAGTCGAACCTTTTCGGAAAGACAAACAACCCAGCGCTAAACATTGATGCGGGCTTTTATTTTGAAAATCCTTCCCATTCGCGCATGCTTAACGTTTGGCTTCACAATAAATACATGTGGATGTAAATGAGGGTCGTACAACTGAACCGCTTGTCCGATTTGAACACCTTCTCTAAAAGTGCCCGCTTCCTTCCTCCTGGCGTATCGTACTTTCTAGTTTGTAAACTGTGTATTTCCATGTCCTAGCAGTGAGCATGCTAGGCTAGGCTAGGCTATGCTAGGCTAGCTCCACAGAGGCTAGCGCTATGGTACAGTCTGTTCTCCTGCTCGACCGGAAGTTTAAGCGCTCCAACCGGAAGCCTCTCGGGATCCACGTCGCCAAACTACAATCCACTCATCTCTACAGACCGGCGGAGGCGACGACAAGCCGGGCATTATCAGCACACACGGCTCGATTAAAGTAGAAACATGGTAGGTTTAACCCAATTATATGTTTTTTTGGAAGAGAACTAGCCATCAAACTATGTTTTTTTATGCACGTTAATTCATGTAGGCCTGTGCACAATTACCGGACTTCTGGTCGAGCAGCGAAAATAGTTCTGTAGTTTACCTGGATGATTGAGCGAACGAGATTAATGTATGCATTTACTAAATATAATGCACAATAAAGAAAGGTCGTCACAGCTACAAAGTCATAGGACATATTGGACTGGAAGTCCGTACACATTCCCGACATCCGAGAATCATTTCCAAAAAGTGACGGCTCGATAAAGTAATTTATGAATGATCACCATTATAAACCTACATTTTATTATCTCGCTTCATGATCACCTTAAATATGTAACACGGCGACAGCATGACAACTAATAATATGTTGAGGACACTTAGTTCCTTGAGTCGCTCAGTCATGTATAATGTGGTATGAGGAGTATAAACAGACACGCCCCCATACCATACAGACACGCCCCCATACCATACCCCGGAACCTGAGGAATGAAATGAACACACGTTGCAATCCAATAACCCTACCTATGGCTGAGGTATAGAAACCAAACCTTAAAAAGTTGCCCCTTACATTACTGAGGAAGGTGGATGTTTATCATTTAGTAACATGAATCAAATTTTCCACTGTTGTAGTAAAAAATAAATACCCTAATTATGAAGCATAGAAACAACCATTTTAGGAGTAGCATCAGACATTTCTGATAGTTGTTTTGCTATATTTAACGTTGCAACGGAAAAAAAAAACAGTTTTGTTGTAAAGAAAGATTGTCAAAGTATTTCAGTAATAAGTTCTGACACATTGTTGAACTGTGTGAATCTCTGCATTCCGCTAAATCACTCCCTCACTGATTCTCGACAGCCTCTGCGCTTGGACATCAAGAGAAAGCTGACAGCTCGTTCTGACCGCGTGAAGAGCGTGGACCTGCATCCCACCGAGCCATGGATGGTGGCCAGTCTGTACAGTGGCAGCGTGGTGGTGTGGAACCACGAGAACCAGGTGACTATCCGCTTAAAAGCCCTTCAGAGGAACAATTAGTCAAGCTCAGCACTTCAACCCCAATAACCAGTCGCTCACCTCATTCGCCGTTTCAATCTGCCAATCATTCCGTACAGGGCTTAATGAATTGCTTGAGCATTAACCCTCCCACGCTTTGTTAGTTTGCAATCCATATAATATATAAATACTCTGTGTGTTTGTGTGTGTGTGTCTGTCTCTCTGTGTTTATGTGTAGACCCTGGTGAAAACCTTTGAGGTGTGCGACCTGCCTGTCAGAGTGGCCAAGTTTGTCGCCAGGAAACACTGGGTGGTCGTGGGAGCAGTAAGTCATCCTTATCTCTCTAGATCAGTATCTTGTAGGAGTGTAACGATACATGTATTCGTATTGAACCGAATTGGTACGGACGTCCCGGTTTGGTGCATGGATTTACACAGAGAATACACGGTATACAAACTGGCGTGCAAATTAAATAATGTAATGCGGAACTAATAGATAGCTAGTTCCGCATTGTTAGATACGCAAGTTCTTCAGGGACGACTAAACTGCAGCCCTGATTGGCGCCTAGGTAGCCGAGCGTGTTATGGCCATAACACGTCGGGTTCTCTGACGCCTCTGGTATTTCCACAACGAGACTCGTAGTGGGGGTTATCTCGACCATGGTTGAGAAGGAATTGGGGGAAAGAAACTTTGGCTTTGACTCCCTGAAGTATATCAACCGCAACATGGAGGAGAAGGGGATTGCTGCAATCGCGGGCAACAATCCCTTTCTCCTCTATGTCGTGGTTCAGTCTACTTCAGATTGTTGTGGAAGTGGAAGAACCAGAGACGTCGGCGAACCCGACGCAGTCGTTTGAGATTCATAATATCGTCCGGAAGCACACACAGCTTTTTCCCGTGATAATATATATTATGTGATATAGATATCCATGTATAATATGATATTTTTTAGATATAGAGCTCCAGGAAGCCCGCTGGAGCACACAGAGTGTTCTAGAATATTTACAGAACACGGCCAAAAGCTGTGTGCACCTCACCATTGCGATTCGTCCACTGTAAACATGAGCGCATGGTACCGTGGCTGCAAGGTGCTCAGGGCCACATCCCCCACCCTCCACCTTGACCCGCCTCTAAAAAACGGCACGTTTGTGGAAAGCTCATTGGGGGACTGGCTTGTAGTGGCTGTAATTCTGTGTACTTTGCACTTTCATAAATAAGACATGCTTTAAAACTGATTGTCTTATTTTGTTTACAAGTTACGGATGGAGTCTGGAGATGATGTTGGGTACTTATTGTTTACTGTTTACATCATAGATTACACAGTTCAGGCTGTTGCAGCTAGGTCAGGGGAGAGACTGTATGAGAATAGGTGGTACAACCTGAGGTGGTAGAACCGTGATGTCTGAACCGAGGTATGAACCAAACCGTGACTTCAGTGTATTGTTAAACCCCTAGTGTCTTGCCCTCTTAATATACGAGACCCCAACGAGACCTCTTCAATTAAATAGTTGAGGGAAACACAATCTTGGCCTAATCCCCATCCCTCCCGCCTCCCAGGATGACATGCAGATCCGTGTGTTTAACTACAACACGCTGGCCAGGGCTCACATGTTCGAGGCCCACGCCGACTACATCCGCTGCATCGCTGTGCACCCCACACAGCCCTACATCCTTTCCAGCAGTGGTATGTAAAACACATGCACGCACGCACCATGACGCATGCTCAATTGCGAGGTATCGGGAGTATAAATATGAGCATGCATTTTCACTGGGAACATTTTCATTGGGTCGTTTCGTCATGTCCAAAGCTATGCATGTGAATGCATGTAAGCGGGCCATCAAATGATGTGTGTGTGTGTGTGTGTCTGTGTGTGTTTCTTGTGTGTGTGTGTTTCTTTCAGACGACATGACGATCAAGCTGTGGGATTGGGACAGGAAGTGGACGTGTAGTCAGGTGTTTGAGGGACACACCCACTACGTCATGCAGGTCGTCTTCAACCCCAAAGACAACAACCAGTTTGCCAGCGGCTCCCTGGACAGGACTATTAAGGTACAGTACATGCACACAAAGAACACCCTATGAGAATAACTTGTAGTCAACACAAAGCCTTACTGTTACCAAGCAAGGCTGCAGTTGTTTTTATTTTCCTTAATGTTGAATCTATCATTAATTTGTTTTATCTCATAACTATGAAATAAAGATTTTATACTTTCTTTTATTTGACAATAAGAAACGGGGAAAGCAACTAAATATTAGCAATTTTACAAAGCTATAAAAATCAATTGCATTGCATTTTTAACTTAATAAACTATTTAAAATATTAATTTGCTCAACAGCATTATAATCCACCATGCACCCTCTTTCTAGGTGTGGCAGTTAGGGTCCAAAGCTCCTAACTTCACCCTGGAGGGCCACGAGAAAGGGGTCAACTGTATTGACTACTACAGTGGAGGGGACAAGCCCTACCTCATCTCAGGGGCCGACGACCGGCTGGTCAAGATCTGGGACTATCAGGTAAACGGCAAAAATGTGCCGCTCTATTTTGTTGGGATTAAGCTGCATTGATTGGTATTTTAAATGCAAAAAGATGGCATGAACCCGCAGTTAGATCAAAGTCAGGAGTCTAAAGCATTGACTTGTCCTACTTCTACTATCGTATCAGTTTGTTGGTGTAGCAGTAAAACGTCAAATTAGTGAGTAGCAGTGACAACACACCCTTTGAACACATAAAAGATTACCTCAACGTTCACGCCCCCTCTTCTCTTCTCTTCATCCTTCAGAACAAGACGTGCGTCCAAACCTTGGAGGGCCATGCTCAGAACGTGACCTGCGTCCACTTCCATCCTGATCTGCCAATCATCCTGACAGGCTCGGAGGACGGTGCGTGTCTGTGGACCATGTGTTCCACAGTGATCTGCATGGGGCACAGATGATGGAATATTAATTGGATGTCTTTCTTTCCTTTGCCATGAAGGCACCGTCCGGGTCTGGCACTCAAGCACCTACCGACTGGAGAACACACTGAACTACGGCATGGAGCGGTCCTGGTGTGTGACGGGCCAACGGGGCTCCAACAGCGTGGCTCTGGGCTACGATGAAGGCAGCATCATCATCAAGGTATTGGGCACGCTGTGCATCCACCGTTGCCAAGATACGACGCTTGTCCCTTTTTGAAAGGCTGTGAACACACAAGCACAGCATCGCTTGAACTAATGTGGTACTTAATTGTGTAGCATCTACAGTAGCTGCTATCATTGCTTTACATGGGGAATGGGTTAGCCCAGCGATTGTAATACTTGCACTTGGTTCTATGAACATCTTTACTGTACCGACAGCGATATATTGTTTCACTTCTTATGACAAATGTACTTACTGTAACAAATGCACTTATTGTAAGTCGCTTTGGATAAAAGCGTCTGCTAAATGCCCTAAATGTAAATGTGGTAATCCTACATTTTACAATTACAATTAGGGCATTTAGCAGACGCTTTTATCCAAAGCGACTTACATCGGTTAATATACACATTGACACACCGACGGCAGAGTCAACCATGCAAGGCGACAGCCAGCTCGTCAGGAGCAGTTAGGGTTAAGTGTCTTGCTCAGGGACACATCAACAATCAGCTAGGAGGAGCTGGGGATCGAACTAGCGACCTTTCGGTTACAAGGCAACTGCTCTACCTCCTGAGCTAAGCCGACCCCTATATAACTAAAAAAGCCGACCCCATTTTAGTTATTCATATCTGCTCTCTCTTGCCCCCTGATTCCCCCACTCTCCCCTTTCCTCACCCTTCCACCACCCCTGTCAGATGGGCCGCGAGGAGCCGGCCATCTCCATGGACGCCAGCGGCAAGATCATGTGGGCACGGCACTCTGAGGTGCAGCAGGCCAACCTGAAGGCCATGGGAGATGCGGAGGTCAGTGATGGGGAAAGGCTGTCGCTGGCAGTCAAAGACATGGGCAGCTGCGAGATCTACCCCCAGATGCTCCAGCACAGCCCCAACGGGAGGTGAGCAGACCGGATGATGGATCAATTTGGATGTGGTGGATCAGTGAGAATTGAGTGACTGATAGATACATCATAGCTTCATCTATATAAACATATAACATATGTGTGTGTCAACTCTGTTTATAGTTTTTTTTTAAATAGGCCTAAGAGATGGATGGGGGTGGGTAGGTGAATGCAAGGTGCATGAAATGAAATCGGTAAGTTTGTGTGTGCACAGATGCAGATGTGTCTGCACTGTGAAAAGAATGAATCTGGTTCATAATTGCTGTTGTCAACAGGGCTCGGGATCAGTAATTACAATACGTAATGGGAAATGGAAAAATACATGCAGTGCAGAAAGTCCTGATCCTGATTTTCGGTTGTCTGCAGACTATGGCTAAATGTAACTTTAATCGAGTTGATTATAAAAAGCTTTTTTCTATTTCTGAATCATTTAATTAAATGTAGGTGTTCCGAAAACCCGCTCCTTGTTGTCCACCAGGTTTGTAGTGGTGTGTGGAGACGGAGAGTACATCATCTACACCGCCATGGCCCTGAGGAACAAGAGCTTTGGCCCCGCCCACGAGTTTGTCTGGGCCCATGACTCTTCTGAGTAAGTCCTCCATGTCTCACACACACACGCACACACGTCACACACAGACATAGATGCATATCTAATGGTTACACTTTACATTAAGGATACTTAATTCCATTAAAAGCCTTAACTAAGACTTAATTAACAGTTACCTCTAGTAATAACGTTTACTAATGATGTCTTTACTAATGGTTTAATAGGATGAAGGTTTACTAACTCTAAACACTAACCTTTACCCTAAATGCTAAGGCTATATAATATTGCTTATAACTATGTTTTGTTAATGTTCCCTTATTATAAAGTGCTACCCATGTTGCATTCCATCTAACTTCCAGACTGTGTAAAATGTGGTCTTGTATCTATCTTTTACAGGTATGCTATAAGAGAAAGCAACAATCTCATCAGAATCTTCAAAAACTTTAAGGAGAAGAAAAACTTCAAACCAGATTTCGGGGCTGAGGGTGAGCTGAATTTTTTTTATCAATCCTTGGTCAGCCTGCTTTCTGCATTGTCTGGTGCAGTCCATGTGCCTGTGTGTTTCTCCTGCTCATCCGAGTGTGTCGTCCTCTGCAGGTATCTATGGAGGGTTCTTGCTGGGGGTGAGGTCCGTCAGCGGCCTTGCCTTCTTTGACTGGGACAGCGCTGAACTCGTCCATCGCATCGAGATCCAACCCAAACACGTCCGTCAATGCATTCCTACTCTCATTATTATTACTGTACATATTGGTTATTACTAGTAGTATTCCGGAGCCCAAACGGCAAATGTTTAACCTTTTTCTGAACTGTAAGAGAAATCACTTATTTATTTTTTAAAGGCCGACATACTCTACCCAAGTGTAAACATTCACACTATCCACGCTGCTCTAGTACGGTGTCACAGACCTCTGGCGCACTGCGGTGATGTGATGGTTACTCATGCATCATTGCTCCCGGTCTGTCCCTGCAGATCGTGTGGTCCGACAGCGGGGAGCTGCTGTGCATCGCCACAGAAGAGTCGTTCTTCGTGCTGCGCTATCTGGCCGAGAAGGCGTCGGCCGCCCTGGAGTCCAGGCAGGGGCTGACCGAGGACGGCGTGGAGGATGCCTTCGAGGTGGGACGGCCCACTAAGGAGCCGCTGTATTCTCCAACAGCAGCTGGCGTGGCATTGCGTTGTTTGCGAAAATGTTTGCACGGTTTATGCAATTCTGAACATAAACCTGCACTTTCTAACTGCTACTGCAGCTATTAACTCCATCGAAAAATGTCTGCATAACAATGTTTCTCAAGGACTAAATTTCCTTCCCCCACGGTGGGAAATCCTCAGACGCTTGTAGCTCATCTGAAACGATATAGCTAAAACCACTAAGGCTTTATATAGGGAAATGTACATAGTTCAGGTTTTAGTGAGCATCTGTGCAAGAAGCTATGGGTCAGACTCTTTAGTGTTACCCGTCAAGCTGTTTCAATGGCAAGAAAATGCATTTTTTTGGACATTTTCCATAAATGCTACGCTACAAACCACAGGTTGGGATTCTTTGTATTCAGCACATTTCACATTCATGAAATAACTATTTCATAGAAAGACATAGTCAGCATGAGGTGAATAGCCTATATCTTAAACATTAATGGCACTGATGTATGGATGGTAAAACTGTCCAAATAAAATCTATAGTCAACTTATGATTCCCTTTGTTGCTCTTCAAGAAGATGCTAAATCACATCTTGGCTGCGAACCCCTTAGCTTACCTCCTTTTCACCTCTATTTTCCTTCTGCTGCTGTCCTCGACCGTTTTCTCCAACCTCCTCTCCCGTCAACCCGCCACTCTCTGACTCTGTCTCTGTACTTGTGGCTGCAGGTGCTGGGGGAGATCCAGGAGGTGGTGAAGACGGGGACCTGGGTGGGAGACTGCTTCATCTACACCAACTCTGTCAACCGGCTCAACTACTACGTGGGCGGGGAGATCGTCACGGTCGCTCACCTGGACAGGTATTAACCACAGGCATATATACAAACCCCTGGTTGCTTCTGTGGTAGTGTAAAGGGTTTCTGAATACCTAGTGATGGGGCTGGGCATCAGGGCCAACACCGGGCTGATGTGAAAAGATGTCTTTACTACTTCATTCACTGTCCTATCTTTCCCAACCTCCTCTCCAAAATGGTGTGTGTTTATAACCGCATTAAATCATCAACACATAAATTAAACATTTGTTTTTTTTTATTTATTATTAGCAATGTAAATATGTGATGTCATGGTATGTCCTTATGCTTGACATCATCACATTTATTTTGTCTTTACTTTCCTGATGTAACCCAGTGTCAATAATGTTGCTGGGAGATGTTCATCATTGAACCATTGTGCCGCAGGATGATGTACCTGCTGGGCTACATCCCCAAGGACAACCGTCTGTATCTGGGGGACAAGGACCTGACGGTGATCAGCTACTCGCTGCTGGTGTCCGTGCTGGAGTATCAGACGGCTGTGATGAGGAGGGACTTCAGCATGGCTGACCGGGTGCTGCCCGCTATCCCCAAGGAGCAGAGGATCAGGGTGGCCCACTTCCTGGAGAAACAGGTCCGTGACCCTCAGGTTGATCACTTCTCCCATTGCTTACAGGCTGCCGATGCTGGGTTGTCCGTCTCTGAGCATAGGACTGAGCACATGCTGTCGAATTTTGTGCGGATCCCTCCAGATGTTACTCTGGAAACTCACTGTGTTTCTTGATTGTATTAAACATGCAGAAGCTTGTAGATTACAATATAGTTGCTTTTAAAGTAGGTTAAAGGGGACATATCATACCACCAGGTGTGAGTGTGATTAGTCATTACAAGCAGGTTTGAAAATGTGGGTGTGTCCACCTAGGTGTGTGACGGATAGATGAGCAACGTTTGCTAAAGTCCACTGGGTAGGCTGGTAGACTTATCTATCCAGCACACATCTAGTTGGACACACCCACCTGTGATGTCACAATGCTGCACATTTTCAAACCTGCTTGTAATGACTAATCACACTCACACCTGGTGGTATGATATGTCCCCTTTAAGGGTTATGTGTGGCTCTTATTTATGGTTATGTGTGTCTCTTTTAAGGCATATTAGTGGCACCGTGCCTGCTATTCATACAGCTGTCCTCACCAGGAAATGTCATGATATAGGCATACAAAATATTGATTTGCATTAAGGTGGCAACATCTTTGACCCAAAGCAATGTGATTACCACACCAAAAGTATGAGCCAATTAATTGATTGATCACCGTCAATCCACATATTTTTAGGGAATTGGTGTGGTTTTAGTCACCTTTCAAGTAACAAAATAATACAAAATGTTTGTATAACTGCTTCTAACAGAACAGAATGTATTTAAGAGTGGAGACATGTAAATGAGAGGTTGAGTGTTGTTCTTGCCGCTGTGGCGTGCAGGGCTTCAGGCAGCAGGCCTTGGCGGTATCCACTGACCCGGAACACAGGTTCGAGCTGGCCCTGCAGCTGGGAGAGATGACGATAGCTCACCAGCTGGCCACAGAGGCAGAGGTCAGTAATCTGGGGACACACACACACACACACACACACACACACACACACACACACACACACACACACACACACACACACACACACACACACACACACACACACACACACACACACACACACACACACACACACACACACACACGTCCTTGTGTGTACAATGGGATGTAATGAATCCTTTCTCATCCAAGGCGATTTGCATATCAAAACCCCATGAATCTATTTATTATCATGCCTTAGAGATACTACACACAGCCTCGGAAAGGTCTGCACTCTAGTGGTGCAGTAGTAGAACAGTAAAATTGAAATGCTCAAAAACGAAATGGTCATTGATGCATTTTCTCTGGAAATGTTGGCTGCAGTTTTCTTTTATTTTATTTATATATATATATATATATATATATATATATATATATATATATATATATATATATATATATATATATATCTCAAGGAACCCGACCTGAAAACAAATCTGCAACAGGTGTAGACATTTAGGAGAGATTCATTTTAAGCAGATACACAAGATGGCATCATATGTGTGTGTTTCACAAGTACAGTGTTACACTATCTCATAATTCTGAATGCTAGCTGAATCCCGTGGTTCTTCTGTGAGTCTTGTCTTTTTTCTGTACCGTCTTCTGTCTGACCGCCGTCTCTCCTCTCTGGTCCTGGGCGGTGGCGCTGCAGTCGGAGCAGAAGTGGAAACAGTTGGCGGAGCTGGCGACTGCCAAGTCCAAGTTTGGCTTGGCCCAGGAGTGCCTCCACCACGCCCAGGACTTCGGGGGGCTGCTGCTGCTGGCCACCGCCTCTGGAAACTCGGACATGGTTGGCAAGCTGGCCAAGGGAGCCGAGGAGAAGGGCCTGACCAACGTGGCTTTCCTCACCTTCTTCCTGCAGGGGAAGTCAGTATTTGAATAGGAAAACAAACGATCCAAAATGTATGTCTATATCTCCCAATGTTGCGTCGGGCTTTCTCTCTATATCATTGTGTTGTGTGTCTCATACTCAGATTGGAGAAATGCCTGGATCTCCTGGTCCAAACCAAGCGCCTGCCAGAAGCTGCGTTCCTGGCCAGAACATATTTGCCCAGCCACGTACCAAGGTGCGCTTGTTTTCTGAGTTGTGTGAGGGAGCAGCAAACCATTTGATGCCTGAGGGTTCTGTTTGACTTGATCAGCATTCGTCTGTTCACACTTGGCGAGTCACTCAGTAATGATGTTGGATATAAATGGCGGCTTGCTGTGACGCTGGTCGGATTACTTTCTCTGACTCATGTCCTTTTGAGTCGACTTCTAAGTGACTCGGTCGGTGTCTGACGGTATGTGTGCTTGGCCGTGTGCGGTACACCAGGGTGGTGAAGCTGTGGAAGGAGAGTCTGGCCAAGGTGAACCAGAAGGCGGCAGACGCGCTGGCCGACCCCACCCAGTACAGCAACCTGTTCCCGGGCCTCCAGCAGGCCCTGCTGGCCGAGCAGTTCCTGGAAGAGACCCACGTCGGAGCCAGGCCTGCAGCCGACTACCTGCTCATCATGGTCAGTCAGGAAACCATCTGCAGCACCCAAATCTCTGCCTCCCCAATGAAATCTTGTTACTTAAAACATGATCATCAAAAAGTGTTTGGTACCGTATATGTAATTGCGATACGGTAATGCATGTGATAATCCTATTAATGGATTAATGAATTGTAGTCTGTCAGCTTTTCTTTGGTTTTCACATTCATATCTTTTTTAATTGACATGTCATAGAGATGATTTAACCTATGTATTAGTTTAAACTGTTGTTTTCCAATGTACATAATTCCAACTTGTGCTTTATGCTATTTGCTCTAACTAAGTCTGACTTTATCTTGGTACATACAGCCCAATGAGGACCGTGCTGTTCTGGAGGAGTCTGCAGGGTATGTGCCATCAGGAGTGGCTGCTGCACCAGAGGTAAATACTGCCCTCTCTCATCGAAGATCTCTCCAGCTCGCTCATTTAACAAAACCCTAGATCGAATAGAATAAATGTATCCTTGAGAATGTAGACTGTCATCTACGGCCATACACTTGAACTGAATATGACCAAGTCCATTTGTTTCTTATTCTCAGGAATCCATGGAGTGCGTAGATGATCGGCCCATGGCAGCAGCTGAGATGGCGGAGGAGGTACAGGGGGAAGAGCCTTTGGTCGACATCGTTGTTCCAGTGGCAGAGCCCACCCCAGAAGTAACAGAAGAGCTTGTCGAGATAGTTCAGTCCACACCGGTGGAACATGCCTTGCCCTCAGTTGAGACGAGCATGCAGGAGATGTCTCTAGTAGCTGAGGAATCACATTCTTTAGAAACCAAAACAACAGCGTTGGAGTCTGAGACAGCTGTGCTAGTTTCTCATACATCAGAAACCATCGTCACCTCCGAGACGGTGGTAGCAACGGAAACCATTGAAACCATAGTCGAGACCTCAGAGAATTTCTCTGAGAAACTCTCAATGGACTTCATAGCAACAGAAGTCCCGGCAACCGAGGCCGTAGCAAGAGACACAGCGCCTGCAAAAGAGGAAGCACCCGAAACAGATCTCCTCAGTTTCGATTCAGCACCGCCATCGGCTGAAGTGGAGGAACTTATAGATTTAGGCGGATCCTGCGATCCGGAGTTGGATGTGCCTGTTCCAGAACAAATCCTCCAGGAGTCGTTGGAGTCTTCAGTATCAAAGCAGCCAGATGCTGCCCTAGATGCAGTTCTTGCAGACCCGCTGGTGAAAGCAGAAGCCACAGCTGGTCCAGCAGCAGCCCCCGCTGAGACGGCGCTCGTGAAGGAGGAGGTTTCAGAAGAAGCTGAGGACCAGGAAATGGATATGAGTGATGAGGTGAAGACCAGTTAAACCCTCTAGCAGCCACAGCCATGGTCCATTTCCCCATCAGTGCAAAAGCAGAGTTAACACTGGTGGAAGCTTATGACCTTTACTATGGTTCATGCTGGTTTATGCTTCTGTTAAGCTCCAGTATACTTTACCAGTTTAACTTTTTCTTTGGCAATCCAAAAACTTTTCAACCTTTTGATTATATTCTTAGACAATTATTGTATTACTATATTATTACTGGGCTTCATTTTTACATCAAATTGAGAAATAGATTGGTTAATCTCTGTGCCTACCTGCATGTCATTTGGATCAGATTTTAATGACTTTACTACTTTACAGGGCATGGAGGATCTGGATTTGGACAACTTTGACCTGGATGACATTGAGAACGAAGACCTCAACTTGGATGACGACTTTCTGAATGAAGATCAATAGGCTGTGTAATGTATGTGTCTGGGGGGGGCGGTGGGTTGGACCAAAAAAGGGGATTCGACGTTAAGCTTTGTTGAACATAAAATGTTTCAATGTCATTCCAGTCTCATCAACCAAATTAGCTTCTTGTTCATTTTCTTGTCCAGTTTAAATAAACCTTCATAGCTACAACGACATGGGGGCCGGTCTGGGTCTTCAACGGTAATAAGGAATCACTTGAAGAGAACCAGTTTGTTATTCAGGGTGGGGATGGGATGTTTGAATGGTTTCTTTGTTGACCAAAGTTGTATTCCCTAGGGTGTAATATTTTGTACATTTCAGATTGACACGAGTGGAATAAATCCACCTCTCAGCTTAATCACCAACGAGCTGCATGCTAGGTTTTCTACTGTCACCTTGACTAAAGAGTCCACCATATTATTACTTTGTAATAATTACTTTGTAATAAATTACATGATGCTGCATTTTGTTTCTTCCTCTCACTGCTATACACTTAAATTATCACAAGTGCCTTCATTTGAAGTTGAATGTGAAAATTACAATAAATGTCTGCAAACATAGAAAATATCCATGTGAAGTTATTAGACAAAAAACACTGATACGCCCATGTATAAATACATGTTTTTTTTATTGTTATGTACATCAGCAAGATTCTTTCCATGGATGAGTTTAACTGTTATATTTTAATTTAAAAAAACTGGACACATACTGGAAATCCAACTACGTTGGCTCTCTTTAGATTAGGAGTGTCCCAATCAAACACAAGGCGAGTCTGGCACTACCAAGGACGGCCACATACGCTACTGGGCTGTGTGTGTGGTTACAGTTCTTGAAGAGGGAGGGGGGTGTATCCTTCAAACATGCTCCAGGGAAACTGCTGAGCTTTCTTGGTTCTGTCCATGGGCCTGGAGGGCCAACTCGATGTAGCCCGACCTCTGGGACTCCTTCTGAGCAAAAATCTGGAAAGAAGGAGGGGTTGAAAGGTCAGGGCCACTGCAGTACGGAGGGGATGGATCGCAGTTCAACCATTTAGTCATGCCGGCGATGCAGATGTGCTTCAAAAACACGTGTGTGCCATAAAAGCCCATTGGAGTTAAGGAAAGAATGGACCGTGACTCCAGAGAGGCCACAGTGGTAATGGAGCGTGTGTACGCATGCCTTCACTGTGGATCTTTCTTTATAGCAAAGTCAAGTTGTCAGGTCTAATAGGACGTGACGTGTCCCGGGTCTGGCCCCGGGGTTCCCACGTTAGAGTAGAGCCCTCTACCTCATCCCAGGGAGAACCTGGGACAGCATCTCTTTGACCCATCCTCTGCAGAGACCCTGGATCATGTTCTCCTTGCTACTTGTGAACTCAAAGTAATTTGCATGGTGCAATTCCTGGATAAAAAGTTCCAAGGTTTCCCCATCACTTAAGAACCTGCATTCAAGCCGGGCTTCTACGTAATAGTTATCTTCTTCCAACTGTATGTTTACGTAGCTTTTCTCACATTAGGAAGAGTAGCATTTAGAAGCCAGCAGTAAGCAAATTAATCAATAAAAACACAGTTTTTGAGCAAATGTGATAATGTTTTCAATTCATGGGAATGTCAACCCAATATTTCATAGAGTGAACTACCGTTTTTTTAGACGTAGTCAAGGTTTTCAAGGCAGCGTTGACACATCATGTAATTCAGTACAATGAGTTTATTAAAAAAAGTAGTCAGAGGATAACACCCCCAGGAAATGTTGTAATTTCTGATGAAGGTTGTGCTCACCTTGAGAAGATCTGTGCCACTGGCCTGCTGGCTTCGGGCTTCCTGGGCAGACTCACTGTTTGGATGAACCATGTTGAAGAGAGACACCAGGCTGACTGCGTCATGTAGTCTGAGGACACACCAACAGGGACCCATAAGATGAATCAAGTGACTATAATCCATCTAATTAAATTATAGAATACAACAAAACTTACGGCAATCAATATACTTTCCTGGAGTGATGAATCCAGGTCCTTTAGATATCAGTTTAAAGTAACTTAGGAGACATCTTTAGCAAAAGTGATGTAATTTAGTTGTAGGTAGGCATCTTGCCCTGGCATGCCCAGGGGCAGGATGCGGACATTTGCGATTGAACCCAGAACCATTTCAGAATATCCAACCCCCCCCCCCCCCATACTTAAAGTACTTTAAAACATATTGTAGTAACTCTAACTCAGGTGGAATATACTCAAACTTAACTAGGAGTATTGACTTATACGCCAATATTCAAAAGGTGACCTAAATGCATAATTCACAAAAACTGAATAGGCTCAATAAACTAATTCCAACTCACAGATCTCTCTGCAGCATGTCCACTATGAGTCTGTCCACCCTGCGCATGGTGACCAGGTACCAGGCCATGCCTCCAAAGTGCCTTGTGGAGCGCAGAAGATCATACTTGCCATGGTTCTCCAAATCCTCGTAGGTAGCTGTGTGAGTCTGCACAGAGATAGGGTACAATGGTATCATGCTTTTTAAAATATTGAACATTTAAAATGTATTTTATTTATTATATATGTGGCAATCATATATGTCATGTATATGTGTACCAGTGGAGGCTTCTCCAGTGAGGAGAGGGAGGAAGATTCTCCTTAACATTGTTGATAATAAAAAAAATTAGATTTCCCAGACTACTAATGAATGAATGCCCTTAAATATGACTACTTTAATGCCTTTGTATATGTAATGTTCGTTTCCCTCGGTAAAGGGACATTAGCACTCCCTATCGCCTATTGACAATTACTTCAGGAAGGACGTTCCTCCCTCAGCCTCCATTGACTCCCATTCATTTCCCCGAAAGTGTTGGCGGCCGGTGAATAACATGGGATTCAATGGGAGAGAGGAGGAAAGTCCTCCTCTGAGTGGGTGTGACTAGCTAAGGGATCCGGATCCCGCCTACGTCTGTTCATAGCACATGACTGCGCTATGAACCAATAAGCAGAAGTCCTGGCTGCGGATCAGCCTGGAGGAAGGGTTATCCTCTCAAGTCTAGGCTACGAGAACCAACGAACCCGCTTAGTCATATGCCTCGTTTCCACCGAGCGGTGCACTACTGTTCGTTGCGGTACAGTGCGGCTCTGTTCGGTTATATTGGCGTTTCTGAAGCGCGGCCAGGCTGCGGAGCCCGTGGTCGGGCAGGGCAGCCGGGCTGCGGAGCCCGCGGCCGAGCTGCGGTGCCCGTGGCCGGGTTGTGGAGCCTGCGGCTGAGCTGCGGAAACCGCGAGAAGGATTGATTTGATCTATAAATGAAGTCCCTCAATCTTAATTGATTTAACACCATGACCAACATTCTGAAACATCCATCAACATCTACATTTGCCTCAAACAATGTTAGGCTTACAGCCCATGCAAAAAGTTGTGAAATAATGTTCTTGTTGTTCTTTTAATTGTTTGTTACTCTGACCATTGTGTTTGATAATGTGGAAAGGATGTTGGTGAATGATTCAGAGTATGATGCATTTTAAATGGCATTACTTTTGGGATTTTTTCTCCATTTTTCTTAAAACAATTATAGCTGAAAATAAACATAGCCAAATAACAACCAATAGCTTCAGTCATTGAGGGCAAAAATAGGTCCAATGCTAGGCCCAGAGTTTTTTATTTAGTTTTACAAATCAAGAATAGGCCTGATTTGGCTAATTGGCTTTGCATCCTTTCCTTCTGCCCTTGTAGTCCAAGACATGCTGCCCACCAGCTTTCAAAGTACAAGGCTGCCACTGGTGGATTTGTATCAATTCACATAATTATCCCAAAACACCCTGAGACAGTCTCACATACTTATGCCACCATACGCCACTAACAGTGCAGGCAGGCCAATGGCAACCAAGCACGCAGTCCTTCCTCCCTCACTTTAAAAACCACCAGCCGCAACTGATGTGTACTTGACATGAAGAAATGAAATCCCTCCTACCTTGATGTACTCTGAGGAGTCAGGCTCAAACTGAACCAGACACAGGTTCAAGACATCTTCATGGCGGTCCTCGGTGAACACCCTCTGAACACCACCAAGGAGAGGAGGAGGAGGGAACGTCATGGACCATGAAGAGAGTCACAAGGAAGTAAAGGGAAAGACGAGGAAGAGTTTATGCTATGTTTATCGTACTGGTCATATATAGGAAAAAAAACAGATGTATATCAAGAAATATAATTAGATTGCTTAAAATGATATCAATGGTTACCAAGTCATCGAAGACTCTGCAGTAAAAGTCTCTGACCATTGATTTAATTGACACTAGGGCTGTGCGATATACAGTGGGGCAAAAAAGTATTTAGTCAGCCACCTTTGGAGGGAGTTGAAAGTCTGTGTTGCCCAGCGAAGGCCCAAAAACATCACTGCTCTAGAGGAGATCTGCATGGAGGAATGGGCCAAAATACCAGCAGCAGTGTGGGAAAACCTTTTAAAGACTTGTAAAGAAAACGTTTGACCTCTGTCATTGCCAACAAAGGGCATGTAACAAAGTATTGAGATGACCTTTTGTTATTGACCAAATACTTATTTTCCACCATAATTTGCAAATAAATTCTTAAAAAATCTGACAATGTGATTTTCTGGATTTTTTTTTTCATTTTGTCTCTCATAGCTGAGGTTTACCTATGATGAAAATTACAGGCCTCTCTCGTCTTTTTAAGTGGGAGAACTTGCACAATTGGTGGCTGACTAAATACTTTTTTGCCCCACTGTATCTAATATACTCGATGTATCTCAGAAAAAGCTGTGTGAGATATAAAAAATTATTACTTCGTAAGTATAGATTGTTTTACGGTCATCTAGGTTTCTTTAAGCAGCAGCCAAGACTTGCCTTGGTTTCGTGTTTAAAACATGCTCCGGTGGCTTTCCCCCGCTCCCTAACACAGTAACTAGAGTGAGGGGTAAAAAAAACATGTGACATCTAGATGCGGAAGGGAGGGAACTAATTTTCAAGTTTCTTACGGTTTGCAGCGCCGGCCGGCTCAACGTAGCATACATCCTACGCCAATTCAATCGTCAAATAAAACAAGGAAGCGGACGAACTGCTGGTTCCTAAAATAACTAATAAGGGATGAGTGATCTGGCAGTTTTTTGGATATCGAGAGGAGAACGTGGAGCAAAACACGCCAATGCTTGTAACGTCTTGTCCGATCTGATGTCGTCATGGTTACCAGCTGCACGCTCCCTAACAGTTACACAGACAATCGAATATAAGGTGCACCCTCGTCTTAGGCTACTTCTCTAGCTATAAGTTAGCCTCGGAAAACATTGTTGTTTTACCCTACTTCAAGCAACCAAAAAGAGTTAACTGGGACATGTCTGCGTGGTTTGTTGGGGAGAGGAGTTATCTATCTGTCGACCCCGGCAAGGTGCTGCGGGTAGAGGGCAGCACACCTACAATTCCTAAATAAATTAATTCAATGGGCTCAAAAATATCAAACACATTGTATCAAAATGAGTTTATAATATTTTAGTCTAATTCATTGCAATGGCCTACATATAAAGAAAATGCTGCCTAAATTAGTAATTTGTGTAAAATATTTTTTAATAATTCAGCCTTAATGTTTATAAGCCTAATAATGTCTCTCTCTCTCTCTCTCTCTCTCTCTCTCTCATTGTTCTGAACTGCTCAGTTTTATATTGCCCCTTTTTTGTAATTTTGAGGATTGTTTTTGCAGTTTGTGCTTTGTTGAATAAAAAAATTGTGATTAATCACTAACATGAAATATAAAATGTTTTGATGGAAACCACCTGGGAAGTTAACCAAGAATGGTATATAGTCTGCAGGGATTGTAGTGAAAACAGTAAAGGGTAAAAGTGTGATTTCATGGGGTCCTTTAAAGGAGATTTCAAAATATCGAGATGTATATCGTGAAATTGAGAAAATGAATCTGGATTTTCATTTTTTCCCATATCGCACAGCCCAAAATGACACTATTCTGAGTCATGAAATGCTTCCAGTAAGCTGTGGGAGAAGTCCAGACTTCACTTTGCCTAGCCCTACCTTAAGGTTTTCCTCCTTAAAGAGGAGCGGTACTGTGAGCTTGCGTCCCTCTTTGGGGAAGTACACCTGGATGAGCCGGTCTCTCTCCTTCCAGGTGGCCTTCCTCAGGACCCCGTCAGTCTCCCGGACCACGATGAAACGTTCCTGGTGGAGAACCAAGGGGATAACGATGATGATGATGATGATGATGATGAAAACAGCATGCACCATGACTAATTAATTTATGAAAAAAAACTGAATTGAGTGCACTTGGGTCTTTCAACAATTTGCCTTGGTCAGAAAGCGACACACACACCGATATAATCACATAGATATGAATTAATGCCCTTACTCTGTGTGGGATGTTGAACGTTATGTCAGTGAATACTAATTTGGCGGTATCCATGCCGTCCAAAATCTTGTCCACCGATATAACGTCATCGATGGGTTTTCTTTCTGGCAAAACAGGGGGCATCTTCAGAAGCTTTTGTGCTTGTTTTTTGGCCAGATGGGTCGCCTTAAAACAGACATACACACAAAATGAGTACTCAGAAGCCTTGATGGTGGGTTCTAGATTTGAGGTATGGTGGTCTAACAGCATTTTACCTCCTCCAATTGTAAATCGGTCATTAGTTTATAAACTGGCGGCTTCACTTCTTGCTTAATAGGCCGGAAGACTTTTTGTAAATCCAGGCCTGTGATCTTGGTAAGGATGTCTTGCACTGGGGAGTCTGTGAACTGGGGTTTAGCATGGTGTTCTGTGGAAGCTGTAACCATACAGGGAACAACAAAAGAGCCGTTAAGCATAGTAACAACAATCCATGCCAAAAACCTAATAATATTATAATCATCAAAAAAGCGCACGTTTCCTACAGTAAAACGGCATATCATTAACTCAATTGCTGTCATTTTTCAAACAAATTTCGAGAATACATGCTAGCTTCACAAGGTCAGCGTTGGGTAACGTGTAAGCTTTCCATGTCATTCATGAATCAATGGCACAGAACTTACTATTGTCGGATGCCTCTTTACAAAACGGCCTAATGCAACACTTGTTGAAAATGTGTTTATTTTTGTGAACATTTGTAATCCGAGGATAGTTTAGGAAGAAGCCCCGTGCTGCCCCGAGCGCCGCCATATTTGTTATTGACGTAACACGGAAGTGAATTTGAGCTGAACGTAAAGGTTAGGGCATGCTGGGAAATGTGGTTTTCAAGGAGGGGAAATTGAGTTCAAACTCTCGGGTGAAATGCAGCAATTTTCATCGACTCAGATTTAAGAAGTACATTATCAGCTATGGCTAGAAGGATAGGCTTTTATCCAGCGTTGATTTTAAATATGTTACCTAAAAAAAAAACAGCCTTGCTTCCTTTTTCCTAGTGGCTCATTATGTGGTGCCGTTTGTAAACTTTTGCTGCTCCATTTATTCCAGATTTAAATTAAGCTTTGCTTTGTTTTCCCAGATTGAGCAAATAAACACCCCTCCAAAATGCACTGCAATTTCCATGTCACTTTTTCACCTTTGTAAAATTTGAATTATCTGTTCAATCTAAATCCTTAGTCTAAATTTACATTTTATATCTAGATCTAATTCCTTAAATCTAAATGCTGAATCTGAATCTAAATCGTATCTCTAAATCTAAGTCCTAAATCTAAATGCTAAATCTTATATCTAAATCCTAAATCTTATATCTAATTCCTAAATCCATACAACAGCATAGGCCTATACAAATTCTCAAACATATAGGTTCTGACTCCTAAGTAGTATATTATGAGCTAAATCGACCATTTTGGCATATTGGTGTGAGTGAAAGGTCAAATAGCGTGAACTGCTGTCCAATGCACGTGGTGCCACCCCCGAAATATGCCTGGTTAGGAGTCAGAACCAATTAGTATATATATATATTAAATTAGCATTAAAAATCCTAAATCTTTTGTATGGATTTAGGATTTTGATTTAGAAGATTTATCATTTAGATTTGGGATTTAGATTTACATATTAAATAAAGATTTAGATTTAGGATCTAGATTTAGATTTAGATTTAGATTAAGGATTAAGATTTAACAAATAATTCCAATTGTATTCATGTGAACTGACTTGGCAGTGCAGTTTCTAGGGTTGTTTATTTTCTAAATCTTGGGGAAATGAAGCAAAGCTCGAGGTAAATCTGGAACAAGTGAAGCACCTTTTTCAGCAGCAAGAGTTTACAAACGGCACTAGCTTCTAGTTTCTTTCTTTTTTTAAAATATCTGAAATGGGTAACATGACTTTCTAAAAAACACTTAATCTGAAATTATTTTAAATTGTCATCGTCTTTAAACCATTCTCGTCAAATCTAGGTTTGACGAGAATCTATCGTTATAAATCTGTAGGCTACTTGGCCCGTTACAGACATCATTAAATACGTAACGTTATAGCTGTTAAACACCGTTTTTTTAAAACTGCATTCACTTGTTTATACTGCATTCACTTAATATATGTGGGGTTTCTATGACGTTATGACTTAATTGTGGAAACTGCTTAGCTATCAAAGTCATTTATTTAAAGTTCACTGTCCTATGAAGTGTTACATGAAGGTGTATTTTCTGTATTTATTCATGAAATGTAGCTATTGGGAGCTTCTCGAAACATGAACCCTATATTCCAAAGCCAGGAATCGTTGAGTTAAAGGGCAAAAACAATGTTTAACTTCATTTATGGATAAAAAAGATTATTTTATAAGGATAAGGACAGAAATAAACAAAATTCCATGTCATTTTACTTGAGGTTTATACTTTGTGCTGTTAAAACCTGCTGGGTTTGGTTTCATATAAAAGAGAACCAAACCCCAGTACCACTTTACTTGAAGTGCAGATTGATTTGTATCAGATGAGGCTCTTTCTGCTAGGTTAAGCACACGCTGTCGCATACATAACCTGTTGGGATAAGGGCTGTGTCTTGATTGGCCCTCCAGATGGCGGTAAGCTACCAAATAATATAACTGCATAAACGCCGATTTCAAGCTGGCAAAGTGTTGACCTTTTGTAAAGAAGCAGAAATGAGCCTCCCATGTATGTGTTGATAAGCTTACAGATGCACATTGTGTCCTTGAGATGTGAGTCTGTTTACATACATTAATAACTGTCTTTACAAGGTGTGCTACGAGTTTCTGATAACGAGAAAACTAAGCAATTATAAATTGTTATAAAAACAAGAATTTTCAGCGGAATTTAGTGTTGCTGGAGTTTTCAAACAATATTGGGTTCATTCTGACTGCTTTTCTTGGAAATACATTGTAGTTGGCAAAAAACGATTTAAAAAAAGAAGCATTTGAATTTTAAGTGAATTGTCTACATGAATTTTAGTATTTATGTAATATTGTTTTAGTATTGATTGAAAAGCGAATGATACATTATATATATATATATATATATATATATATATATATATATATGCATAGAGATGTTTCTTGATATAGTATATCTTTTGACCATCCCTCCCTCATTTCAATTTAGTGGTGAATTTGAGGAAGTTAATAAGTTACATTGATTCACACATAGGAAAAAACTATCAATGGTCAGTGAAGGAATTTAATTTGCCATCAGCAACAGACAAGTAGCCAGTGTCTTTTTCTCCCCCAATCCCCCCCCCCCCCCCCCCCCCCCCCACACACACACACACACACACACACACACACACACACACACACATACATACACAGACAGACAGACAGACAGACACACACATAAACATTCACACACGCACACACACACACACACACACACACACACACACACACACACACACACACACACACGACCACAGCACCCAGAACCACATAAAAAACCTCATTCTATAGCTTAACCCCGCCCCATGCCCCCACCCTGCCCCACACAACCGATGCCCACCCACCCCACCCTACCACCCTAGAGAGGGCCTCATTAATAAACCTGATGAGCCACACATAAAGCCCTTCCTCTAGGATCGGATTTCTCTCTAAAAGGCCTCCTCTCACCCCCCCAAATTTCTCCCAACTGGCTCCCTACTAATCTGTGGTGGGATTTAGATATTAGGCAGACAGATGGAGGTGTGGCCCGGCCAGTAATGAGGCGAGCAGTGGCACGGTCCTCACCCCCAGACATTGGGGCCAAACGACGTGTGGATTGAGTTGTAAGAGGCCCCAATGCACAGCCAGATGTACACAGCTGTCGCGCCGCTGAAAGATGCTAATCCTGCTAGCCCCCGCAGCCACTGAGTGCCCGGGGGTGGGGGAAAGGGGGAGAGACAGATAGAGGAAGACAGAAAGGAAGAGAGGGTAGGAGAAGGATGGAAGAAGAGAGGTGGAAAGGAAGGGAAACAGGAGAAGAGAGAACAGGAGTGCATATTGGAAAGAGACAATACTAAGAAAATTAAAGCCAGGAATGAAGTATATACCCGTTGTCGTTTAAAATGGCTTTGGCCACTTCTTTATTCTCCCACTCTATTTCATGAGATAGCTTTGTAAATAGGGTAAGAATACTTTTGATGCCAATTGAGCCACAGGAGTCATCAAATATATTTTACAGATTTAACTTAGAATCTCAAG